>NC_084839.1:75399135-75702166 GCF_033115175.1 Lepus europaeus | reverse complement strand
AATGCCACAGGAATATTTTATGTTAAGACAGTAATAGCCAACAGTGCCTCAGTAAGTTCTCAATAATTTGGCTGAATTAAATAGATAAAGGTAAATCTTTTTTCACTGTGCAGAATCCTGGGGACATACTTATTGAACAGGATTATTGCTACAGAGATGGGGTACAGAAGATATATGCTGAAAATTACATTGTAACAGAAGACAAGGCCATGGGTTGTTTTGTAAGTCAAGATTCAATTCTATTGTGTGCTTTTAGTTTCTAAAAATGGATTTTACCATTCCTATCTTTAATTACAACCATATCCAAGTTAGCTTAAGTGCAGTATGCATAGGTGATTACATTTCTAGTTGTATGTCCTTAGCATATGATTCTATACAAAACTAAATTGGGATTTCAATGTGTGTAATCATCCATTACTAAATGATATAACTGAATATTTCCCCTAATAAGTATTAGCCTATATCTCAGATGATTCTAAGCATTAAAGAAGTTGTAGCATCAATTCAATGACATTAAGTGCTCTTAACTACATTTTCCCCTTGTCAAATAGAAAGAAGTTTGTGCATATAAGGAAGCCAGCACGAATACTAACAACTTCATTTAGGAGTCCTTATTATGTGTCAGGCTCTGTCTTTGAACTCTCACAGCAACCCTGTGACTAGATACTACGAATATTCTCGTTTTATAGTCTGGGAAACTGAGCCTAAAAGTTGGTAAGAATCATGTGCAAGGTCATAAAGCTAATTATTTTTTAAATTTTTATTTAAGTTATTCAATTTTCATATATTTAATATATACAGATTTAGAGACATAGTGATACTTCTCACCCCACCCTCCCTTCCACCATTGTTCCAACCCATCTCCTCCCCCCTCTCCCATTCTCATTCTTAATTTCAGCTTACTTAATGATCATCAAGTTAATCCTACACCAAGTAAAAGAGTTCAACAAATAGTATGAAGAAAAAAAAAACATGGTTCCTCAACAGAAGAGACAAGGGCTATAAGCAATCGGAGTTGAATTCAGATTCTCTGATTGAGTCTTTAGTCTTAACTATTTTGTTGCACTGTATTTCTACTTACCTTCTAACATGTTTACCCATAATCAGATATCTGTCCCAAGGTAAACTCTTTAAATATAGGTTACTTGGTCTTTTCATGAATACACAAACTGCTGTCAGTTAACACAGGATGTCCTGAGGATCTGCCCACCTCCAGGTGTGTAAGAACTGTATCATTTTATTGTTGTTGTCTCTGCAAATGTCTCTGCCCCCTTAGCCTTTTCCCATAAGACAAGACATTAGTGGAGACCAGCAACATTTTCCTTTTCTTTTATTTCCTTCCAAAATCCAAAGAAGCTCACTTCTCTCTGGGTGGAGCCAGATTAATGGATAGGCAGGAGAGAAGCTTTTCAACAGTGGTGAAAAAGAGAGATACTGAGAAACTCAATGTCTCAACTTCCCCACACTCCCAACGTCATCCCTTAACTGGGGAAAAAAAAAGAAATAATCTCTAGCTGATCAATGTTATGTGGGAATGTCCATATTTAGAAACATCTTTTTCTAAATTAAGCAACAGGACAAACTCAAACACTTCGAGAGAATAAGTCATGATGGGTTATTAACCCGTTATATGGCTTTATTGACAAAGGAGATCCTTTGCCACCAGTTCCTGTGCAAAGTGTGATGGCCTGTTGCTGAGAATCGCGAACTGTGTTCCGGGGGCACTTTGCTCTGCAGAGAAGACTTAGGTGTGCAGGAGGACAAGAAAGTTAGCTAGCTCCACACCCCTTCTTGCATTTCCACCACATAGCTTCACTTCCGTCTGTTGCTAGCCTGCATTTTGCATTTCATTTCAAGAAAAACACATTACAACAACAAAAAGATTTCCCAGCTTTCCTCAAATGTAACTCAGAGGTTCAGTGAAATGAGTGTGGCATTTGTATTCAGTAAAGTCTAGTATGATGCCTACAATAATAAAAGCGAGTTATCTCTGCCTGAGAGTAGGTTCAGATCTAGAAAGTCAAGTAGTAACATTTCTTGAAATCGACTAGCTTTCAGGGCCATTGAACATTTTAGGTACTAAGCAAGGTCCTTAACATTTCATCCAATTCTCTGTGAATCAGGCATTAGGTCCATCTTACAGGTGATGAAACCAAGGTTTAGGAGGATTAAATAAAAATTTTCATAGTTACACAGCTGATAGGTGGCAGAGCTGGAACTCAACCTAAAGTGTCCCTGGTCCCTAAGACAGTGGCTTCCTGAGGATGAGATGAAGTCATGTGTTTGGAGACTAACATAAAAGTGGGTACCTGAGGGTAGCAAAATAAACATTTCAGGGCCAGTATCATGATGGAGCAGGTTAAAACATCACCTGTGATGCTGGCATCCCATATGAGCACCAGTCTGAGTATACACTGCTCTACTTCTGATCCAGCTCCTGCTAATGTGCCTGAAAAGCAGTGGAGGATGGCTCAAGTGCTTGGACCCCTGCACCCACATGGGAGACCCAGATGAAGCTCCTGGCTCCTGGCTTATTCCAGGTCCAGCCCTGGCTGTTGCAGGAGTGAACCAGCAGATAGAATATCTCTCTATCCCTCTCTTTCTGTAACTGCCTTTTAAATAAATTAATGCATCTTTAAATTTTTTTTTGACAGGCAGAGTTAGACTGAGAGAGAGAGAGAGAGACAGAGAGAAAGGTCTTCCTTCCATTGGTTCACCCCCCCAAATGGCCACTACAGCTGGTGTGCTGTGCCAATCCAAAGCCAGGAGCCAGGATCTTCTTCCAGGTCTCCCATGTGGGTGCAGGGACCCAAGTTATTGCAACATCGTCCACTGCCTTCCCAGGCCACAGCAGAGAGCCGGACTGGAAGAGGAGCAACCGGGACAGAATCTGGCACCCCAAATGGGACAAGAAACTGGGGTGCCGGTGCCGCAAGCGGAGGATTAGCCAAGTGAGCCGCAGCGCCAGCCTCTTTAAATTTTTTTTAAAATGCTGTCTACACACACACACATACACAAAATCTTGTCATACTTGCTTCAAAAGCTACATAGAAATGGATTGTCTGGGATATTATCATTTTGTGGGGCCACTAAGAAGCAAGAGTAGTTAAAGCTAAACCAGGACTCCCCAAAATGTTTCCTCTGTGAAACCTGAGAAAGTTTTGCTTATTATTATTACTAGTAGTCTCAATTAGGGATGCTTTACCAAAGTACCATAGACTGGCTAGCTTACAAACAATGAAAATTTATTTCTCGAAGTTCTAAAGGATGTAGGTCCGAGATCAGGGTGCAACCACAATGAGGCTCAGGTGAGGGCCCTCTTCCAGGTTACAAACTGCCAGCTTCTTGAATCGTCATATAGCAAAAAGGGAGTCGGTTAGCTCTATGTCCTCCTCTTAGAAAGGCACTAATTCCATTCATCAAAGCTACATCCTCATTATGTAATCATGCTCAAAGGCCCCACCTCTAAATATTAGCACAATGAGATAAGGTTTCAACTTCTGAAAGTTGGAGGGAGGAGGGGGCATTCAGTCCATTGCACTATTACTCTTTATTATTTAAACTACTCCATTTGCTGCAAAGAAGTGTTCCGAGCAGTACAGAAGATGACTTTAATTTGGCCACAGAAATGGAAAACTCTATACTTAGTTAAAATGTGACCTTTATATAGCGATGAGATGCGTTCCTGGTAGATTGTTGACAACAATATTGTATGACAACAACAGATATGGTGAGGATTCTTCTACAAAATCTGTATCCATGTAAATATATATGTTTATTCTTGCTTGGGAGAAGCTCTTCCATAAACCACTCCAAGCAGTTAACAGCAGTTCTCCCTGGAGACAGGATTACTGGGGATATGTGTTTTCTGGCTTCCCTTTTCCTGTAATGTTTGAATTTTATATATAAGATGTACACAATATTTTATAATCAGGAAAACAATAATGACATAAATATTAAATGTCTATGTTAGCATAGTGGTTTTCAGTGCTTTTCCTAATCATGGGTATTTATCTGGGTTGTTAGCTGAGGAAATCATAACTGATTGAAATAATTTTCAGGTACAGCAGAGCGCCAGAACATTGCTGTCTGCATAACCATGGATGTGAAATATCGTAATGGTATAGCACTGGCAACTTGACAATCTGTTTTTGTATGGGGTGTGTGTGTGTGTGTGTGTATTAGTAAGTGGACAATAACAAAAAGGTTCTGATGAGACAGAGTTCTGACTATTGCATCTGCAGAGGACTCCAAAAGCCTATGGTAATAAAAATACCCTGAAAAGCTAACTTGTAGGTAAACACATATTGTTTCCAAATGAGAGCTTGACAAAGATATTGCTAGCATTTCATGATGATATCTCAAGATCCTCACTATAATGTGTGTTATTTACTTAAAATTCCCCCAAGCAAAGTGATTGAGTTGTTGTGCGTGTTCTTTAGTTTATGGCCCACTGCAGGACTCAGGGGTGGTCACAATCATTCCACCCAAACAAGCCACATACCCAAGCTTGCCACTGAATTACTTGCAAGTAATCCTAACTATATTTCAATAGCCTCTCAGTGATGAAATTGGTGGCCTGCTAACGATCATGATGGTTATTCATTGAGAGAATCCTGGAATTCAACAGAGTGGATCGGCTCAAATACTTTAGAGGCATCGCCCACAGCTGTATGAACAACAAAGTACACAGCCAAGACTGAGGCTTGGATACTTGGGGACAGAACCTGAAGTTGGGGTCTTTACTACTTCTGTGCATTTAGATCTCTCTATCCCTCTGTGTATCCATCTGCCCATCTAGACTTCACAGGTGTAGGTGACCAGATTGCTCTATCAGGAGAATTTTCAACACCCTTACTTCTAACACATTTAAAGTAGTTTTAATAAGAAGCCAAAATGATTATGGCAGACAAAGGAGTGGATTGGGCAACCTATGTGTGTTTGTTGAGGTGTAATCCTTCTGTAAGTAAAGCCAATTTGGAAACACTGGCAGATCACCCAGCACAGGCATAGGCCTCGCTTAAGGAGTAGACATTATCTGGAAACATATCTGACTTCTCCCAGCTACTTATCCAGATCCACAAACCACTGGATGCCTTCAATTCTCATTTTGTTTGATCTCTCTTCTTGTGCTATTGCTGACAAGTTCTTTTTTCCCTGCCCTTCTTGTTCTCTCAGCTGTCCGATTATTCTTTCTTGGTTTCCTTTTTAGGCCTCCTTTCTTAGTTGCTCCCTATAGCTCTGCTGCATTACAGAGTGCCTTTCTTCCTTTCTTTTCTTGGGAAATTATATCAATTCAGTGGCCTGAACAGCCTTATTTGTATATGGTGTGCTGCGCTACCCCAGATCTATAACTGCATCCCTATATCCTCTCCAATTACTAACATCCAACCATTCACCCTGCCAGCACGCCTTCAAACTCTGCTTGTCCCAGACTGAACTTTGCATTTTCTCCCGGCTTCTTTACCTCCCACATCAATTAGTTCCAAGTCATGTTAATTCTACCCTGTAATTATTCCTCACACATCTCCCTGTTTCCTTATCCATAATGCCAACTCCCTAGTGCAGACACTCACTGTCTCTTCACTAGATGATTTCTAAGTATTCTGCCTTGCCTCCTGGCCTCCATTTCACTTTTCTATATTCCATTCTCTACATTGCTTCAGTTAGATATTTAAAACACACAAAAAACCCCTCATCTCTCTATTGCCTTCAACATAAATCCCAAATTTTTTTAGAAAAGAAGCCCAGGGCCCTGCCTATCTCAGTATACCTACTGTGATCTGCATTTTCTTCTGTCTGGAATCTCTCCAGTACTACACCTCCCTCCCTTACAATAGATGTAAGTTACAACCAGACTCTAATACAGCTTTGTTCAATGAATGAATGGAGTGGATTTGAATTTGTATTAAAATGTTTCTCATTCATTTTCAAAACCATTTCAGGAATAGTATTATGTAAAATTGAAAACAGAAATCCTTCACTTTACAGGTGGTCAAAGTGGAACTTTAAGTGGCTTGGTAAACTCAGCCCACCCAAGTGTACGCGATAGAGCAAGAATCAGATCTTGAGATCCCCAGTCCACATCACAGGAGCCTTCAGAGGCTGACACGGCCTCATCTAACTGTTTATCACTCCAGTACAAGGAACACACTGAAGAATGAAGTCTCACCTTTCCACAGGCCAGCTTCTAAGTCAGGCTGCAATAAACAAACTCTGAATTTAGAGGTAATTCATAATTCCAAATCATTATTGATTAATAGAAAATAAAGTGGTCTCTGACTTCCAAATAAATGAGACAGACTTTTAAGAGCACATAAAACCACACTTCATGGTGGGAGAGGTAGAGTAGGGAGGGACCAATTATGGAATTAGAGTAAGTACAAGACACAGGTAATATGGATGAGAAAACATGGACAGAAAAAGCATTTACTTCCTCTTGCCCCTTACTACATGTAGAGAATTCCCATCTCTATTTTTAAATAAATAATGTTTATTTATTTATTTGAAAGGCAAAGATACACAGAAAGAGACAAATAAATAGAAAGAGATTTTCCATCCAATAGTTTACTTCTGAAAAGCCCACAACAGATAGGGCTAGACCAAGCCAAAGCCAAGAGCCCTGGAATCAATCCAAGTCTCCTGCGTGGGTGGCAGGAGCAAAACTAGGCCATGACCTGCTGCCCCACAGGGTGTGTATTAAAGGAAGCTGGAGTGGGGAGGGAAACAGAGCTGGGACTCGGTTCCAGGCACTCTGATACGGGACGCAGGCATCGCATGCAGTGTCTTAACTACTGCAACACACACTTGCCCCCCTTTCTCTTTCAACCATGCAAAATTTTATACATCTGTCGAATCTCCATGAAGGCTTATCAAGCACTTGATTTTCAAAAGTGATCATCATTTATTAAACAACTTTGAATGCAATGATAGCATTTTACAAATACAAGAATCTCCCCACATGTTCACTAGTCACCTATTCTGTTTGGCTTATAATAATGCACAGACTTCAAATTGTTCTAAATCTCAGCATGTAAATATCTCTCCCCAGTAAGGTTACAAATGAAATCAAGGATTCCTCGGGATCCATACAAACATGATGCTGAGAAGAAGGCTGGGAACACAATAACTTTCTAAAAATACACACTCTATTCTGAAGAATGCAAATCTTCATCTGTAACGACTTGGTCAGCAATCTTCAGATCTATATTCTGTAATGCCATGAGCATAAAAATAATAGATTTCAGTATGATTAAGAAGATTATGCTGATAATTATCAGAAAAGGCACTGGTGACTCAGATTATTATGGTAATTATGAGAATGAAGCACTTAAAATGGGTTGCCATGACAAGGAAGGTGAACAAAATACAATTCATTGTACCATGAAAGACCACATCTAAAACCACCTGATGATCTATATAAAGTACTTGATAAATATGTTTTAAATGCCTTGTCATGAGTAATGTTAGAAAACTCCTAGTGCCTATTATTTTTCTTATTCAAGATGTCAGAACTCTGGATTTTTAAGCAAGCATTTCTCTTTCTTAGAAGACTACAAAAAAGGCTCTAGGAGTAAAAAAAAAAATCTGCTTAAACAAAGATCTATTTTCCCTTTTGAAACAATTAGGGCTACCTTCTATCTGTGGAGTGCTTTAAGGAATTCAGGAGTGTCTCAATAGCAAAGGTTTGCCTTTCTGGGAATTTGTAAAAGATGGTAGGTTAATGCACACACATATACATACAAACACAAACAAACAAAAAAGAAACTGATGAGCAGCCTGTCTCAAGTTCAGGGCAGATGGCATTAAACATGTGTAGTCACTGTGTAGTCACTTGCTGAATAAAACATATTCCTCTTAAGGAGAAACTGTGTTCTTCTAAATTCAGTTTTATAGAAAAAATTTCTTGCCATGAATTATCATACTTCCTCATCAACTGAAATAAACTTCCTTTAATCTAAATAAACCTTTATTTGCTGACTTTGGTGAGCCACTAGTAACACCAATGCTTGTTCTATTTGGCATCCAGGGATGACACTGGAAGTTGTGATAGTCAGGTATTTACAGCTATTTTATTCCCTGGGTCTGTTGGGTTTTGTAGAAGTTACCTGTGAATTGCTTTCATGGTTTTGGTTTGTATGTTTTCTTTTTCATTATTCAAATGTTATGGGGTCACTTTTTCCCAAGGGTGATGATGTTTCTTCCAAGAACCTTCATCGTTATAGGTTTGGTTATTTCTAATCTAATAGTAGTCCAGAATGTCACAAAGCCAAGAATATCCTTACTGAGTATGCTGTGCTTTTAGGAGAGCCTTTATAAAGTCTTGAAACACCAATACAATCAGCTCAGCTCTTTCTTTAGTCTCTTGGAAGCCCAGTTCTTTGCTGAGGAGTTTATGACTGTTAATTCACTGGGACTTGCTCTATTTTACTTAATATACTATCTATTTCATGGGCATATTTCAAAGCATCTAATAAGATTTTCTTAATGGAAATATTACTGAGTTGTAAAACGGAAATCCAAGAGAACTCAATATCACTGATTAGCAAGTTTGCTACCAATGCAAATAAAGTTCAGGATTCAAATATTTGTCAACCTGATGGTCAACCAATCCAAATGCCAGCCACTCGAGGAAGTTCTCCATGCCCCCTAAGCTAGAGTGGGAGTTTCTCTTCTCTATTCAACCAACATCTTATTATAATCTGTATAGCTGCCTGTTTGATTGTAATGTTCCATTTATTTGTGTGTTTTCTCTTTCAGATCACTGGTTCCAGGAGACCAGGATGGATGCCCTGGTGTCCTGGGGCCTATTTCAGTGCAGGTGCTGGGTGATTAATTAGTCCATCAAGTGATCCCAGGCATGTAGTGTGTTTGTAGTAGGGGGAGGAAGCAACGCAAGCAGATCAAGCAGTGAAAGAGGGAGGAGAGAGGACAATTTCAGTAATAAGCATGCCTTGCTGCTAATGAAAAGTAAACATAAACAAGGCTATGCAGAATCTGTGGATGTGAGAAGGGAAGTAGATTACAAAAAAGCAGTAGAGTGATGAGAAGGGTGAAGGGGATAAGTATGTTTTCCTTGCTTAGTTGAGGTGGTAAAGAAAGTAGATAATAAGGATAAATTAGGCCCATTAAATTGTAGAGAGGGCAGGAGATTAATGTTGTCTCCAAAAAGGTGGCAGTCCTGGGCTTATTCTTTAATTAGTGTTTAACAGAGAAAAGAAAATTGGGCAATTAGAAAAATAATGACGATTTGGCAAAAACATCTCCTGAAACAAAGCCCAGGAAGAGACTGAATATACATTAAGTACAAGGTTGGTCCTGCACACTAGAAAATGACGGAACTTGGCATGTTTGCTGAACACTTTTCTCTGATGAGAAAAGGAAATCTTGCAGATCTGGTAAAACATGGCCAAATACTCTTAAATGTAAAGACTAATAAGGCCATGTTTGGGATAGAAAAGTCCTCCTTTCTTTTTCTTCTTAGGGAATATACTTTTTGTTATTTCATTAAAATATCATGGCACCCATCCAAGAGGACACTGGGGAAAGTACAGGAAAGTAAGCCAAAGCTGTCTGTTTGAAAAACACTCAAGTCCCTGCATAGGTTTAAACATAACATATGTGTACAATACATGATATTCTCATACCAAGGGGAATTATGCCTGATGATTTTCCATGAACTACATATATCATTTGTACAGCATCACATAATGAGAAAGAATAAAGCTATGGATTTAGGAACTAAACAACTTGTATTTGCATTCTAGCATCACCCATTATGTGCCTTATGGACTTAAGCTAATCATCATGTACCATTTTGGAGTCTGTTTCTCATTGGTAGAAAGGGAGAACCCAGAGTTAGCTTGTGAAATATTGTACATAAATTACCTGACTCATTGTCTGGCACAGGCAAGCTACACCACACATGCCGTTTCTCATTCTTTCTTCTCTTGAAGATCGAAAGGTGGGGGCCGGCACTGTGGTGTAGTGGGTAAAGTGGCACCTGTTCATGTCCCGGCTGCTCCACTTCTGATCAAGCTTCCTGCTAATAGCCTAGAAAAAGCAGTGGAAGATGGCCCACCTGCCACCCACGTCAGATACCTGAAAGAAGCTCCTGGCTCCTGGCTTTTGCCTGGTCTAGCCCCAGCTGTTGTGGTCATCTGGTGAGTGAACCAGCATATGGAAGTTTCTCTCTCTCTCTCTCTCCCCGTTGCTCTCTCTCTCTGTAACTCTTTCAAATATTTACATTGAAATATTTACATTAATTAATAAATATTTACATCCAAATATTTACATTAATCTCCCTTTTTTTAAAAAAGATCAAAATGGGAAAGTTGAATAGTTTTTCTTCTAGAGCATGATTATCCTCAAATCAGTTATTGGCCAAGAAGATAGCAAATATGGTATCACATTGCTTAAACAAATAGATACCCTTATGTATCTAAGAGGGTGAGCTTTCTGAATGTACTGAATGGAAGTCAGAAATACCAGAGTTCAGTTCATTTCAGTAGGTCTGGGAGAGAGGTCAGATGAGCTCATGGTGGAAGCTTTAGCCCTCTGTTCACAGAAAAAGGAAACAGGAATTGCTCAGCTCTCAGATACCGCCTGGCCAAAGTCTGGTTACACATTTTCTAAGCAGGACAGGAGCCAACAGCCCTTTTCCTCATGACTGCATAGCTGTCTAGTGGAACCATACATAAACACATTCAAACTCCATTTACTAAGCTAACTAGCACCATGTCTCAGGCACCTTGAGATGCCACAGAACTAACCACGATGCTTAAGATTAGCCAGGGAAGGGGGTCCAAGCTATCGTGCATTATTCAGATATTTTCCTTTGCTTTTCCCCTTTGAAATGATCTGCCTAGTCCTCCATTCTGGCCTTTATTTTTCATGTGTAGCTACTGCTTATATAGTAATCTAGACAAACTGCATATGGCTGCAGACTTACTAACAGGTTATTGCCCTCAGGAATATTTGAATTTATCTTAGATGAAATACTCAAGACAGTGATGATTTTAGAAATGGTAGATAAATTGCTACATTAACAAGGATGTGCCATGGCACAGAAAGTCACAAAGTTCCTTAAAATTTTCTTAGTCCTCTCTTCAATTTCAAGGATCATCTCTTCAAGTTACTGGCCAAATGTTCAAGCAGACAGTTGAAAAAGGATGTGTCAATTCCCTTGACTTCCAAATTAAAGAGTTTAGAACTGTTCATGTGTATGTAGTTCCAAAGGACAGAATTATTCAGAAATAAAACCAATGTTGGGCATATAAGAAATATATTAGTGAACACAATAATGAGAAATGGCATCACAGGCAATAAGCCTTACAGATACAGTCAACATAAATCCTCTTCCAAGCACTCTGGGATGGGGTCATACAATTAGTGAGTTTGGCAATGAAAGATGTTTCATATTTCAACTTCAGAAAAGAATATATGGCTCTGTATTACAGCATTTCACATGCTAATTTCATTCTGATTTGATTGGTTAAAAACAGTCTCACACACTGAACAGTGCAGAGTTAAAAGTATCAGAGCAAGAGACAATCTCATAAAATGAAGAGAAGTAAATGTTATGGCTCATTAAGTATAGGCTATATCTACCCAAGAAAGATATACTCTTTGGCTAAAAATGCTTTATATTTTACAAGAGCTCAGCTTTCACTCATTTCACTAATTTCCCCTCATTGATACTAGTTCCATTCACTTTCTCTGGAAACTATTGTCCAAAATTTAATCAGTTTGAAAGCAATCCCTTTTTCAGAAGCTCCTATGTTCCTATAAATCTAAAAGAGCAAAGACCTCAAACAAGGGTAAGAACAGAAGACGTCCATGATGTAACTGGCGAGCTCATTTCCTGAGGCGTCTTGGATGCTCAGGTACCATACTTGAATTTTAACAATGGTGACTCTATCATGGGCTCACCACCAGCTCCTCCTCCATTAAAGTTTGATGTTTTTGCCCAGCTTCATTCATGCATATGTGTGGCTACAGGGCAGTGTAATTATTGCTAGAGACCCCAAATTGTGTGTTATAAAGTACCAATTCTTACCTAAATGTTTACTTACATTGTGAAACTTTCAGGGCAGTCTTTCAGAGCGACTATTTAAACTCCTTTTAAATTTATTCATCTATTTGAGAGGAAGATGGAGAGACAGAGAAAGAGAGAGAGAGAAAGAGAGATATCTTTCACCCACTAGTTCACTGCCAAATGCCTTTGATAACCAGGGTTGGGCCAGGCCAGCCCAGAGCATGAAGTCATTCCAGGTCTCCTAGGAGGATAGCAGGGACCCAAGCCTGTTTCCTGCTTCCTCCCAGGGTATGATTAGCATGAAGCTGAATCGAAAATGGAGACAGGACTCAAGCCTAGTAACTTTGATGTGGAATGAAGTTGTCCCAAGCAGTGACATTCCATAGCACTGAACGCCCACCTCCTGAGTAACTATTACCATGGTTACAAAAGTTTACTGGATGTCAGGGGTGGGATGGCCATGAGTTCATTCATATTATTGATTGAGAACTTATTTTTTCTTGGGCCCTATGTCAAATAATGTAGATAGTAGCTAACACCCAAATAGGGGAGACCTGGTCTTTGCCTAGCTAAACAAATGCTAGTACATTCCTAGACTACAAAAAGCAAGTATGTACACTAGCTCATGACTCAACTAATAACACTTTCTCTACAGTAAGTTAAGTCTATGTCAGAGTAAAAGATTGGAGGCAGACTGGACCCAGAAAGGCTACTGTACATATCAAGGATCAGGTTTGGACTTGAGAATGGCTCAATGAGAGATATCTGTTGAGACGATGGAAAACTCTGAGCAGTAGAAGTTGAATTTACTGAAAGACAATCAGTGTGGTGGGTAAAGCACAGGCTTTGGAGTCAAACTCAGTGGAGAAGTCTAGATTTGTAGTGATTGGTTTTGCACCTTGGGAAAAAGTCATGACAATCCCTCAGTCCCCATTCTTTTTTAAGATGAGAATCACAATATCTACTTATTGTGTGAAGATTCAAGGTAATGCATGCATATTTCCCAGTAGACAAGATTAGACTGTAATAAACAACTAATATTACTAATAAGAGAGAAGAGAAAGAACCAACACATTATGATTCAAGCAAATAAACTGTTTATTTAATCATTGAAACATGAAGTCTACAAACTAATTTAATCCACAGGTTAGGCAATTTTCTAAGATATGGGTTTCCAGTAGTAAAAACGGCAGGCAGGCTCCCTGCCTTAAAGATCCTATGATCTCAGTAGCCATTAAGCAAGAAACACACAGTTAAATAATTAATCACAGATTGTGGTAAGTATACTAAATATAGATCTCAGAAAATAACAGGGTATACCAAGAAAATAACATATTTTCAGATACCTGAAAGATGAAGTTATTACTATTAAGAGAAAAGAAGGAGAGGGTGTCATATGTGAGAAATGGTGTGTGCACAGAATATACAGTAAAAAATGGCTAGATGCTTGAGACTAAAAGTAGTGAGAGAGTAAGAAGGACAAAGTCCTAGGAGGATTAGGCATTTGCATGATTATGTAGGATCTTGAACAATCTTATTAAAGAATTGTTAAAATACACTGTGGTTACTGGAGTAATTTTGGCAGAAATGTCATAGGATTCAGATTTCTTTTTAAAATAATATTTCCAGAAGCTGGGGAATGCATTTGAGTGGGTGGCAAAAGAGGAAGCAGGGAGAGTTGATTGTTCTAGTTCAGAGAGAGATGATAGTGACTTGGCCTGTTCACCATGAAGGTGGTTGAAAGTGGTTTCTGAGAAGTCCAGCAAGGAAAATCATTGTGTGTTCCAGGAGCTGGGTAACTTTTCATAACAGGAAACTCAGAATTAGATATTTTTAAAATAAGAAACCAAAGTAGTAGAAAAAAAGCATTGGGATTGTTGGACAATGTCAATAGTGCCACAGCCAACTTGGTGTGGATAAGAGCAAACAAGGACCAATTTTCCACAAAAATGTGTGTAGTGCTAAGAGCTTAAATTGGGAGGGCCTTAGTCATGGAGCAGATGTCTGTGTGTCTAGATATAAGGTAAGGATCAGTCATTGGAAGTTACCAGAGTTGGTTCACAATTTCAGAAGACATAGTATGGTCTACTCTATGCTGAACATTCTGCAATGCAAACTTGATATTCATTTTAAAATTCTTTAATGAGGAATAGAATTAATTCTAGGAACTAGGAAGAGCTGAAATAGCAGACGAAAACTGTAAGGTACGACTTCAGGAAGAAAAGAGAGGACCCAGCTGTCCTAAGGCAGCAACAAAGGAAGACATGATGTTTTACTAACTTAATCTAGGTATATGCTTTTAAGAGTCTACCAGGTAGAGAAATTTGTAATTACATGAATGTTATAAAGGTGCATGAAGGAATCTTTCAAAAAGTTCATGGAAAGTATGCTTCATGAGAGTGGGCATTTAGCCTACTAGTTAAGACACTGACATCCCTCACTGGAGTGCCTGCCTTTGATTCCCGATTCTGACTGCTAACTCCAGCTTCTACTAATGCAGACTCTGGAAGGCAACAGTGGTTCAGGTAGTTGGGTTTCTGTTACTTACATGGGAGCTCTGGACTGAGTTTATAGTTACTGGTTTTGACCCCAGTTCAACCTTGGCCATTATGGGCATTGGGGAGTAAACCAAGGGATGAGAGCTCTCTCTATGTCTATAGAAACATGCCTTTCAAGTAAATAAATAAAAATTTTAAAAGGAAAATGTTGGCCAGCGCCGTAGCTTAACAGGCTAATCCTCCACCTATCGGCGCCAGTACACCAGGTTCTAGTGCCGGTTGGGGTGCCGGATTCTATCCCGGTTGCCCCTCTTCCAGTCCAGCTCTCTGCTGTGGCCCGGGAAGGCAGTGGAAGATGGCCCAAGTCCTTGGGCCCTGCACCCGCATGGGAGACCAGGAAAAGAACCTGGCTCCTGGCTTTGGACCAGCACAATATGCTGGCTGCAGCGGCCATTGGAGGGTGAACCAACGGCAAAAGGAAGACCTTTCTCTCTGTCTCTCTCTCTCACTATCCACTCTGCCTGTCAAAAAAAAAAAAAAAGGAAAATGTTTATTATGAAAAAGTATGTAGGGATTCCAAAAAAGTTTATATCAAAATAAATACCTTTTAGTTCCATTTTCCCACAATTTTTTTTGAAGTACCCTTTTAAGATCAGGTAAAATGACATGCCCAAAGATTTAATTTCATGGTATCTATATACACAAAATAGCATCTATTAATACTGCATATAAATGTATTTTTAATTTTCTGTTTTAGGATGCTATAAATCCCCTTTCTCAAGACTATAAAGAGCTTTGGGAAGTAAAATGTGTGGTGGTTCTTGTTTTCTATAGCTTTTGCTTGTGAAGTTAGAAGGTTCCCTATAAACACTACTTCCAAGCTGCTAGCAAAATGAGCAACGTCTTTCATGTCATTCCACTAATATCAAGGGGAATAAGTCAGTTTGCCTACTTTGTTTATTTTAGAAAGCAAAGAGCTTCTTTCTGATCTGCTTTGCATTTTTTATATTCTAAATGATATTGTTCTGATTTTAGGAAGAAATGTTTTGTTTTTTTACTATGAGTTGGGATGGACCATAACATGTGGTTTTCTTTAGTCATCATTAAGGGTCAATCAAACTGCAAGACTATACTTGCTTTGTCAGATAAATTCTATCCTTGTTCAAAATGGAATCATTTAGTTTACCTTTCAAATTTGTTAAATCGAGATTCACAAATCAAAATATCACATGAATATGCTCTCTGTGCTGTTTTATTTTTCCCCCTGAGGCATGAAAGTCAAATTTACAATGCTAATATTTCTCTAGAAATGTTGTAAGTGGTACACTTTTCTTCAAATAGGCAACAGATTTGTCTGTAAATATGTTTATGGTCCTGTCGGAGTGTAGAAAAGAGGCAGACACACTGAATTCAATATATGGAGTATAAAACCAGGAGAATATTCATACATTAAAAAGCTATTGTCAAGAATATTCAACTGCTCCTTTACATAATTGAGTTCAACAAACATTTACTGAGAGTCTTCAACTAAAGGTCTGCTATTTGCTGCAAGGAATGAAAACTAGATAAAACCCCTGTTCCCAAGGAACTTAAAAAATACAAAGCAAATAAAATTATAGATATTCTTCATTAAAGCCATTAACAGGCACCAGAAAAGAGAAATAGATTTGAATATATATTTGAATTTGAATTTTGAACATAGTTTGCTCTTTAAAGCAGGAATATAAAGTATAACACACATACACAGGAGTACTTCAAACAATTCATGCAAAATAGAAATAAAAGATGCTTATTTTGGTGCAAAAATACTTTAAATCAATGCTGTTTATTCATAATATGCAGTTTTGATATTTTTGAAGATTCTCTCTCTCTCTGTATATATATAATATACTGATGAATGCAGGTGCTTCAAATTATAAGGTATTTCAAATTTTCCATGAGCTGATTGAAGCCCCCTCAGATGTATACACACAGAGATGCCTGATTTTTCCATTAGAATCAATCATACATATTAATATTACTAATTTACAGAATTAATATTAATGTTGATTTAAAGTATTTAACACAAGAGATTTTTCCCTCAAATAAATAAAATATTTCCTGTCATCTTAAAAGCACAGATAGGGACAAGCACTATGGGGCTGCAGTTTAAGCCATTGTCTGTGACAACAGTATCTCATATCAGATTTGAGTCTGGGCAGCTCTACTTCAAATCCAGCTCCCTGTTAATGCACTTGATAAAGCAGCAGAAGACAGCCCAATATTTGGGCCATTGGCATCATGGAGTGGATGGAGTTCCAGGCTCCATGCTTCAGCCTGGCCCAGTCCTGGCTGGGAAGTGTCACTTTGTCTTTCAAATAAATAAAATGAATATTTTTTAAAAAGGAGTATAGACAGAACTCTCCAACCCATGAACTCCTAATCTATTTTTTTTAGCACTCATAGATATTTGTCTGGGTCTGGGTTTTTAAGCTTTAATATAGACTGATGCACACATTCAAGCACACACCTACCCATTACCCCTAGCCCAGTCTGCATACTTAGTGGGGGAAAAAAAACCTGCTACATAACACAGAATGCAACTTTTAAGTTAAAAAATGCTAAACTTGTCTCAAACTGTAAATACCTTAAAAACTGCTAAATGGAGTATATTTGCTGTAAGAATAAAATATCAAGTCAATATCTGTCTACTTAGAAATGGTGATATTCCGTGTTGATTATCAACGGTCCCCATGTTCCCTGGGCATGACGGTGTGAGGCCACCTAATCAAAGCATCAGCATGCACAGGAAGTGTCTATTGATGTATGCCACCTTTAATAATTTAGCGTGTTGACTTATACTTTCCGCACGAGTAGTCTTGTCTTAACAGCAGTAAATACAGCTACAAAGCAGTGAGGAATGGCAACTGGCTGAGGGCACTAATTACACTGCTTTGACTTGAATTAAAATTGCTAAACAGCAAATGAGATTACCAGCCTAAAGATAACCTTAATTTAAATTCGAGGTTGCATTTATCTCATCTACAATGTAATTTTCCAGAGGTGTAGAAAAATACAATTTTAATGGAAATCCATTGTTTAAAAATATAATTAAAGTCCCTGGTCCCTCCCCCACCCCTTTCATTTTGTTCCACACGCAAGATGTGCAGACTGATTTAGAGGTCAGAATGAAAACATTCAGATCCTGTCCTCATGGCCAGACATTACTTTAAGTACCATCTTCATTTTTAATGATTAACAGCTGGCTGTGGAAAACGTAAATACCAAAGTGGTGGGGGAGGAAAGGGAAAATGACCTTCCATATTCCTTGGTGCTATGAGGGAATTTACAAATGATAAGAACCCCAAATAGTATTATATTATTAGGGAAACTTTCGGTACAGAAAAGCCAGTGATTCTTCCAAAAACACAGGAAAAGGCGGCAATTTTCAGGTGGAAAGATGTTGACCTGGGATTTGAATTTGGGCAAATCTAGAAATGCTGTTTCTACCACCTGTAAGTTCTAAAACAGTAAAGTTAATATTTCTGAGACCCAAATTTTCATGTCCATACAATGGAGATGTAAGTAAATCTGATCTCATAGGTTGGTTAGAACACATAGATGCCTGATTTATACAGATGCTCAATAAAAGATGTATTTTATTGTCAATGACTTCCCAAGACCAGAAGCAAAATGTCCAGACTCGCACTCAAAGTATATCTCTCTATTCTATGCCCTTCACTTTGAACAGCCCTGACACCATGCCCACGGTGTCTACTGAATTATACCAGACACTGGCATCCATATGAGTGGAAGGAGATAAGAGAACAAGAATTAGATATGAAGGAACATTCCTTATTGGTTGATAATGAGTTTTTACTATTGACAATGCTAAAACATAAGAAAGGTCAAGCTTTTCTTGTTCTCTGTTTTATGACTCAAAACAAAGCTGAAGATTAACCACTAGAAGTTGAAGACCAGATAATAATTCCAAGATGAAGTTCTTCTTCATCAATAATTTACAATCCTATATATACTCACGCATTTTCTAACCCTAATACACACATTACTACACACATATACTGCCCGCCCTCCATAGTAATTTAATCATTCTGAGCATCGTGGACCTGCATGGATGTGTGGCTAAGCTTCTGAATTTACTTGAAAATTATAGTTTTGAGTAGCAAAAGAGAGGTGGACTTTTAGGAAACTTTTATACACGAGTCAATTTTTAAATTTGTTCTGTTCTTATCATGAATGAGAAGAGGAACAAATAACAAATCAGAAACACAAGAAAACAAGAGGGAAGGAAAACAGTCATTAGGCAATAGTTTTCTTTACAGACAGAAAATGGCTTTGCTAAGATGAGGCTTCTGGTAGAGAAGCAATCTTGAGTTTGAAGGAAGGGGTGCCTAGTTTCTTACTTTTGTTTTGCCAGTGTATAATTGGTTGACCTTTGCTAGACATTTAAAATTCCTGGTATTTATCTGTAAAATGAAGATATGTCCTCACCTGTGTGAAAAATGAAATGGATAGGCCAGATTACCTCCAAAGCAACACGTGAAATTCCTTGACTATTCAAAACTGCATATCCCAAGGACACATTCTTTCTGAAGATGAGAAATTCCACGTCTTCAATGACTACATTTAGAGAAGACTCATTAAACAGTTTACATTATAGTGTGAACTTTCATTCAATCCCAATGCTCTGAATAGCTCTACTTTCTTGTAGGCTGTTTAACCAATTAATCAGATTTTTCTTGGGCCCTAACTTTATGTTTAGCCCTTCAGTAATAAAATATGTCTATGATCAATATACTAAACCACACTCTGAGTTGTTCTCAGATGCTTATAAGCTAGATACTTATTTTAACCAAAATACCCTAATCTTGGTATCTATGTAGTCAGCATATTGTACACTGGAGTTGAAATACACACGTAATAATTCCTCCTCTCCCATAGAGATGTATTAGTAAGGAATCTTTACTTCTTGAGAAATATTATTGTTACTTTGCATGTTTACAAGTTTCTCCAAACAGCACTTAATACCTTAGTCTCAATCCAGATGAATTCAGAGAATATGTGTGAAGTTGAGAATATTAATTGTTTTCCTATTGGAAACCAGTGAGGAGTGAAACAAAAGGTGAAGGAGGGGATAGGAAAGGCAATTGAATTGGAAGATGTGAGACTCTCTTCCTCATCCCAATTGAACCAGTCCCTTAATAGTGCTCGCAGAAACCATAGATCACCTGTCCTTAGCAACATTTCTAGCACAAAGTAAATAATCGATAAATGCTTATTTGGGGGAATAGGAGTTACGAAACATAAGCCATAAGGCAGAGAGATTGACACAAAATGTGAGTAAAATATTACCAAATGTGTTTTTTTCCCTAAATTAGGTGTATATTTCCTACCTGTCTCTTTTAAAGATTGTGTTTACTTTTAAAATACTGGTTATGCGCACATCTCCCCAAAGAAAAAAGCATAACCATGCTCATTTCTTAGCAAAGTAGTTACAGAAAACATTGTCTGATTTAACCTTTTGATCAGGGTAAACTACGATTATGAGAGAATGTTTCATCAGAGGAAGCTTGGGGCCATTGCACACACATGAGCCTGGTGGCTAATTTACCAGTGAGCAGTAGCATATTATAAGCGAGTAGAACAACTTGCATTTCAAGTCATGAAAATCAGTAGTCTGTCTTCTCCCAGGCCAATTCATCTACTAAAGAGCATCAACAGCAACAATTGGTCAGCCAGCTTCCTCAGTGGTAGGCATCATGGCTATAAAATGAATCACTGTATTTTAGAAATTAGGGGCCATAAGAGATAGCATTCTAAGTGGAGTCCACAAAACATTCCAACACATTAATATATTCTGCTTATCAAAATTCCATCTTAGGAGAGGGTTTACAACATTCCCCCTAACCTTGAAATAGAGACAAGCTCCCAAAATTGGATCCTCAAAGAGCAGCCATGATGAAGGAAAGACAGAGTGGGGCAGAGGTTCTCCTCAGGATTTGCAGGCAGAGTAGGCCCCGTGTGTCTGTTGCTTCCACATCTGTGGGTGCCACCAACCCCAGACCAAGCATACGTTTTAAACATTCTACATCTGTATTGAATATGCACAGAATGTTTTCTTTGTCATTATTCTCTAAACAATACATTATAACAACTATTTACATAGCACTTCAAATGTATTGCATATTATAAATAATACAGAAATGATTTTAACTATATAGGAAGATATACATTGAAATATACAAATGCTTTACAATGTTATGCAAGGAACTTGAGTACTCGGAGAGTTTGGCAAACACCAGGGTCCCTGGAACCAGCTTCCTGGGATACTGAGGAACTACTGTCTTCTCTACGGGCATGGATAAACTCTATTCTCAAGGCTATGGCTGAACATCCTGTACACTTTGTTGTTTTGTGTCTTGGGAACGTACTCTGCCCAACCTACTGGCATTAATTATGTACTAAATATAGACAATGAAAAATATCCATACATAGGTAAGTGGAAAAGGAATCAGGGAAGCTAAAAGGCATTTTTTCCCCTCTAAAGTTCTCAGAGAGGTAGTAGTCAAGGTTTTTAAAAAAATAAAGGCATCTGTGCTAACTCCAAGCACCACTCTCTCTACTGTTCCCTACCATCTGCCCTTTTTCTCTCTGGCCTTCCTCTGTGGATGTTGTCACTTCCTATTTCCATCTACTTTCCTGCCTTACGACCTGCCCTTTGCTGATAAAGTTCATCGGTGGCCAGAGGCCTTACTTTATTCCAGCACTGCACTCATTCTTGGGCTGGACCTTATAACCCTTAGAAACACAAAAATGTTTTCTGTAACCTAAGAAAAGCCTATTTAGAATTAGTCCTCCATTTCCATGTGAAGTACAGATGAGTACCACGCATAGTTGATTTATAAACCAAACCAGAAACCTGTGACAGCACTCTGTTATACGGTGTGAATAAAACTTAACAAATGACTCTATAGCCGACTATCTCCTACTGTGTACTATTTTTCATCATCCTATCTTTCTCCACCTCCCTTCTCCTACATTATAAATTATCACCATTTCCAAGCACTTTTCAGACACAACAGATGTAATGCTATCAACATTCTGATAATGCTGAAGTCACCACGAGCTCCAGGCACACTGTTTGCTGCCAGTAATCCAATGTTTTTATTATAGGTTTCTCTCTTTTTCTAATGCATTGGACCATATGCGATATATATTACATAGAAATATGTGGACTACAATACCAATTGCTGAATGGGCCACAAACAGAAATGAGCAAATGGAAACATCTGCTCACCTTCAAAGTTCATTAATGAATAAAGAATTTTCAAAAGCAGCTACATCTAGCACCATAATCCAGCACAACTTTTAATATCTTTTTTTAAAGATTTGTTTAGTTGTTTGAAAGGCACAGCTACAAATAAAGAGGATAGATAGATAGAGCTTCCACCCACTAGTTCACTCCCCAAACGGGTGCAACTGCCAGGACTGGTCCAGGAGCTTTTTCTTGGTCTCTCACATGGGTGCAGGGGCCTGAGCACCTGACATTCTTTGCTGCTCTCCCAGGCCATTAGCAGGGAGCTGGATAAGAAGTGGAGTAGAATTCCGGCACTATCTGTTAATATTTTGTCCTATACAAGTTCTAGCTTTATCAACCATCCATAGATTAGCACATAAGCAATATTCTAGAAAGAACCATTCTCTTTCAGATTTCTGATGACTTGATTTGTAATGTAGTGTTCTTCATTAGAATACCTAATAATTTGCAGGAGCCACGAGAAGAAAGAATCATGGACATGTAGAGATACAAAACTCACCCATACACAGAGATACAAAACTCACCCATACACACCACAGATTGCATGTAACTCACTGATCCCAGATTCTGTAGCCAACAGCAAGGCAGCTGTCTGGTTGTCAATAACTTTGTCTATCAAGTAAAGATATTGGACAGCAGTTCTCTAAACAATTTCAGAAAGAATAAATTCAAAATATTGTATTTCCTTAAAAAGAATTCCCTGGAGAAATAGGATTGGAAAACACTACATCCTATATTCCTTTCCTACTTGGTAATCCACAATGCAATTAGCATGTGCAAAACGCTGAAAGGCCCTGTGATAAACATGGTCAAATCTTGACTTCACAATCAAAACACTACTGCTTGTGATAGTTACTGAAATCTCTCCCATTGATTCTTGCTTCCTAGTATTAATGCTCTTGTGTAACCTCTTCTTCCTAAGTATAAACTGGACCTAGTGATTAGCTTCCAATACAACAGCAAAGGTGATGGGGTATTACTTCTGAGATGGGTGACAAAGGACTGTGACTCCCACCTTGTCAGTACTCTCTGCCTTGCCCACTGCCTTGCTCAGTTGGATGAAGCCACACACCATGTTGAGAGCTGACCTACAGAGCAGCCCATCTGGCAAGCAACTAAGGGTGGCTTCCTGCCAACAATCACATGAATGAACTTGGAACTGGGTTTCCTTCTGTCAAGCTTTAAGATGCCTCTAGCTCCAACTAACATGCAGCTTAGTGAAGATCCAGCTAAGCTATACCTGAATTTTTGAATCACAGAAACGGTGAGAAAATAAACATTGTTGTTTTGAACCAGTAAGTTCAGGAGTAATTTCTCATGAAGCAATTAGCAAGACGAGCACGCCAGCGTAAAAAGGAACCGTGCTGTGGGACATTCACTGAAGTGCTGATAGGATGTTTAGGGCTATTTCTTACACATCGGTTAAATGTGTGAGATAAAGCAAATCATTGGAAAACAGACTTTGGTGCAATTAAGCACCAATGAAGAAATCACATAAGTTGCTAAATTATCTATAAGAACACAATTGCTACTAAATTACAATTATTGAGCCGAAGTTTGGCTTTTTGTGGTCCATGAGGAAGGATCTATAAAACAAACTGAAGGTTAGGACAGACAGGCATACATATTTTAAGCACTTCGGATACATCCTAATCCATTGGGGGTGTTCCCAGCAAATTCAATTCCATTCAGGAAGAACTTCAAAAGTTCTCTCCTTGACCACACATTTTAAGGTCAGTTTAAGTCTTAATACAAAACTTGCAGCATAGGTGCCAACATGGTGGAGCAGCCTGCAACACCAGCATATCCCATGTGGGTGCTGGTTCAAGTCCTGGCTGCTCCATTTCTGATCCAGCTCCCTGCTAATGTTCCCAGGGAAGCTGCAGAAGTTCTTGGGCTTCTGTCACCCATTCGGGAGACCCAGATGCAGTTCCAGGCTCCGGACTTCAGTCAGCCAGCCCTGGCCATTGCAGGCATTTGGGGAGTGAATCAGTGGATGGAAGATCTGTCTCTTTGTAACTCTACCTTTTAAGTAAATAAACAAATCTTTTAAAAAAACCTCACAGCATTAAAATCATACTTCATTACGACCACTCTTCCTTCTAATAAGTCCCTGATTCAAGCAAATTTCAAGTCATCAAAAACTCTTCTGCCACTATGAGGCTACAGTGCCAATATTTATAGCTTTACCAGCATGAAAAAAAGTAAGGATGCCTTAAAAGCACTGAGTACTCTGATGGCATATTTGATATTAGCAGCATCATTGTTATTTTTTATATCACTTAATGAATATATAAATGTAACAAGAAAAGTAAATATGCATCTGTCTGTCAATGACATGCTTAGTTAATGAGGCTGATTTCCTAATAAATACACAGAATACACAAATGCAAATGCGTATTGTCCTCTTCAAATACATCACGTGGAAGGACTGTACTCTTTCCTCATGAGGCTGCCATCACTTTATGCTTTTTGCATAATTTCCTTTTGGATGACTTTTTATAAATAACCTTTTTATGGATATTATGATTATTATTATACTCTCCAGTGATATTATTATCCATCTCATGAAATATAATTTGCTTTGAATGGTTTTTAGTTGTTGAAAAATAAGGAAAAAGCTCTCAAGTGGACGACTTACTATGATTTAAGATCTCCCCCACAAATGCCTCAGACAATAATTTACACACAAACACATATATATCCATAAGCAAAACTACTGCATCTTATTTTAGCTAAGATTTACCTTAAGCAAATATGAAACGGAAGTTGTATTAATGCCTAAAAAGTTAAGCAAAGCAAAATATGAAACAACAACCCTGCCTTCTTATAAATATCAAGTGATTTACTCCATGAATGCATAGGGAGTTAAAGCCATAAATTATTTTGCAATTGAATAATATACAATGCATCTGGCAGATTAAACATTACCAACAGCACCCAGCCATAGTGAGAAACTGTGGAATGCTATTGTACTGAATTAAACTTACTTGTTTGAGGCAGCACTGAACAAAAGGTGGACTTTCTAGTTTACATTCCCTCAAAGCATATAAAAGGACCATTATAAGAAAATGGCAAATCGCATTTGTATCAGAGGAAAAGTAGATGATGATTATTTTTTACACAACATTTTTATGGTTTTTGTTTGCATGCCTTATGTTTGATAAAAACAAGCAATTGGTTGGGGGAGAAGAGGAATGATGGCTCCACTATCGTAAAAAGAATACTAGGGTCAGAAAAGTACTGGGGTTCTTGCACTCACTTGCTTCTATTTACTGGGCCTGTTTCCACACCCTCTGAAACTGGAAGTTGCCAATCATTCTGATCAAGAGCAGTATCAGCCTGTATTGACATGCGGAGAACTGTGTGTACAGGTGCAGGGGTTGAGGGGAACGGATGGCATTTCTGGGTGAACAAGGTCTGGGGAATCTACTGGCATTTAGTGGTGATAAGCAGGTAGGATCTCTGTCTGCACAACCCAGGGAATTTCATTCAGGTCATATTCAACATAAGAGCTGCACCCTGGAGTAGGAGAGGCAACAGAAGTGAAGCCAACAATGATTTGCAGCTGCAAAGTGACAGCACGCTTGCACAGCAAACTGTCCCAACCACAGTGCAATGCTTCCCCTTTTGAAAAACATAATTTCCTTAGACACCTTCCAAACAGGCACTCAGAAGTTCTAAGATGTATTGCCTTTAGGTCAAAGCTTTGCCCTTGCAAACTCTAGGCATGATGACCTGTTAATATTTTTCTCATTTTTTGGCCGGCGCCGCGGCTCACTAGGCTAATCCTCCGCCTTGCGGCGCCGGCACACCGGGTTCTAGTCCTCGTCAGGGCACCGATCCTGTCCCGGTTGCCCCTCTTCCAGGCCAGCTCTCTGCTATGGCCAGGGAGTGCAGTGGAGGATGGCCCAAGTCCTTGGGCCCTGCAACCCATGGGAGACCAGGAGAAGCACCTGGCTCCTGCCTTCGGATCAGCGCGGTGTGCCCTGGCGGCCAATGGAGGGTGAACCAACGGCAAAAGGAAGACCTTTCTCTCTGTCTCTCTCTCTCTCTCACTGTCCACTCTGCCTGTCGAAAATAAAAAAAAAAAAAGGAAGACCTTTCTCTCTGTCTCTCTCTCTCACTGTCCACTCTGCCTGACAAAAAAATAAATTTTTTTTTTCTCATTTTCTTCAGCACAGGAAGCACCTTTTCACCTCACAGTGTTTTACTTGCTGCTGCTGCTGCCTGGAACCCTTGCATAGCTGCCCCCACTTCATGTAGCTGACTTTCTTGCACCATAAAGTCTGGCTGAGATGTCCTCCTATAGGGAGACCTCTTTGTTCAACCCAACTCTTCCTGAAAGGTCATGTCCTATTAAATCCTCATTTTCTCCCACATCAACCTACTTTATTTCTATACTGAACTTCTCTGATTTGCAATTTTTCTCAAGTATGTGTTTATTAGTTTTCTCTGCCTTTGCCATGAGGATTAACATGGTATGCAGGCAGGAATATCCTGATTTTCTCAGCTCTGGAAACACATATCCAGATATAAAGGCAAATATCAATAGGTTTCAATAACTGTTTGATGCAGGAACAAGTGTCTAAATGTGAACAAGAAATTTTCACGTATGAATACCAATATTGGAAGTCATTATGAAAGGTACTGTGCTAAGCCCTGAGAACACAGTGAGGAAAAAATATTAATGTATATCCAGCCCAGACAGCTATTATAGTCTAGGAATAGTTAGACATTAATCAAGAAATTAAAACAATACATGTAACATCTGACTTTGAAAAGTGCTATAAGGGAGAAGCATTTCCTATGGTATTACAGGAGCTGACAATGGGGCCATCTGAGCCAGAATAGAGTAGTCAGAATGACTGAGATTAGATCAAAAGAGCCTTCTAGGCATAGGGGAGTGCATGTGCAAAGATTTTATAACTTGAAAGAGTGGGTTGAGAACTAGAACAAAGCTAGCGCAGTTGGTTTAGAAAGGGCAAGGGAAAGATGCAACACTGGTCTTGAGCAGTTGAGAGCAGCTAGAACATGCAGGGCTTTGAAAGTAATGTCAGAGTTTTGTCTGTCCTCAAAGCATGGAGAGTAATTGAAGAATGTTAAGCAGTGGGTAGTAGTGGAGGTGACATAATCAGATTTATAATAGGAAAGAGACCAAGAGACTTGCTGGGAGGATGTCACCATGGACCAGGTCAAGGACAGGTATTTGGTCTAAACATTAAGACACCACTTGGGCGCGTGGCACAGCGGGTTAAAGCCCTGATCTGAAGCGCTGGCATCCTATACGGGCACCAGTTCGAGTCTCAGCAGTTCCTCTTCCCATCCAGCTCTCTGCTATGGCCTGGGAAAGCAGTAGAAAATGGCCCAAGTCCTTGGGCCCCAGCACCCGCATGGGAGACCTAGAAGAAATTCCTGGCTCCTGGCTTCAGATCGGCCCAGCTCTGGCTGTTGCAGCCATTTGGGGAGTGAACCAGTGGATGGAAGACCTCTCTCTCTTTCTCTGTCTCTACCTCTCTCTATAATTCTTTCAAATAAATAAAAATAAATCCTTTTAAAAAAAACCATAAAAGACATCACTTAACACACTTGCATCCCTGAGTTCCACATCCATCTCCAGCCTCTGCCTCCAGTTTCCAGTTAGTGAAGACTCTGGGAAGCAGCAATGGTGGCTCAAGTCGTGAGTCCCCACCACCCACGTGGGAGGCCTGGGTTCAGTTTCTGGCTCCTGACTTCTGTCTGGCCCAGTTCTGGATATTGCAGGCATTTGAGTCAGTTAAGGGGGTTCTCCTTCTCTGTCTCTGTCTCTCTTTCTCTCTAGCTCTTGCTCTTGTGCACTCTGTCTCTCTCTCTCTCCCTTCCTCCCTCCCTCTCTCTGTCTCTCCACCTCAACCAAACAAAAACAATGGTCCTTGTAATGTGTGATGTACCTTGCATTTGATTGGTGCTAGGGTAGGTGGAGAGATGTTAACAGATTTAAGAGGTAGTTCAGGGATACCATGCAAAAATTTGGAAGTGGAAGCAGTAGAGATGGTAAAGGAAAAGAGACGAGAAAACTATCTAACCACAAGCTGTCGTTCTTCAAGAGAGAAGGGAAGAACAGCAAACTGGAAGTGAACATGGTGATAGAAATGAGCTTGATTTGGAAATGTTGAGTTGAGAGTGTCTTTGAGACCTTCAAGACCACCATCAAAGAGCTCAGAATAGCCACCTGGCCAAAGGAATGTGTTCCTGAATAACGAAAACCATGGGCAAGGACAAGATGGTTTAGGACTGTCTAGATTAACTCAAGGCAGAAACAGCCTGGAGCAAGGAAGGCAGCCCAGGGAAAGAAGTGCTAGATAACTAGGGAGAAGTACGAGTACCTAGGATTGCTGTTGATCTCACAGGACCAGTGTATGAGCAGGTGGGTATCATTAAGATTTGCTCAGTGTGGCTGGAACTGTGGCACAGTAACGCAGTGGGTTAATCCTCCACCTGCAATGCCAGCCTCCTATATGGGTGCCGGTTCTAGTCCTGGCTGCTCCTCTTTTGATCCAGCTCTCTGCTATGGCCTGGGAAAACAGTAGAAGATGGCCCAAGCATCTGGGCCCCTGCATCTGTCTGGGAGACCTGGAAGAAGCTCCTGGCTCCTGACTTAGGATTGGCCCAGCTCTGTTGTGGCTATGTGGGGAGTGAACCACCGAAAGGAAGACCTTTCTCCTATCTCTTCCTCTCATTATCTTTAACTTTACCTCTCAAATAAATAAAATCTTTAAAAAAAGATTTGCTCAGTTTAATGTTGCTAACAATTTCTCCTTTAAATATTCATCCCTTTGTCAAAAAAAATCAACAGATAATCTGATTTGGAAAAGAAGTCTATATGTGGGAATTACAGAAAGGCTGAGGAGTCTTAGGTCCTTATATACTTGGTAGAGCATTATGAATTCCATATTTTTAGGGGGAGACGTTGTTGTACAGCAGGCTTGAGACAACTGTACCCCAGATTTAAGTACATCTGCTTATGATCCAGTTTCCTGCTACTGAGTACCCTGGGAAGGGGCAGCAAGTGATTGTCCAAGTTCTTAGGTCCCTAACACCAACATGGGAGACTGAGATGGAGTTCCTGGTTCCTGGATTTGACCTGGCCCAACCCTAGTTGTTGCATGCATTTGGGGAGTACACAAATAGATGAAAGATATCTCTCTCTCTGTCTCTCTCCCTTACTTCTTCCCTCCTATCTCTCTTTCTCTCTTCCTTTTAAACAGTTGCAAATAAACTTTTTTTATTTAATTATTTATTTGAAAATCAGAGTTACAGAGAGAGAGAGAGAGAGAGGTCTTCTACCTGCTAGTTCACTCCCCAGTTGGCCACAACAGCCGGAGCTGTGCTGATCTGAAGCCAGGAGCCAGGAGTTTCCCCCGGGATGGGATATGGGATGCTGGCACTGCAGGCAGTGGCCCCACCTGCTATACTACAGTACCGGCCCCACAAATAAACTTTAAAAATGTTAATAAGAGTTCCACATTTTTAGTTCTTTTATTCAATGAAGTCTTATTTAATAACAATGTTGAGAAAAAAACTTAATATTCACTAGCACATGTTCCAATCTATGGCCTACAGAATCCACCCTTTGTCGCTTGCTGTGCAATAGTGGTCTAAATCCCTTGACATTTCTCTTTTAAACAGGCATGGCATGAAGGTATGTCAGTAGAGGGTACTAGGTCACCCTTTCAGTAGCAATTAGCTAATATATAAGACAGATCACTACATCTTCTGCCCTGATTCCTGGGAAATATTGCCCTTCCTCTAACAGCACCTACAGGAACAAGCCCACAGTCTAGCCAGTACCTCAGAACCTGCAGAACTGACACCAAATAATTAAAGAATTTTCTAAGTGAAAGAGGAGGAAGAAAACATACAGTATTAAAAGGAACGGTGAGGTCCAAGGCCATTCATCTACAGATGTAAATTAAGAGGACTAGGAGAGAAGCTAGTTAGTACTCAGGCTGAAAAAACACAAGTGCAAGTGTACCCAAGCCACTTCAGTGCTTGAAGTGGATGATTTACAAACTAACACTTCAGGGGTCCTTGAGTAGCCTTAAACAGGGAAACCCTTTCCATCAGGACACCTGTGAGGTCGAATACCCCTACAGTGCTGTTTTAACTCTGATGGTTTCTCCCTCGCTGCTTTACACAGTATCTCCACTTTGCTCTCCTCATTATTTCTATCCAGTGTTCTAAGTCTTAGAATACACAAACAATTTTAGTACAACTCTTCAGCAGAGACAGTCACTGTGTTCTATCAGTCTTATTTTCCTTTTACTCTTTTACAACTATTACCAAGGCTTGTGACCTCTTTTGCTGGAGATTACACTTCCCAGCTCCCCTTGCAGGTAGGTGTGACTGGACTAGGGGCAATGAAATACACACAGAAGTGACGTGAGCAATGTCAGCATCTTGACCTTAAATGCAAAGATTCCCCAGATATCTTTGTCTGCAATACCATGCCTGGGAATGACAACAAGAGCCGAGTTGTCGGACTCATGAGTGGAAGCTGTTTGGAGGAAGAGGCGTGAGATCACCAGCTGAGGCGCCTTGAACACAACGGTCACCCTGCCCAGATCACTCAACTACCTTTGTGTCGTCATCTGGTTTGGGTTCTCTTTGTTATAGTACCTGAACATGGACCCTAACCATGAGACTCCCTCAAAACATGGCAACCAATGCTTTATTTAATGGGACCCTAATCTCTGTTTGCAATTTTAAGCCTTGGCCTGCTGAATCCATTTTGCTTTATTTGAGGTTCAGGACACTTAACAGCTGTAAGATGCCTGTGACTATATATATGCTAGAAGTTCAGCAGCTTTGAGTCAGGGCTGGGGAGCAACTTCTAGCCACTGGATGAGCTCTAAAGGCCTGGTTTTCCATTCAGCATAATAGTGACTGAACTGGGATGGGCCCTGTCTTCAGTGAGAGTCAGTGTTGTTTCATGCATGTATACACACTGACTGAAATGCTACAGTAGGGATCAGCCCTACACAAAGGCAAAACACAGTGTCGGATAACTGAGGAGAATTTTAAATAAAACTGGTTGTTAAGGACTACTATATGCATACCAAGTCTAATCAACAACTTGTGTTGAGCATAGTCCTCAAGAATTCACAGCACTCAGCTAGAATACCCGACTTTAGCAAATATTTTTCCCTGTTGTACCAGATACCATGGGCTGATTTTCAAACAGGAAAGTTTATAAACAGAAAGGCTGAATACTTTCAATGCATTGAACAGGTAAAGACTCCAGCACTGTGGCATAGCAGGTAAAGCTGTTGCCTGTAATACTGGCATCCCATATGGGTCTGGTTCAAGTCCTGGCTGCCCCACTTCTGATCCAGCTCCTTACTAATGTACCTGAGAAAGCAGCAGAATAGGGCCCAAGTCCCTGGGTACCTTCAGATCAGAGACCGGACCAGCTCCAGCAATTTGTGGCCATTTGTGGAGTGAACCAGCTGATGGATGATTTTCTTTCTTTCTGTCTCTACCTTTCTCTGTAAACTTTGCCTTTCAAATATTATAAAAAAAAGTACAGGTACATACAAAAGCAGCCTCAACATAGCACTCTAACTACCTGATACATATTTCTTTACCATTCATTTATTGATTCATTTGTTTAATTTGTTCTTGTTTTTTTGATCATGCATTCACAAAACGCACATAATTGATATCTATTAAATAAGGCAACAATAATCACAGGGCTTCTTCAGCCCCTAGTTACATTTATCATTCACTTATTCTTTTTCCCTGACAATCACTTATAAAGCACTTGCTATGTGACACCAAGTACACCCAGAAAGAGTACTGAATAAGGCTTAGAGCCTTGTTGCGAAACATTACAAGTAGGTAATTATAGAACCTAGTTAACTTCATTAGACTGGAATTAATCATGCCTCAATTTACTAGCTCTCTGGTGCTACTGGCTAGGAACACAGTTCTGAGGATGAAGCTCTCTCTAGAAATCAGTTCTACTGTTCCCATTGCAAAAACCAGACCAAGTGGTGGCTGGCTGGGGAAGAAGACAAATTGACAAAGTGAGAAACAGAAACATTCCTTTCCTGAAAACTCAAGTGCTCAGCCTACTGGTAGCAAACTTTTGTTACTGTGATACATGAGGATGAAGGATATGCTACAAACACACATGCACGCACATATGTACACACGTGCACAGGCAGAACTGGGAAGTGTTGGAAAATGCATCACAAGAAGAAAGCTGCAAAGAATTCACTTCTCAGTCCAGAAAATACACATGTGGGGGGAAAAGAAATTATAATTATTAATAGTATTATTATTATTTAGATTGGGAACTTATATTTCAATGAACGGGTCTCCCCTAGGAAAGGGAAGCACTTATTCACTGAGCTGTGGCCACTTCTCGCACCTGTGACCTTGTTTCCTCATCTGGCCTTCCTATTGCCATGCCTCTGATTTACGGATAAAGAAGCTGAGGTTTGGAAAGATCAAGAATGTTGCCTAGACATTTACAGGACATTTCACCCAACAGCTACAGAACACACATTCTTCTCATCAGCACGTGGAACACCTTCTAAGATAGGCCATATATTAGGCCACAAATCAAGTATCATGTAAAAATGTAAAAAATGTTGAAATGTAAATGTAAAAAGATTGAAATCATACCTTGTATCTTCTCAGACCATAACGGAATAAAATAAGAAATTGACCAGAGGAAGAACAACAGAACACTCACAAATACTTGGAAATTAAACAACATGCTACTGAGTTCAAAAATTAATCCACATACATATAGCCAACTGACTTTCGACAAAAGTTCTCAGACCATACAACAGAGTAAGGATAATCTCTTCAACAAATGGTTCTGGCGAAACTGGATTAATATATGTGTAGAAGGAAAAGCATTGCAAGATGGATCAAAGAGCTCAATTTAAGATCTGAGACTATCAAGTTGCTGTAAGAAAATGTAGGAGAAACACTCCAAGATTTTGGTATAGGTGATGACTTCTTGGACAAGATCCCCGAAGCATAGGCAACAAAAGTAAAAGTAAACAAATGTGACTATATCAAACTCATACGCTTCTGCACAGCAAAGAAAACGATCGATAAGAGTGAAGAGACATCCAACAGATTGGGAAAGATATTTTTAAGCTACCTTTCCAACAAAGGATTCATATCCAAAATATATCAGCAACTTAAAAAACTGAATAATAAAAAAAAAAACAGTCAAGTGAAGATACGGACAAAGTACTTCAATAGACAGTTCTCAATAGAAGAAATACAAATGGCCAATAAATATATGAAAAAAATACTCAGCATCAGTATCCATAAGGGAAATCAAAACCACGATGAGACATCACCTCACCCCTGTCACAATGGCTAAAATCCCAAACTCAGAGAATAACAAATGCTGATGAGGATGTTGACAAAGGGGAACACTGTTGGTGGGAATGCAAATCAGTGCAGTCACTGTGAAAATCAGTGTGGGGATTTCTTTAAAACTAGAAATAGACTTGCTATATGATCCAGCAATTCCACTGCTTGTTATAAACCCAACAGACACGAACGCACTGTATCAGAGAGATATCTGTACCATCATGTTTATAGCATACTGATCCCAATAACCAAAATTTGGAATTAAACAAGCTGCCGATCAGATGAATGGATAAAGAAAAGGTGGTACCGTGGAATATTATTCAGCTATAAAAAGGAATGAAGTTCTATCTTTGCAGCAAAATGAACACAATTAGAAGGTATCACATCCAGTACACACAAAGACAGATACTGCGTGCTCTCCCTTACATGTGGAAACTGAAGTTAAATAAAAGAAGTAAACAAAAAGGCCAGTGTTTATTGCCACATATATTGCCACAAATATAGTTTTATAAAACTTTTATACCTTTGTCAAATCAATGGTTAAGAAATGATATACTACTATAGTTTTAATGATCTGTGATTACTTTAAATTTTACTGTATATGGGTGAAATGGTTATTTTTCCATTCAATTATTGTTTATAGCCGTTGTCTATATTCCTCCTAACTTTGGGTCTTTTTGCTTTTTTAACTGTCATGGACAATGAATATTATGGATAAAATTACCCATGGATTTCAATTTTTTGCATGAAGATAATCTTCCCTCTTAATTTGAAAGGGAAAAAAATGTCATCTAAAGTCACACACAAATGGCAAATGGCAGAGCCAAGACCAGAAATCATGTCTGTGTATGAACAATCCCTGTGTCATTTATCATATTATATGCTTTTATATGAGATACACAAGTGTATAACAGGTCATGACCAAGACCACAAAAAGCTCGAAAGAGGAATCCAGACGCTAAGCTCCCCCTGGGCAGGGACCTGTCAGCAACAGGAGAGTTAGGAGCTGTTCATCAGGCCCTTACCTTTCACTCTCACAGCAGAGGCCCACAGAAACAGGCTCCTGGGCCCAAGGCTAGAGTAGGGGCAGGCATAGGCCAAACTCTAAAAGTTTTAGGACCCAGTAAAGACAAATATAGGGATCCAAATACCATCTTTAAAATATTATAAATGAAGCAAACAAACTTAAATAATTCCCATCCTTCATAACAACTGGCAAGGCCAGGTTCTCATTAGGACTTCTCCAGTGTCTCAAAGTACTACACTTGGCATTGCCTGAAGATTTAACCTTTGACCTCACCCCTACTACAACACCAAGGCCTGCTTCCCTTCCCTTCCTACCCTCATTCCCAGAGCATATTGCATCACAGCGGCCTTTGTGATGATGAACATGGGCATCCAACTCAATGTTCAAGCTCCATCCACACACCCCCTACAAATGACTGATGCTGGCAGCCCTAGAGGGACACAGCACTGCTGTTTCCTGCCACCAGACTGGCGGCCTCACATATTCCAGAGCCATTTAGACAATGTCACAGACTTGGTAATAGTGTCTGGTATAGGTTAGGAGACTGGGCCTCTGAAGATCAGGTCCCTTGACTTCCAGGATTCCTATCCCATGGAGCAGACCACAGCTAAAGGAAGAACACAATGAGACCTCGAAATCACAAGGTTTATGGAGGGGTCTCTTGTGCCCAAGTCTAAGGTCAATCCTGTGAGGTCATGTACTTCACTTGAAAAGGGTGGAGCAAATTTGGTTTGTGAAAATCACCTGAATTGGAAACATTCCACGACATCAGTTCTCATCCCCGATATACATTTAAATGACCTAAGGAATTGCACAAAATGCATATATCTGGTTCTACCTCAAGAAAATGTTTTATAATTGGAATGGAAAGGGGCCTGGGCACTGGGAGTTTCATACAGTTGCCCAAGGGATATTAATGTGCACTCAAGGTTTCTAACTGCTATTAACTGCATAAAAGCAAGCATTTTTCACATCATCCCAATCACGCATGTGGCTGCAGAACTTTGACAATCACTAAGGGGTGAGGGTGAGAATAGTGAGGAATTGTCAGGAGGATGAAGGGAAGAGGAGGAAGAGGCCAGAGACAAGAACTAGTGGGGAAAAAACTGTGCCTATTCATCTGATATCAAAGCTTTTTTCTCCAGGAGCAATGTGATACAATCTCTTTAAGCAGGTCATGGACCGAATTAATTTATTTGTATGTTTTCTCCCTTTCAAATTCTCCCCAGATGCCTGCACCTCAAGGCTTGTCGCTTGTTTCAAACTATTAGCTTTGATAAAAGTCTTGTTCCTACCTAGGGCCAGAGTCTCTTTCAGGATCATGTCTTTGACCTTTCCTTGCGTGAGAGGCGAGGGACTGAAGCGGGGGATGAAGGGAGTAGAGAGAACAAACGGCTGAGCTGCCTTCCTCCCATACTGTGCCCAACCACATTCCTCCCTGGTGGCACTTGTCTGATGCCTCCCCGCTTCTCCCCTCCAGGCATTGATGTCGCGTCATCAGAGACAGACTGGTTATTGGTAAAGAATAAAAAGTGAGGAAACTTATATCCCACAAACACAGACATGCGCCTTGCTTTAACTCTGTCAGTGTTATCAAAGCACAATCTCCTCAAGGCACAGCCGGAAATTCTATTTAAGACCACTTATTAGCTATTTTCTTTTCAGGTAATTTTTTTTCCCTCTCAACAGCTGAATGCAAAACTCACTGAATTCATTAATGAAATCATGAAACAAATTCTATTCATTACAACTCATTCCTGATTATCACTGAATACAAATTCTAAATATAGCCTGAGGAATATAATCTGCCTCCAGTTATTTTCTAGGCTGAAGGTTTAGATAGATGTTTTGCTTAAGAAAACTTTGTTTAGAACAATGATCTTTAAGCTTGGTTCCATATATCCCTGCGTCCATATTCAAGAAAAGTTTTAAGAGAAACAAATTCCATATTTCATTGTCTCTATTTACTCTTTTTCAAACTTCCCAAGAATACAGAATTTACCTTTTCATGATAGTCTTTCTTCCACTGTATGAAGAATGGTATACCTGTTGGCCTACATAAATACCATTTATTCTATTACCCTGGCAATAGAAATAACTCCAGACACCAATGGAATCAATGCAACTGCTTTCATTTCTAAGAAAGCTCCAGAGCTTCCATCAATAACTAATCAAGGTACGTTCCTTTTCTGCCTTCTACATTTTTCCTTGAAGCCTGTAGCCTGATAAAAGGATATTTATCCCACTGTTGAGAAGGTCTGAATTCAGAAATGCCAAATCCATGAGGGTGATATACAAATTTAAATGTAATGAATCTTCTGCAGGATTCCTTCATGTATATTTATATTTTTACCAGATTGGAAGAAACATATGGATAAAAAATTTACATCATTCTACATGATTTAGTGTACTATATTTTTAAAACTATTGGTCAAATATTAAATATTTTAATTACAATAATTTCTTATCTCACTAACATCTCATTTTAAGTTGCTAATAACAAGAATAATACATGAAAAATTTGATTAAAATGTTTAGATAGAAACTTAAATATGTGTGATAAAGACTTTCACTTCCAGGAAGATATAATATATATCCTTTCCCATATTCCTTCTGCTAAGCACACCTAAATTTTGTGGACAGAATATATAAGATGAATGTGAGAAGGATCCGAAAGGAAGAAGGCAGACTGGCTAGGCACTACATGAACAAAATCAGTGGTGATTTCACTGGGTTTTCTTTGGCCTCATATCTCAGAATTGCCGCTGAAGAAGCCAAGAAACAACAATGGCCTAGGGAAAAGAGAATCCCAACCTAAAAGGAAAACGAGCTTCTTCCTACTTCTGATAGCAATGTATGAATTTTCCACACCAAATAATTTTCCCACTCTCCAGATAACTGGATGTCCTATAATTCCATTATGAAACTAACTACCCAGAGATAGTATGAACCCTACAGGTTAAAGATTCAATCCCACAGACTTCCAGCCACTCAGATCCTAATCAAAAGCCCCAAATGGCAACCTGTACATTTGATTCATGGGCTATAAATCAGGGGATCTCATGAATGCCTCCTCAGGCTTGATCCTTAGCTAAAAGGACTCATGGAGCTATGACAAAGATTTACAGAAATTTACCAGTTTTATTATACCTGAAGAATAGGCTAAAGGAAAAGATGCATGGGCTGAACTGTTAGGGGTAGGAGTGGCATGGAGCTCTTTCCAAGTTGATCACCCTCCTACCACCTCCTGTGTTTAATAACCCAGAGCTCTCTGAACCTCTTCCCTTGAGATTTTCATGGAGACTTCACCACACAGGCATGATTCATGAGATAATTGGCCATTGACGACTGAGCCAACCTCTGGTACTTCTCCCCTCCCTGGATGTGGAGAATAGGGGGCTGGAAGTTCCAATCCTCTAATAACAAAGAAGGTTCCTTGGGCAACCAATTCCCAATACTCCAAGAGTCAGCTCATTAGCATAAACTCAGAAATGGTTGAAAGGAGCTTATTATGAATAATAAAAGATGCTCCTCTCATTCCATTACTCAGGAAATTCTAAGGGTTTTAGGAGATCTGTGTTGGAACCAGGGACACAAATCAAATATATACTTCTTACTACATCAGAACATGACCAAATCAAAGCTTGTATTCTCCAGCCAGAGAAAAGAAAGAGGAAGCCCATTAGTACCTTGGGCAAACACCACAGAAAGAAATATGCCTCTTGTGTAGGCCAGCAAAGGTCAAGTGGAGAATTAAGGTCTCCACGCTTGTGAGATTGAAATCATGGTGGCATCAGAGAAGGCCAGGTAAGAAGTGAAGACTTTCATTAAAGGGTGGTCATAGTGGAGAATATGTAGGAGCTTGGGCTACTGTTTTACTTGATAGTAATGAGGTGCCCCTTCTTCTCTCCCATGACATGGCGTCACAATAAACTTGTGAACAGTCAGGTCTACAAGATCACCCAGTGGTAATAAAGTCATCCCAATAAAGCACCAGTGCAGACTATGTGGAGGGCCAGAACTCTCAAGCCTTCCCAAGAGCAACGGGTGTGTCTGACCTTTAGATGCCAACAGAAACTGAATGGGGAACCTACATTTCTACTCATCCTGGCAATAACAATTATTATTAATTTTTTAAAATTTATTTATTTGAAAGGCACACAGAGTTAGCTCCCAACTATCATTTTACTTGTCAAATGCCCACAACAGCTGGGACTGGCCAGGCTGAAGTCATTGGCCTGGAACTCAACTCAGGTTAATCCAGATGGGTGGCAGTATCTACATGCTGCCTCCCAGGGTGCACATGAGCAGAAAGTTGCAGTCAGAAGTGGAGTCAGAACTCAGGCACTCAGCTATAGGTGCAGGCATCTCAAGTGCCACACCAACCATTGTGCCAGACACCCACCTAAAAGAAAATTTTTTAAAAGATCTATTAGGGAGGCACACTATGTACACTGGTTGGAACATTCTATATAATAGATGTCATTTCTCTCTAAGTTAATACATTGCTTGATATAATTCCTATATTAATCCCAGAAATTTCTTTTGTAGATAGAGATACAATTTTCTAAAATGTGTATCAGAAGCAAAAGGAACTAGAACACTTAAAGCCATTTAGAAATAAAGCTGTAGGGAAGTTATGGGGGGTGGGGGGAAGCCATTGTAATCCATAAGCTGTACTTTGGAAATTTATATTCATTAAATAAAAGTTTAAAAAAAAAAGAAAGAAAGCTGTATCAATAGGGAAGAATCTAGTTACAGTAATTAAGACTGTGTGGTACTAGAGAAAGGACAGACACATCAATCAATGCAGCTAAACAGAGAATTCACAAATAGACACATACAAATATGTACAGTAGATTCTTGACAAAGGGACACCTGTAGAAAAAGAAGTGAACCCTGTTTGACCTAATTATCACTCTTACATTAAAATTAACACAAAATGGATCACAGCTTAAGTGGAAAAATATAAAATTTGTAGAAAAATGTGTAAGATCAGGTACAAGGTAAAGAGTTTAGACTTGACATCAAAAATATGATCCCCAAAAAGAAAAAATGGATAAACTGCACTTCAAGACAGAAACTGAGGGCAGATATTATGGTGCAGGACAAGCCACCAGCGTGTGACATCCACATCCCGTAAAAGAGTGCCAACTTGAGTCTCAACCGTTCCACTTCCAATCCAGCTTCCTGTCCAGTGCACCCGAGTAGGGGGCCCAGTTGGAGCTGCAGGCTCCAGGTTTTTGCCCACCCTAGACTTGGCTGACGTGGGCATTTGGGTAGTGAACCAGGAGATGGAAGACGGATGTGTGTGTGTGTGTGTGTACAACTTTCTGTTAAGTAGATGAAAACAAATAACATTTAAAAACTAGGTACAGTTATTTGGCAGAGTGGCCAATACACTGCTTGAGATGCCCACATCCCATATCAAGGTGCCTGGTTACAGTCCTCTGACTTTCAAATTTAAAAAGCCTAATGTAAACAAATATTTTTTTTAATAAAAAACTTTTGTTCTGTGAAAGGCCCTATTAAGAGGATTATAAGAGAAGGCTCAGAGCAATAGAAAATATATCACAAATAATTAATATCTAGAACATACAAAGATCTCTCAAAACACAACTGTGGGGCTGGCCTTATGGTGCAGTGGGTTAGGCCACCGTTTGCATTGCCAGTATCCTATCCACTTCCAATCCAGCTTTCTGCTAATGTACCTGGAAACACAGAGGATGGTGGCCCAAGTGCTTGTACCCCTGCCACCCAAATTAGAGATCCTGAAGGAGTTCTTTGTTCCTGGTGCTGGCTTGGCCAGACCTGGCTATTGTGACCATTTGGAGAGTGTACCAGTGGATGCAAGAACTCGCTTTCTCATGCTATCCCTGTCTCCCCATCTTTCAAATAAAAAAGTAAATAAAAATAAATGAATAATTTTTAAAAATCTGAACAGTAAAACACAAAGCATCTAACAAGAAACAGGCAAAAGACATGAAGCAGCATTTCAAACAAGAGCAGAGACAGACTTCAAATAAGCATTTGAAATAAATGGCTAACATCATTATCCATGAAGGAAAAGCAAAATAAAACCACACTGAGATATCACTACAAATTCATCAAAGTGGCTAAAACTTAACAAAAGAAAGTGAAAACACCAAACACTTGTGACAATGTGGAGAAACTGGATTAATTTACATCGAGACAAAAATGTAAAACCTTACAGGCAATCTGGAGAGTAGTCTGGCAATTTCTATAAAAAGTAACCAATGTCAGGGGACAAAGAATATACAGAAAATGTCTGTACCTTCCTCTCAATTTTGTTATGAATATAAATTTGCTCTAAAATATTTAGAACAAATAGACAAACAAAAAATCCCAAATTAGCTAAACGAAACATGAAAATCGCACTCTTAGGCATATATACCAAAGAAACAAACTCTGGTGTTCACACAAAAACCTAGACAGGTGTCTTTGGTAATAAATTTATTCATAATAGCCAAAAATCCATGGGGGAAAAATCACATTTCCTTCAATGGGTGAATTATCAAATTTTAATATGCTGAATAACTTGAAGGAATCTCTAGAGAATTCTGCTAAGTGCAGTAAGTTCCTAAAGGTTATATACTGTATGTTTTAATTTATATAACATTCATGAAGTGGAAAAAAAATCCTAAAATATATATGGAAGCACAAAGGACTCCAAATAGCCAAAGCAGCTTTTCATTCTCATTTTTAAAATTTCTAACAGACATACACAAATTGTATATATTCATGGGGTACCATGAGATGTTTCTATACCTGTATATACTGTGTAGTGCCCAATCAGTGTAAACCTATCTATCGTCTCAAATATTTAACAATTCAGTAAAAATATGTGAATTCCTTTCTTCAAGGTCATTTAAAATTTTAGAAAACTATATAGTATATTATTATTATTACCTATTGTCATCATATTGTGCAACAGAATATTAGAAATTCTTACTTCTATCTAACTATAACTTTGTCCTGGTTAACTGGTCTTTCCCCAGCCTTCCCTCCTACTCTTCCCAGCCTCTGGAAATCACCATTATCTTCTTAAGTTCTGCGGGATCAACATTTTCAACTTCTATATCAATGAGATCATGTGATACTCATTTCTTTTTATTATTTGAAGTGAGGGAGAGGGAGAGGGAGAGGGAGAGGGAGAGGGAGAGGGAGAGGAAGAGAGAGAGAGAGAGAGAGAGAGAGAGAGAGAGAGAGAGTCTTCCATGTACTGATTCACTCATCTAGTACTCTCAAATGCTAGGGCTGGGCCAGGCTGAAGCCATGGGCTTGGAATGTCACCAAGGTCTCCCTGATGAGTGGCAGGGACCCAAGTATTTGAGCCATGATCTGCTGCTTCCCTAGATGCGCATTGGCAGGAAGTTTGATTGGAAGCAGATTAACTGGGACTCAAACCAAGCACTCTGATGTGAGATGCAGGCAACCCAAGGGACAACTTAACTACAATGCCAAATGCCCTCTCTGGAAATTGTCATTCTATATACTTGGCTATTTTGCTTCATGTAATGACCTCCAGTTCCATCCTTCTTGTTGCAAACAAGATTTAATCTTTTTTTTAAATAGCTGAACAGTATTCCAGTATGTATTTGTACCATGCTTTCTTTATCCATTAATCAGCGGGTGGACATTTAGGATGTTCCCATGTTTTAGCCTATTTTACAGATTGATCTATCATTTCCCTTGGATGTATACCCAACAATGGTGCCAAAGCAATCTTGAGCAAATAAATAAATAAAAAGCTGGAGGCAACATACTACCTGATTTCAAGATATAAGTCTAGAACAACCCAAACAGCACAATATTGCCATAAACACAGACATATCGACTAATGGAACTAAACAGAAATCACAGAAATAAAACCACATACCTACAGCCAACTGATTTCAGCAAAGGTGCTAAAAATACAAAGGATAATCTCTTCAATAAATGGTTTAAAAACACTGGATATCCGTATGAAGAAAACTGAATCTGTAAATTCTCTGTACCTCTACCTTTTTTTTTTAAAGATTTATTTTATTTCTTTGAAAGACAGAGTTACAGAGAGAGGTAGAGCCAGAGAGAGAGAGGTCTTCCATCTACCTGTTCACTCCCTAGATGGCTGCAATAGCCGGAGCTGTGCCGATCCGAAGCCAGGAGCCAGGAGCTTCTTCGGGTCTCCCACACGGGTGCAGGGACCCAAGGACCTGGGTCATCTACTGCTTTCCCAGAAGCAGAGAAGCTGGATCAGAAGAGCAGCAGCTGGGACCAGAGCCGGTGCCCATATGGGATGCAAGCACTTCAGGCCAGAGCTTTAACCCGCTGTGCCACAACACCGTCCCCTGTACCTCTACCTTGAACCTATACAAAAATCATCTCCAAGTGAATCAAAGACTTTCATATAAGGATTGAAATTATGAAACTGCTTGAAGAAAACACTTCAAGATATTGGTATAGGCAATGATTTCTGGGATAAGATGCCAAAAGGATAGAAAAATGGAATTATATCAAACTAAGAAGCTTCACATTAGGAACCAATAAACAATTAGTGAAAAAAAACCCTACAAAATGATAGAGAATTTTTGCAAACTACTCATTGGACACAGGATTAATATCCAGAATATATAGGGGTGGAAGGTCCAAAAAGTAAGTTCATGGAAAATGCATCTTATGAAAAAACTATGCATAGACTTAAAAATTTTACACCCAAATTAGATTATCATTCAATTAAATTTTACTAAGGACTTTAATTTTTTTTCTTTGTTTATTTGAAGTACAGAGAGACAGAGAGTGAGAGATATGGAGACAGAGAGACAGCATTCCCTTCCGATAGTTCACTCCTGAAATGCTCACAATGGTCAGGACTGCACTGGAACAGAAGCTAGGAGCTGGGAATGCTATCCAGATCTCTCAAATAGGTGGCTGCAACCCAATTACTTGAGCCATCACTGCTCCCTTCCAGGGTCTGCAAGAGAAAAAGCTAAAAGTGGGAGCCAGAGTCAGACACTGAAACAAGCACTGCAATGTGAGACAAAGGTGTCTTAGCTACTAGGCTAACCACCTGCCTCTCCAAAAACTAGTTCAAGGACCCTCATGTGAGGAATTCAGTCAACCCAACAACGAAAAACAAATATAACAGACCCTTTGCAAATGAAGAAATTCAAACAGTGACCAATAAATTCATGAAAAACACTTCAACATCATTAGCCATCAGGGAAATACAAATCAAAAACACAATGATGATCACTTCACCCTACTTAAAATATTATCAAAAAGAAAAAAAAATTTACCAATGATGTGTAGAACACTGTTGATGGGAATGCAAATTAATAAAGTCATTATTAAGAACAGTGTATAGGTTCCTCAAGAACTAAAAACAGACAATATGCTTTTGCTCTTCTTTTAGTTATATATCCAAAGGAAATTAAATCACCAATACCTGCATTCCAACGTTTATTGCTGCACTATTCATAATAGCTAAGATATGAAATCAACCTAGATGCCCATTGACAGATGAATGGGTAAAGAAAAGGTGGTACACATATGTAATGAAATATTATTCAGTCACAAAAAAGAAGGAAATCCTGTCATTTACAGCAAAATGGTTGGAACTGTAGGACATTATACTAAAGGAAATAGGCCAGACACATAAAGACAACACTACAAGTCTGTCTTATATGTTGAAGCTAAGAAAAGTCAACATAAAACAATGATTACTTGGGGTTGGGAGGGGTGGGTGGGAGAAGATGAGAGGAAGGATGGATAATAGGTACCAAACCACAGCTAGCAGGAGTATGTTCCAGTGGTCCACAGCACAGCTGAGCAACCATGATTCACAATAATTTACTATATATTTCTTTTTTAAATATTTATTTATTTATTTGAAAGAAATACACAGAGAGAGGAGAGGCAGAGAGAGAGTAGTCTTCCATCTGAGGGTTCACTCCCCAGATGGCCACAATGGCCGGAGCTGCGCCGATCCAAAGCCATGAACCAGGAGCTTCTTCTGGGTCTCCCACACAGGCGTAGGGGCCCAAGGACTTGGGCCATCTTCTACTGCTTTCCCAGGCCATAGCAGAGAGCTGGATTGGAAGAGGAGCAGCCAGGACTAGAACCGGTGCCCATATGGGATGCCGGCGCTTCAGGCCAGGGCGTTAACCCACTGCGCCACAGCGCCGGCCCCCTACTATATATTTCATGAGTAATTAGAAGAGAGAGGTTCAAAGGCTCCTAACATAAAGTAATGATAAGGAAAGGGAAATATTAATTACCATCAACTGATCAGGGCACATTTCATATCTTTATTGAAATACTGCACTGTAGCCCTTAAGCACATTTAAGGAGATGGAAATGCTAACTAACTGAACTGGACCCTCACACATTGAACACATCTATCAGGTTATCTCAACCCATTCCCTAAATACTCATACACACAATGAAAATCATTTTTGAAGAATTCAAATACAGAACAGAGTAGTGATTGTCCAGGGCCAGGAAGAAGGAGGGACTGTGAGGAAAGTGGGAGTGGCTACAATTAAAAAAAAAAAGCAATATAAGTAGTTTGTGTGCAGTGTGCAGTAACAGAAATATTCTCAATATTGACTCCAATGACAATGTTCTTGGGATACCATAGCTGTTTCACTGGATGATACCATTGTGGGAAACGGGAAAGTATATAAAGATTTCTTTATGTTATTGCTTACATGTGAAACTCATGTAAATTGACAATTATCTCAAAATTTTTAAAAATGTATGTGAGGTGGTACGGTTATTTCAGAGCTCTAGCAGGAGGGTGTATTTGTATTAAACTGTCTGAAGTTCATGGATACAGAACATGGGTGGACACAGCAGAGAAGGGGCACAGACCCAGGGCCACCCTGCTCTCTGATGACCTCTTTGGTCCATAACTAACTAGATGAGAGGGGCTATTTCTGACATTCGGATTCAAAAGTCCCACAATTGATTGATGTCCTGTAAAAAGACTGAGAAAAAAAAGGGGGGGGGGCTTTTAAACTGATTGATGGATCAATTTTATATTTGAGACCTCATGAGAGCATATCAAGAAGAAAAAAAAAACTAATGATAGATAAGAAAGATTGAATTCCAATGGAAGAAAAAGAGAATTACTAAACTTCTTGCTCAGTCTCAGTGTCTGATCTTCCATTAGGGAATACAGCCCCCAACTGCGGCAAGTGTAGCCTACACCCATTTGCTCATCACCCTGCACAGCTGCAGACCTGAGGTTCAGGCACCTGCATCTGTGAAGACAACGCTAAAGTCCGAGCAAACGTCACAGACACACCATACCTTTGTAAATCTATCTGTTTCTCCCTGTGGTTTCATCAAACATTCTCAGACACAGCAGGTGTTGGAAAATGAGAATAACAACCTTCCCCTGGCCTAATTCTGGCAATGTATACAGCTTCAGAACAGCTGAGAAAAAATAGAAACTATTCATTTGCTCAAGCTTCATTTGATAAAGTTTTGATAAACAAAAAATGGTCACAAATCTTCATTTGACTGATGATCATATCTAATATAACACTTACACATACCTAACAGGCAGTCATCTGGTTTTTTTTTTTTTTTTTTTTAAAAAAAAACACAGTTGTTTGCGCCTGTGTTTAAGACCCAATTTTGAAAATAAAGTAACCAAGTTCCTCTTGGTTGGCGTTCATGGCCCTGATGGACACATGGAACAGTCATTACTACTGGCTTACTAAGAATTGCCAAAGAATTATCCCTTCACACCAACCATGGCTCAACATAAGTGACAAAGTCATGAAAAAGACAGGAACATTTTTGGAAACTGAAGTCTTTATTGAAAGCAACTTTGCTTCTTCACAATGCAGGATGAAAACCACATTTCCCTACTCTGAAACCAAGGGGATAACCTGGAAAGACTGAAGGAGTTTGTAACAAGGATTGCAGGGAGTGCTGGCAATCTATCTTTTTTTTTCCTGTGTATAGATTTACCTGGTGGACAAGCTGACCTGCATTTGTACCACCAAAGTGAGAAAACCGCAACTAGAGACAGACGACATGATGAAGTGAGGCAGACAAAGAAGTGCCAGTCTTCTTTTCCTCTCAGTTCCAAAATGAGGACCAAGAACATCAGATTTTGCACCTATTCAAAGGCCTGAGAAGATGAATTTCAGTATCTTTTTTCCAATACAGCTCCAGTGAGGTGCTAAGAGGGGCATTGCCAGCTTAAGTATGTAGCCACGAGTATCAGCACAATTAGGTAGCTGTTAACAGATGAGTCCCTCAACAACACTACATGTTGTGGACAAGAAAGATACCCCAAGCCAACATCTTTCTAATTTTTTTTAAATTAAAAACATTTATTTATTTGCAAGGCAGGGAGAGACAGAGAGAGAGAGAGAGAGAGAGAGAGAGAGAGAGAGAGAGATCTTCTATGTATGGATGAGCCATTTTTTGCTTCACTTCTCAAATACCCACAACATCTGGAGCTGGGCCAGGCAGAAGCTGGGAAGGAACCAGGAAGACAATCCAGGTCTTTCATGTTGGTGACAAAAACTCAAATCACTTGAGCCGTCACTGCTGCCTCCCAGAGTATATATTAGGAAAAAATCATAGTCAAAAGCCTGAGCTAAGATTCAAACCCAGGTACTTCAATGTGGGATGTGAACAACTTAACTGGTGTCTTAACTGTTAGGCCAAAGGCCTACATTTATTCTCTAAAGGAGGTTCACAGGACGCGGGTGGGTACAATCAGAAGGGCAGATGGCAAAGACACAGAAGAATAAGACCAGATGTCACAGAATGGCAATAAGGACAGTTCAAGTCTTGTTAGTTTGCCTCAGATCTCCCTGATGTGCCATTGTCTGAAATAAATTCCACCAAATCTGACATCCATAACTACAGGTCAAAGTGATAGAAAGCAGCGAGTTATTGCTAAGCAAGTTACTTGGTGCATGGAGTGGTGGTGGGGAGCACAGGACCACCAAGAACAAAATCACATGGATGATTTTGTGGCACAAACAGTGGTGAGCATCAACTACCCCATCTACTGTCTACTACAGCCTAAGGATGAGGGGCAAACATTACTCATGTTCCCCCCAAGGTGGGTTACTGACAGGCTTGAGGACAATTTTCCATCCTTGTTCTCAGACACGGCAAAGATAAAGATTCTAGATCAGCAGTCCTGAAGCAATGATTTGGGGAACCTTGTGATTATTTGAGACCCAAAAAGGGGTCTGGGAGACTGTTTCTTTTCTAATGACATATCTGGGAGCTGCTGGGTTTCCTCTAGACTTCAAGCAAATCAGCACGCGGCAAGAGGTTCAATGCAGAAGCCGATAGGAGAATCCAGCTCCTGTTAAACGACACATAAAAGAGACTGTGGCAATGTGAAACAAAGCCGTTTCTTTCACTGTTTGTTTTGTGAAATATGATTATTTTCCACAATGTTATTTATATTAACATGTAATGGGTCTAGACTCATTTTAAAAGATTGATAAATACTTTCTTAATCTCAAATTCGTATATAATACTATAAATATCTATGTACATAGCTCACATAAGCCAAAGCCCTTGGGGGCTCTTTTATATTTTTTAAGAATGTGAAAGACTACAGCAAATTAAAAAAGCTTGAGAATGACTATTGTTAAAGTTGTAGGCTCCATCAGCCTGGAGATTTAGCTAATAAGAGAGTACATCCAAAAAATCATGGAAAGCAAAACTAAAAAATAAGTTTAGGGGGTGACATTGTGGTCAAGTATGTTAAAGTGTCACTTTGGAGACCAGCTTCCCGTTCTAGTGGACCGCTGTTCAAGTCCCAGCTCTCCTGCTTTCAATCCAGCTTTCTGCCAGTGCACCTGAGAAGGCAACAAACGATGGCTCAAGTGCTTGGGAGCCTGACACCCATGTGAGAGACCCCGATACAGTTCTGGGCTCCTAGCTTTGGCTTGACCCAGACCTGACTATTACAGCTATCTGGAGAGTGAATCAGTGGATGGAAAGTCTCTCTGTCTCTCCCTTTAAAATACATAAGTAAATAAATCTTTTTTTTAAAGGATACACTTGTTTTGATGAAATATTTTTTGAAATCTTTGCATAGTTCTGTCATAAAATGCATCTGATGAACTTTCTGGAGATCCCTCATATATGGAAAAGGGACTTGCAGTCATTCCCTGAGGGGCTTCCACTCAACAGTATCAAAAGGGTGAGAAATAACTCCTTCTGGTATTAAACCACTAGAGATTAAACCACTAGTGGTATTAAACCACTAGAGATTAGTTAGTTTCTCAACATAGTCTGGTCTATCCTGAAAAACACAAAATACCCACAGAGAACCCAAATATTTTATGTGACCAAAGAACTAATAGAATACGACATTGTGTCCCCAAGAAAGTTGCTTTAATGTCATGTTTTCAGGCTCCCTTCCTCTCTTCATCATATTCAACGTTCAAACTGCAGTTCCTAGCTCAGCTTATCCCTGGCACTTGGCTGCTGGCATTGTGGAAACCCACACTGTGATAAGATATCTCCCTGTTAGCAGCAGCTCTTCAAAGAACATCATCTCAGTCTTCAGGGCACCACCTGAAAACATCGCTTCTAATTAAAACAACGGGCGATTCACCTTTCCCATAGCTAGAGGCCCTTCTGAAATGCCATTTCACATCCTTCTAAAATATCAACAGGAAAAAAAGTGCTTAACAGCCAAAAAGCACATGCTTTCTCTAAGGAAAAACACTCAAACCAAATAAACTCAGAACTAAGTTAGGTAGTGCCTAAATAATAATTAAAAGAGCAAATTTCATAGCCACAGATTATGCTCAATGAGCACTAATATTATACAAGGCACAATTCTAGAGCTTTCTTCATTTCATTTTTTTCTAACAATACTATAAGACAGACACTATTATTTTCTCCATGTTACAGATAGGAAGCTGAAGGCCGAGACAGTGAGTAATGTGTTCGAGGTTAAGAGCTGGGAAGTGGTGAATCAGGAAGAGAATCTGTGTCCTTTTTACATATTTACTCTTCTATTTCATAAGAGCCATGCAATTTGAATAAAGCTACCAAACAGTCCTCTAATGATCCCTTAATTTCAACCAACTTTACAAAAAAAGACTACTTTTTCCCTCCATAAACAGGAGGAAGGCTGTGCTGCGGTGACTACTTTTTAAAAACTAGCTGTCCACGACCTTGTGTGTCTACTTTAGACACTCCTTTTACCTTGGCCATGAAGCACATGCAAGTGACACATGTCATGCTAATTGGCTAGCCCACCAGAACGGAGGTCAGGAAGAAAGGAAGCAGTGGGGAAGAAGAGGAAGGCAAAGAGGATGCTGGGCTACAGCACAGAGGAAAGAAGCAGTTGTGATTTCCAGAAAGGCCAGGTCTCTCTCTCCAAACTAGGCCAGCACCTGCCACAGTCACCACTATGCTTTGAGGACCTCTGATGCCCTGTGAAGCATTCCATTACCTGCAAGAATAGCATTGCAGGAGGGATAGCTTTCATCTAATTAAAACCACTGAGCAGCTTTTGTCTTAGCCCTGAAGAAATGGCAGTCAGCTGAGAAAGGATGACAAGATCAAGAAAGGAGAATAGTGTGGCCTGCTCCAAGAAGGAAAGACCCCTCAGTGAGCTCTTGGGGACACTGACAGAGACAATGGCACCTTTCACGTTGGGCACCAGTATTTCCAGCATGGACACTGGAACAAAGAAATGGTGCCTTTCCAGCTATAAGCATCAGAGGCAAGACCTTCAGTGGACCCCTGTGAATACTAAATTTAGCACTGGATCTCTCTGAAAATTTCAACACAGTGATGAGAGTTGGCCAGAGGAAAAGGACAAGCACTCATATAGTTGTAGAAATGACTAGTTTTAAATCCTGGCTTAGATCCACCGGGAATTTCTAAAATTATTTGGAAAGTATATAAGGGGCTAGAATTCTTTTTTTTTTCACCAAAAAAAGAATTTCTTGTTTTGTTTGGACTCACTGATATTTTTTAAGTTGTACTCATTTATTTATTTGAGAGGCAGAAATAGAAAAATTTCCCACTCACTGGTTCACTCCCCAAATGCCCATGGCAGCTGAGGCTGGGCCAGGCCAAAGCTAGAAGTCAGAAACTCCATTTGGGTCTGCTAAGCGTGTGCCAGGCACCCAAGTACTTGGGACATTATCTGCTGCCTTTGAGGCTTATTAGCAGGAAGTTGAATCACAAGCGGAGCAGCAACTGGATCCCGGGTACTCTGATATGGTACAGGAGTCCAAGGGGTAGCTTAACAGCTGTGCCACAATGCCCACCCCAAAACTGGAATTCTCACAGGGAAGGTGCAGGAAAAGCAAGGTAAATCCAGTTATTTTGGGTATACTGTTACCTAGTTCTAAACAGACATGTGCAAAGACTCCTGAACCTGAGAGGGGAAACAGGCAATGCCTGAGCTGTGATTTACACAGACATAATTTTCCCACCAACTTCCCACTCACTTCACCAATATTCCGAGAGTAACGACAATAACACACACACACACACACACAATTTTGTTGATAGGAAAATTTTTTGCTATTTTTTTTGTTATGCACAATAAAGGCAAGGTGGGGACATCTGATTATTTTGCATTTCTTTGATTTCCCTTGTTCCTTTTTGGTAACTTTTGTTGTGCTGACTGGGTAGAGCTGCTAAGGAACATTTGGTATGTTGTTCCTAATCACTTGGACTTTAATAGTGGAAAAGTACTCTTCGTGGGAGACTTTAAAAAAATCTTCATCAAACATGGAATCCCACAGCTTGCCATCACAGAACATGTTTGGGAGGGTTCATGTAATAACTGTGAGAGTTAGCCCCTGCTCTGGAAAATTCATAACTGAAGCATGGAATTTGGAAGACACATACACACACAAACCCATTTGCACAAGCTGATCTATGGATGTCCATGTCTCTGTGCAGACTAATACATGCACATATGTGTGTCTATGCACAGGCTCACACATGGATGTCATGGAACAAAACCTCAGGAGTCTTGAGTTCTTCTCTATGATATGATGTGACATTGATCCATTTGCCTTAAACTACCTACTCAGAGGTTCTGGCCTCTACCATAAAGACTCCTAGGTTATATAATCTTGAAGGATCTTGAGGATCAAGTAGTCTTATTTAATCTTACAAAATCCCAGTGTAGAAAGGCACAAATAAAAAAAAAAGCACACAAGTTCTCTTGTGTGACTACCCATTACCTTTTATAGTACTTGACCCTGTGCCTACCTCTCTTTCTCTCTTCTCTCTCTCTCTCTCTCTCTCTCTTATTGGACAGTCTGCCTTTTCAAAGGAGGGGGGCATACAAGTGGCCAGACTACCACCTGGCCCAGCCCCATGGATCCTCACTCATGCCTAGGGAAATACAGCAGAAATGAAAGTGCGAGCAAAGGAAGCAGTATTGCAGTACCAGCCGTATCAGTGATTTGGATGGTGGCAGCAACAATGCTGGTAGAAGCAGCAGTAACCTGAAAGGAGTGCACGAGGCAGTGTGGACAACAGCAGCTACATCCCAGACATCAGGCACGACAACCCTTGCCAAAGACATCAGAAACCACCAGCCGTTAGATAGAAATCAGGACCAGAGAGAACTATGGGGGCTCTGGTGAAGCTCAGCCAACCACGGTAGTATATGCCATGTGGATGTCGGTATAGCTGCTGCTTTGCACAGTAGCAGTCATCACAGTAAAAGTGACCAAAAAGGAGTAAGATGAGGGGAGAGATCTTGTGTTGCTAGGATGAGTATTTCCCATGATACGTATGAGAAACACAGAGGTAAGCTGGGAGCAATCAGAGAAAGCATTTTGTGGGGAACCATTAGAGTCCTGAAAAGTGGAGTGTAAGGAGAGACCATTCATTCTGTAGCTCTGATGTATATTTCACAACCATTTTATAGCTGTGCAACTCAAGCTTCAAAGAGAAGCAATAGCTTGCGGGTTAGTTCCAGATCTCCTGATTCAAAACTTTTGGCTCTTTACTCCACAGGGGCTATTGCCCAAGAGAAATCATACTCATCCTATCAAAAGAACTGAATTCCATTTCTAAATGTGCCTAGGGTTTATATGAACTTGAATCCAGACAGATAAGATGGGGTGTGGGGGGTGGGGTGGATTTTCAATATTACTGTTGCAGGGAAAAAGGGAGGAAAATATAGGTAGACCTGATAGATGCACGGGCTTCTGGGTAGCTGGAAGGCACAGAACCTGGGAGGCAACTGTCCCCACTGTGCCATGGAAAGAAGGGCAGGAAATACAAAGGAAGAGTAAAGTGGGCCATAGAAAAATGACTCCTTTTACTTCATTTTTGCCCAGGGATAGCCCTCTGTGAATTCCATAGAGCTAACTATATGGGAAACAGACTGATTTCAGCTTCACCTTTAAGAGGATAAAGTGATACAGACTGGTTTTTACCTTATGCATCCAGTAGACTACCTGCCTGCTATCATACCTAACACTAAAGAGCAAATGGTTCTGTGATCTGCATGAAAATGAAAGGGTGGCAGATTTTTCCAAGCTGAATAAAAATGTAAGGTGTCACTGTAAATATCTGTTCTCAGCAGCCGCACGGGAAAAACTGGTGAAGTTTTTGTTTCATGGTTGCATTCTGTTTTAAGTAAGCAATTACAGTGCATGGTGCTCTGAACCAACACCAATGTTCGTTTAAATGCAATGCACATATCTTGCAGTTTTTCTCCCCAAATGGTCCCCTAAGCAATTGTAAACCCTTTACCAAATCACATGGGTTCCAAGTTCTGAGAATTTCCTAAGTTGAAGGCTAGAATTGTAAATATATGAACACAGAGACCCTATACTGCCTAAAGGAAGCAAGAATTCTTGGTGTGGCATAGTAGGCTTTTCCCACTTTGCCTTATGATCTGCCCCAGAACCTCAGTTTCCACTGTTCCCTGAGTGGGAAGATATCAGACTGACTGCAGCCAATGGGGCAACTGCCAATGCCTTAGGACTGAAAGAGAGAGGCGATAAATGTGACTGTGACTCTGTTCAACAAGTCAAAGGCAGAACTCCTGAGAGGACCTGGTATTTGAGATGGATCTTTGTGGTTGCAAAGAGGGGCCTCAAGAGCTGAGAGAGAGGAAGAGGGAGAGAGAGAGACAGAAAGAGAGAGTGAGGGAGAGAGAAATGGAGAGCTGGAGCAAAGAAGACTGAGCTCAGCTTAGGTGATGACGCTGCGGCCCCACGGCCAATGCCAAAGAAGGCACAATACAGTGGTGTCAGTGGTGGCAGGGGCAATGCAGGCATGAACACATCAGAGAAAGGTTTTACACGATGCAGCTAGAACTCACTTTCCTGCACTGCTCAGACCCTGAGCTGATGTTCTGAGGGCCTCTGGAGGCTAGAGATGACCACCATAAGACCCAAGAAGTCAACAGAACTGGCAGCTGTGCAAAAGAAGAGGAGCAGGCCTGGCACTGACACGTTGTTCTTTACCACTCATCCTTCAGGCATACATTTTTATATTTAAGTACAATCCTGATAATCTCTTAGAATTGTAACTCATCATTTACATCTTTGGTCATTTTTCTAAAAATTTTTTTCAGAAAACAAATACACTGTGTGAGTGTGTGTGTGTGTGTGTAATTGTGCTTCTTCAATCTAATTTTTTAAAAAATATGTATTTGTTTATTTGAAAGGCAGAGCATGAGAGATGGAGAGACAGACAGACCTTCCATCCATTGCTTCACTCCCAAATGGCTGCAACAGCCGAACCTGGGACGGGCCTAAACCAATAGCCTAGAACTCCATCTAGGTCTTCCATTGCGGTAGGGGCCCAAGAACTTCGGGTGTTATCTCCTTCCTTCCCATGACCATTAGCAGGAAAGTGGGCTGGAAGAAGAACAACCGAGACTCAAACCAGTACTCTGCCATGGGATGCCAGTGATGTAGTGGCTTAGCCCACTGCACCACAACACACTCGCTCCTCCGTCTACTTCACTATTTCCAGAGTTGAAGATATCTTATAGGCAAAGCTCATCAACATGATTTGCAAAGGTATTAGCTACTTGCAAGCCCAGCGCCATTCTCCATGGTTAATGCTGCCAGGGAGGTTAAGGGATGTTCCCACTGCCTAATGCCCATAGAATTATAAGAAATATAGAAAAGTCCTGACATATATAAAGGAAAGGGATGGACATTTGACACAGTGTTGAATATGCTGCTTGGGACACTCATATCCTATATCAGAGTATCTTATTCAAGTCCCAGCTTCACTTCCCATTCCAGCATCTTGCTTGTGCACACCCTGGCAGGCAGAAGATGATAGCTCAATCGCTTGATTCCTGACACTTGCATGAGAATCTCCTGTCTTTGGTCAAGCCAATCTCTTGGCTTTGGCCTGGGCCTGCCCTGACTATAGTGGGCATTTGGGAAGTGAACCAGCAGATGGAATATTTTTCTCTGCACGTCTGTGTCTATCTATCTGCATTTCAAATAAAATTAAAATAAATAAATTCATTTAAAAAAAAGAAAGGAGAACCACAACTGACTGTGGAAAACAGGGAGGTGATTTTTGAATTTGTTGAATAGATATACATGTGTCCATGTCCATCTATAGAGGTAAATATCTTAGCAGTGTGGGTATTATGTGCTGCTGAGGCAGTGGCTCCTAGCACAAGCTACTTGTAAAAGGATCAATAACAAGTGTTTTTACAAGTCACAATGTTCTGTTTCTTTTCTGAATTTTACTATTTATTTTATTTTGGTACATTCCAGTATTGTCAGCAGTTCTAATAATGTATCCATTGAGATTTATATTCCCTCTACTGGAATATAAATCCAGAGGACTGGAGAACTCATGAGTCTACAATAGACAATAGGACATGCTGGGGGTAAGTCAATTTGGGCCAGAAGGCCACTGACTCCACCCCTCTTTGTCTGAAGATGCTCTTTCCTATGCCAAACCTGGAACATTTGGCTTTTATTCTGCTTTTCTGTTTTGTTAAGATTTATTTTATTTATTTGAAAGGCAGAGCTTTATATACATTTATGAGGGGGAGAGAGAGAGAGAGAGAGAGAGAGAGAGAGAGAGAGAGAGAGAGAGAATCTTTCATCTGCTGGTTTACTTCCTGAATGTTTGCAACAGCCAGGGCTGGGTCAGGTTAAGCCAAGGGCCCAAGTACTTGGGTTATCTCCTGTTGCTTTCCCCAGTGCATCAGCAGGGAACTGAATCACTAGTGGAGCAGCTGGAACTTGAATCAGGGCTCACATGGGGTATTGCTATCACAGGCAGCAGCTTAAACCACTGTACCACAACACTGGCCCCTTGGGATTTATTTTGAAAAGGAAGACTATTTTTCTTCATGGAACCTAATGCAAACTAGAGTCTGTACAGTATATTTTCATAAACATTCAGAGTGCTGGAAACAGAGATCTGAAATTTAGCAAAGAGCTTGGAAAAACCATGCTCAGTGAAAATAAAATTAGACAAACTAAAAGCCTGCGACTGGAACAAGTGGACTTGGTACACGCTCAGTGTTAACCTTAGGGCTGCTCCCTTGCCCTCTCACCTGCACTATCCCATTCCAGGATAGCTTGCCTGATGCATGACAGCCTGCCACACACTGTCTCTGTGGCTGCAGAGGACTCTGGTCTGGCAGCTGACTCATTCTAAGGGTTGGTCATGCTCCATGCCTTAGTCATCATTTGGCATTGGTTTTCCTTGGAATTCAATAGCACAGCAGACTACTGACTTGTTGTCTAACTCCTTGTGTTTCACAAGCATAAAAAAAAACCTTTCTCTTCTCAACTTTGTTGGACTCAGCAGTTTTTGCTACTATTGCAGCCACCCTTTCCTTGCTTCCAGACAAGTCTGGCTATCTTTGCTTCTGTGCAAGAAGAAACTTGCTAACACCTTTTTAAAAAATCTCCAAACATCTCAAGAGAAAGAGATTCCTCCCACAAAATAGAAAATAGAGACACATATTAGTAATGAAAGAAGGAAAATCTGTATTATACATTGAGCTGTGTACATTAAAGCCCCACCCCATCCCCCCCAAAAATCAAGTACTTGGCTCTGAGGAATGACATTAAAAAGTTAAGCAGTACTTACTCTTATTTAAAATGTCATTCTAGTTCAATGTAACTGTTGGATATTTAATACAGACAGATGAGCCACACTGACTCCATGGAGACAAAACTTCCCCCACGTACATCCACTCTAAAAGCTTTTAAAACCACTCTGTCAGGAGCAATTTGATGGCATATCAATTGTGTTTCTCTACAGAACCACGGTACTGCATGTGACAAATGAACACTGTAACAGGACTGGGTGGGTGGGTGAGAGGAAGTGTTGTCTGTGAAGTTCATTGCATGGTATAAATGACTAACACAAAACACTGCCAATAAAGCAGAGAAAGAAATGCATTAGCACAGGACAAGAGGCTCAGGTTGGCCATTAAATATTTCATATAAAAAAAGCACACACAGCATATCAGAAAGACTTTGCTGAAAGCCCGGGATTCAGAGGCTCCTAAAAATGATTTACATGGGGCATTTTGCTAGAAAGTCTGATAGGGAGTCCTACAGGAGTTCCTCATGGCTGATGAGTGGTTTTTCCAGATCTTAATGATCTTCAATGAGGACCACAGCTCCCACAGAAGCACCTATACCAATTAGCCATTTTTATCTCAAGTATTTATCACAAACTGGTAATATTCCTGTGATTAAAATTACTAGAAATTGATTCAGCAATAAGAAAAAATAGTCTTTTTGGATAACCAATTAAAGTGAGGGGTTGGTATTCCAAATCTAGACTCTGGTGAGAGTAAGAAAGAGTACGCCAGTAAATTTGAAGGGTGGTCCATTTCTCTCTCAAAGGCAAGACAATCCATCAAGTATGGAAAAATACACAGATGGTGAAGGTGGATTTAAATTCTCTGCATATGAGATTCAACTGGGTCAATAGGAAGTTTATTTCCAAAATGAGCAGAAAGTTGGAGAGATCAAAGAAATTTTCAGCAGTAATGATTTTGACTGTCTATGGAATCTGTGGATGAGAAAAAATTCACCCAACAAATCTGTGGCTTAAAACAAAAATTTGTAGCTTAAAAAAAAAACAAAAAAACAAAACAAAACAAAACAAAAAAAAACCAGCACCAATATGGGTGCTGGTTCAAGTCCTGCTGCTCCACTTCTGATCCAGTTCCCTATGAATGTGCCTTGGAAAGAGCTGAAGATATCCTACGTGCTTGAGTCTCTATATCAACAGGGGAGATCTGGATAGAGTTCCAGGTTCCTGGCTTTGGCCTCACCCAGGTCCAGCAGTTTTAGCCATTTGAGGATTTAATCAGCAGTTGGAAGATTTCTATCTCTTTGTTTCTCCCTCTCTCTCTTTAATTCTGCATTTCAAGTAAATCTTTTTAAAAAAGTCACACGGCCGGCGCCGTGGCTCAACAGGCTACTCCTCCGCCTTGCGGCGCCGGCACACCGGGTTCTAGTCCCGGTCGGGGCACCGATCCTGTCCCGGTTGCCCCTCTTCCAGGCCAGCTCTCTGCTGTGGCCAGGGAGTGCAGTGGAGGATAGCCCAAGTGCTTGGGCCCTGCACCCCATGGGAGACCAGGAGCAGCACCTGGCTCCTGCCATCGGAACAGCGCGGTGCGGCGGCCGCAGCGCGCTACCGCGGCGGCCATTGGAGGGTGCACCAACGGCAAAAGGAAGACCTTTCTCTCTGTCTCTCTCTCTCACTGTCCACTCTGCCTGTCAAAAAAAAAAATAAATAAATAAATAAAAATAAATAAAAAAAAAAAATAAAAAAAGTCACACATACACACACAAAAACCCCTCATTTATTTCGTTACAATTCAGGTAGAGCTCCACAGGATCAGCTTATCTGTGCTCCAGGTGTTTCAGGGTTCCATGCAACTGGAAGATTCAGAATGGCCCCATTCACATGACTGACAGCTGGGGTTCAGTGTTGTTTTGAGGATTTAGCTTGGGCTATGAATCAGAGTGCCTCAGTTCTGCTCTGTCTGGTTTGAGGTTTGCATAGCATGGAAACTGTATCCTGAAAGGAAGTATGCTACAGATTGCTTAAGACCTGGCCTTGGAAGTTACACAGTGTTAGACAATGTACTCCTACCTCATTCGATTGGTCAAGACAAGAGAGTCAAGAGGAAGGGAACAGACTCCCTGTCCCAATGGGACAAGTGGTAAAGAAACCAAAGACATCATTAATCAAATAGAGCAACTAAGACCAAGTTAAGAGTCTATGAAATGCTGATGAAGAATCTGCTGCAAGAAAAGAAATTCTTTGTAAAAGAACATCTGAGTAGACCTTAGATCACATGGTGAACACTGTGAATCTTTGTGGAGACCATCCTGAACAGTATCCTCTTACAGACCTTGATTTGCTAGGAAAATGTCTTCAGTGCTTCCGAAAGATTCCTAATTTCCTAAAGGGCCCATGGTCAAGTGAAGGACATATCCCATTCCTCTCCTCCATCTACCTGACAAAGAGTAGGCACTAATTAAATTTTTGCTAATTGAATCATGAATTTCTAGACCTCCTGTGTATCCCATATGGAGTAGGCACATGGCAGTTAAATGGAAATGCTATGGAAAGGCAGCAGGATGTTATATAAATGAGAGCTTTTAACAAACTTCTACCCCCAACATTGGCTAGTGGTTAGTGATGGAGGCTATGGATAAAGGCAATCAAAACGAGAAGGAAAACTAACATTATAAGCTGTGTGGTAACCTGTATACTCTCCATGAATTTCTGTTGGAGGAATGGATGAGTGACTGTGGAGAAAATGCTTTTTTTAGTATAGATAAGAAGGACCTGCCAGAGAGAACTCAACACACACTAAAAGGCCTTTTGTTGCCCTCTACGGCCTTGTGGGTCTGTAAATAACTTCCCAACATGCAGTGGGATTTACATAGACCATTCATCTTAGAGAGGACACATGGGCTAGCAGTTAAGGAGATTTTCTTATGTCAAAATTTTACATTGTATGCATCTATACAATTTTGAAAATTTCTTGCCCTCCTGTATCTAGTTACTAGAAGAGTGATTGACAGAGAGCAGTGGTTTCCAATGAGGATGCTTTTTGGTGCCCAGGGGTTACTTGGCAATGTCTAGAGACATTTTTGGTTGTCACAGCTGGGGGCAGAGTGCTACTGGCATCTAGTGGATAGAGGAAAAGGATGCTACTACATGTCCTACAGTACCCAAGTTTTCCACAACAAAAACGTATCCAGCCCAAAATTTAAATAATGCCAGGCATCCAGAACCTTGAAATACAGTATGTGTTCTAAAACTGTTTTTAGAATGAATGAATGAGAAACAAATAAAAAAAAAACAGTGACATTGTTGATAAAATCTATGTGGCTATTGTAAAATATCTCATGACTATTGATCAACTACAGATACAGAGACAAACATTCCTGGTTACCAGGTTGTGAAGCTAAGAAACAACATCGGAAGCCACAGAAAATGAGTCACAACAAGGCGAGTAATGGACTATTCAGGCTCACAACAGGTATAAGACTATCTGTGATACTCTCTAAGTGCTGTAGCATGTACCTAGGAAAGGGTCACTGTGAGCAACTCCAGAACTATACCGTTTTGAAACTCTATTAATGATAAGTTTTTATATTCTTGCATTTGTTCTTAAGTGTTAGGCACTGATAGAAAATTCATTGGTGATATGGCTTCTATATAGAGATTAATCTTTTTAAACTTTCACGAATGCACAGGTCCTGGTATTGCTAAGGAGGAGGCTGAGGTCAATCTATAGGACAGCTCCAGTGCCTTCCCTGAGAACCAGGTAGAAATTTTTTATCTTTTAAAATGTTCTGTTTCCATCCTCTCGTGTAGGGCTTCAGTTGTGTATCACTCACTGTGGACAGAGCCTTTACCTGCAGGTTAATGTCACCACTGCCACATTTCATCTACCTACATCAAGATTTCTTTTTGTTTAAAGATTTATTTGTTTATTTGAAAGTCAAAGCTACAGAGAGAAGGAGAGTCAGAGAGAAGGGTCTTCCATCTGCTGATTCACTCCCCAAATGGCCGCAACGGCCAGGGCTGAGCCAGGCCAAAGCAAGGCACTTCATACAGATCTCACACATGGCTACAGGAGCCTAAATACTTGGGCCATCTTCTGCTGCTTTTCCAGGGCATTAGCAGGGAACTGGAATGGAAGTGGAGCAGCTGGAACTTGAACCGGCACTCATGTCAGCATTGCAGGTAGCAACTTAACCCATTAAGCCACAACCCAGGCCCCATATCAAGATTCTTATTTGTATATGTCTGAAACACTTGAGTTAGAGCTTACAAATTGCACAATGCAAAAAAAAAAAATAGCAGAAACTTAAAGGAGCAATGCCATCAAGCAGAAAGAATACAGGAGCCAAAATCCTTTTGGCCTTAGTCTCTTCAGATTTCAGTTGGAGCCAAGACTCTTATCCCTAAACGCTATATACAATTGTTAATGACAACTTAAGGAAGGCAGAGATGTGACAGCTTTAAGTACCCTGCCAATATATTTTAAAATCTAAATTCTCCCCATCAAGCAAAAAGTGAAGTAATGTTTTGACAAGTTAAGTTCCTGGGTTTTTGAAATTGATTTTTCCACTCAAGTATTTGGCAAAACAGAACTTCTCACTGCAATTATGTGATCCCGCCCCTCCCTTTCTCCAAGCAGTTTCAAATTATACTTAGGGTTGCCTTCACTTTGATAATTTACTTCCTTTGTTTATTGTCTGCTTTTGTTGAAAGAGGAATATACGAATATGGTTTGGGGCCTGTGCTCTGGCATAGAAGATTAAGCATCTTCCTGCAGTCTTGGCATCCCGTATGGGCACTGGTTTGAGTCCAAGCTGTTCCACTTCTGATCCAGCTCCCTGCTAATGCACCTGGAAAAGCACTGGAAGATGGCCCAAGTGCTTGGGCCCCTACACCCAGGTGGGAGACCCAGAAGAAGCTCCTGGCTCTTGCCTTCAGCCTGGCCCAGCCTCAGCTGTTGCAGCCATTTGGGGAGTGAACCAGCAGATGGGAGATATCTCTTTCTCTCTCTCCCCTCTCCTGCCTTCTCTTTCTGTATTTCTTCCTTTCAAATAAATAAATAAATCTTTAAACAAACAAAAAAAGAGAATATAGGTTATATGATATGAAATCTATCCTCTGCAGAAAATCAGTCAAGAGGATACACCCCAGACCATTGCTAATACTCACTTTGCTTGTCACCAAATACGAGAGTCAAGCTCTGTGGAAAGTTCACTGAGGAAGGACACTTGCACTTAACCCAGAGCATGGGGAGCTTTCACAACTACTCAGCACTGGCACAAGAAATCCACAGTGCGGGTCACTAGAAGACAAGGCATGCTAAGCACCACTTTCTCGAGAGGGTGCCAGAGCGATTATTCAAGGACACTTTGTACTCCAGGCCTCAGTGCCTAGCTGCATTGTGGAAGTTCAGGAAAACATCTCAGGTGCACACATGGTACTCCAGACATCAGCAACCAAGAAAGTGAATGCTCCTTCTCCTGGTCCCTGACAGGCTCCATCTTAGGACTTATTTTCTCCAACCTCTGTCCCTACCTTCCATTTTCTGCTTTCCTATCTGTTAACAATTTCCCTTGTTCCTGATTTGTGGGACTTCAAAGCATCCTCAAATATTTTCACACGGTGGAACCCAGCCCATAGAAATTGCTCTTTATGGTGGTTTACTTGCCCCAACCCATGATCAGCTCACCCATGCTTGCTCTCCCAGACAGACAAGAGGCAGAACTTGGGGGGGGGGGGGGTCCTGTTTATATTTGGGCAGGAGTCCTCTCTCTCTCTAATGCTTCACTCTCCACCATGATGGAGTCAAAGTTTTCCCCACTAGTTGGTGTATCTTAGCCTTACTCTGTCCTTTGGCTCTTACTGACCTTACACCTCACCCTCTCCTTCCTAAGTCCGGCTGATGAAAGAGGTCCCTGACAATCCCCCCAGGCAAACTGAGTTATGTGTTAAACTGTGGGCTCTGGGAGACAAAGACAAACCATTCTTTGGGCCCCTCTCTTTGTCTGTCTTTCTCTCTCTCTCTCTCTGCCTCTCAGGGTGAGCAATTCAGGAAAGGAAGGCTCCAGACATCGACCAACTAAACCTGCCACCCTTCTTCTCAAACTTGTCCACCCCAACAGAGGCTGGCTCCTGCCTTGGGAGCAGCCCTAAGAACAGAGAAACCCACACATTTGTGTTCTACATCCTAAAATAGTAAAAGAAAAAGCAGGGGAAAAAAAAGAAAAGAAAAGAAAATGAAAGGAAAAAAAAAAAAAAACAAACCCAAACATGGCAACAAAAACAAAATAGAGGCAACAGCAGCATCTTGAAACTCTGCAAAAGCAGATATTGTATAATTAAACCTAAATACCAATCTATAGCCATTTTTCATCAGGTGGCTTTTGACGGCTCCTTCCTGCAAAGAGGTTTAATGATTTCATTGAGTAAGAGGCAGTGGACTTGAGATGTGTGTATTCGCTGGGAGATAATTGCATTTAATGAGAGGCACATCCATAGGTTTGGGAAGCAAGTAATAAATCTTCCTCCAGAGTCTGTGGATCAGTCATCTTCCAACTGATGAGCGGCTGGGAGATCAATTAATAATCATGATGAGAGCAATACTTTTCACTAGCAATTTTCCTCAGGTCGCTCAGAGCAACATTATAAACACAAACATTCATCTTTTAATCCTCCTGAAAATAAGTATTTGTTCAAGTTATTCTCAGATATGGGACAAGGAAACTGAAATACAGGGAACTGATGGGCTACTGTAGCAATGAGGAAGGGACAGGAACACATATAAAGGTAGACACATCTTTGAATTTTCTATTAGAATTTTGAATATATACCCTACAAGTATTTATTGATCTCTAGTGACAACATCAGCTAATAATTTTAGTGCCAGGCTCTATGCTCAATGAAATACTTTACAAGCATTGTCTCATTTTATGATGAGAAAATCAAGGACTAGGAAGGTGGATACCAAGCATACAGGCCCGTGATAACAGCAGAATATGGATCCGAGTCAGCCAATTCCAGAGGCTGTGCTCCTAATCCTCACACATAATTCCAGTACGTGCAGGCCTGCTCTGGGGTGGGGACTTGGGAGGCTGCCCACACAAAGCACAAGATCCCTGTTCTCAAGGAGTTCACAGTGGGGAGGGTGGAAAATCCAGTACTGATAACATTCTAATACTAAACACTGTTCTACAAGCTTGATACATACTACATATGTAACTTTCATAAACTGTTTTAAAGTTTTTTACTTATTTGAGAAGTGGTGAGGGTTCCACTGCTGGTTCACTTCCTAAATGCTTACAACAGTCAAAGCCAGGAGTTGGGACTCAATCCAGGTTTCCCGAGTGGGCGACAGGATCCCAAATACTTAAGCCATCATTGTTGCCTCCCGGTCTAATTAGCAGGGAGCTGGAGTCAAAAACAGGGCCAAGTATGTGACCCAGGCCCTCTGATTTGGGATATGGGTGCCCTAACCTGCTGACTTAAACATTAGGCCTTTTCCCTTGGCCCCCAATCAGATGAGGTGGGTATTATCGCAATAACGATCAGATGAGGTAGGTATTATCATTTAACCTTCATATAACCTCCATTTACCAGATGAGAAAACAGACACAGCCTAGGTAACTAGTCTCAAATCAGTTTTCATCCAAGAATCTATGCTGTCAATCATCAACTGTCTTGTTTTTCACATTAAGTATTTTCATGCTCACATTAGAGATAATCTGAGAAAAATGAAAAGATTTTAAGCAAGAAGTCATCAGATTAATATGTTTTTTCAGAATTTCTTATTAATTTATTTCAAAGGCAGAGAGAGCTAGCTCTCCAGTTACTCACAAAAGCTGGGGCTGGGCCAAGCTGAAGCCAGGAGACTTTTAACTCAATTAACATCTCCCACATGGGTGGGAGCCAGCACAGGCCACCTCCTATAGCATGCATCAGGAGGAAGCTGGATCAGAAGCAGGACTGGGACTCAGATCCAAGGACCCCCGCATGGGATGTGTGTGTTCCATGCAGCGTTTTAACCACTGAGCTACAAACCTGCCCCAGATTCAGATGTTTCTGCGGTCACTTTGTTACACTGGAGAAAACTGCTTAAGAACTATTTTGCATTCCAAGATATGTGCGCTAATTTGAATGGCCTTCAAAGGGCTGGTGGTCTGTCATACTTCCAGGATGCTAGGCAGGATCCCAGATAAATTTTTCTATATTTTCCACATCTTATCTTTTCCTCCGCAAAGCTGACCTGAACCTGAGTTTGAATCTGCCCATATGTCACCAGAGCAGCCTGCAACTCTTAAAGCTGGTTTCTCCTCCTTCCCAAGCCACAATGGAGAGAAGCCTATGTTCCCCAGCGAAACAGTATGAGACACTGGAGCCCAGAGCACAGCATTCATAATACCATTTTGTCCAATATTCCAGAACTGGAAAGTTCAAGTGTCAGAAAGTGAACAGAACTCCCAACAGAAATGTCCTAGTTTATCTGAATAGTTAGAGAACTGAAAAGTGGCCGAGACAAGAAATCTTGCTGTTCCAAATCCATCCCGTGGATTCCTATGTGAACAGACCCAGGCCTGAATATCCATAAGAGTTTAGGCCTCTAGCTCCTTCTGCACCACTACCTGCGAGCCCCCGCCCACTACATTTTGCTCAGCTAGCATTTCCTTAGTTAATGGGAACTCAAAGTCTGTTTTCTTTAGGAATTTTCCCTTTACATGCTAGTCCATGGGTTTTAGTCATTCAAAAGTTAGAGGAGATGTTAAAGATATCTCATTGGTCCTATCAAAATGTCCCCTTCAGATATTTTATTGCCCCTTTTGACAAGGAACTCACTACTTACTGAAATAGTTTCTTCTACCTTTGAGCAACTCCGATGGTTTTAAATGCTATTTTATACTAAGACAAATTTCCATTGCTGGGACCAATGCCGTGGCACAGTAGGTTAATCCTCCACCTGCGGCGCCAGCATCCCATATGGGCGCTGGTTCTAGTCCCAGCTGCTCCTCTTCCAATCCAGCTCTCTGCTATGGCCTGGGAGGGCAGTTGAAGATGGCCCAAGTGCTTGGGCCCCTGTACCCGCATGGGAGACCAGGAAGAAGCTACTGGCTTCAGGCCTGGGATCAGCATAACTCTGGCCATTGCAGCCATTTGGGGAGTGAACCAACGGAAGGAAGACCTTTTTCTCTGTCTCTTCTTCTCACTGTCTGTAACTCTACCTCTCAAATAAATAAATTTAAAAAATCTTTAAAAAAAATTTCCATTGCTTATAACTGCAACCCTAACTCCTATCTCTCATAGGACTCAGGATAGAATGTAAGAAGCCTTCCTTTATACTCTCCGGTTGGGGTAGGTTTCTCCAAATACCTGTATTCAGCCTCATCAAATAACAGATCAGACTTTTGTAACTCCTTGGATGCTTCTTGGACTCTCAAAGACAAGACTAGGGCATGTAGGAGACTGCGAAAAGGGAAATTTCAAAGCAGGGGATACTGACTATTCACAAGAGGAAGTCAAGAAACTTAGCACTGGCAATGGATGGTCATGGGAATTAATGAATCACAGAATCATTTTGTGAGAAGGAGCCTGCTATGGTATGAATGCTTTTATTCCCTCCAAACTTCATTTTAAAACTTAATCCTCAGTGCAGCTGCATTAAGAAATGTGGCCTTGAGCAGGCGATTGCATCATGGAGGACCATCTGCATGAATGAGATTCGGCACCCTTATGAAAAGGGCTTGACTTTCCTGCATCTTACTGGTTCACTTCTGCCATGTGAGGGGACAGTGCTCCTCCCGTATGAATTTGAACAACAGACGCCATCATGGCACCATGATCTTAGAGTTCCTAGCCTCTAGAATTGTCAGAAATAGGTTTCCATTATTTATCAATTACCCAGTCTCCAATAATTGGCTAGAGAAGCACAAATGGACTGAGAGAGGCCTTTAGAGGCCCTGTATTCAAAACCCTCCTTTTGAGAGTACGATGCTGAAGGCCAGAGGTTAGGTACTTTGAGCAAGTCACAAAAAGCCAAGTTTTAGAGAAGTCTCACATCCTGGAAAACTTATGCAATGCTTTTATCTCCTTCTTAGGTCTAAGACTAAGCTCCAGACACTGTCCGGACATCTCACAATTGTTATCATCTAAATGCTACAACTGCCCCTTAAAGAACCAAGGAGCATCTCTGCTGTGTACAGTAGGATATCCAGGCCAGGGAGGTTGAGTCACCTGTCTAGTCTCTCACAATTAGAAAAGGAAAGTTTGGGGATTCGTATTCTGCATTACTTTAACTCAAAATCTCCACCTGTCATCATAATTAACAAAGAATAAAAATGGAGGTAAGACAGTGAGTACCTTCCATGCCATTACCCTTTTATCCCTGGAATTACTAGTGGTGCACAAGGAGAAAAGGAGCATAATTTCAAGACTTCATAAGCTACAGCCACAGCATCTGGCCTCCATGCAGGCCAAGAATACACCTCTTTCAGAAAAACCAGGTCTCTCGGGTCTAGATTATAAATTTCCAGCACCCACTCATGGTCCCATGAATGACATATCATAGGATGCCCATGTTGATTGTCAAATGCTGACTGAATACAGAACAGACTTGCAGATCACAACTCTCCCTTGGTTAAGGACAAGAGTGCATAATGATACTGCCTTGTATGCTGGGAAGGCAGAGAAAAGATCCCTAGTACCTCTGTCCACATCTCCGTCAAGGCAGGGTTCCTCTGCAGAACGCTGCACTCTGGCCATAACAAACACCTGTGATTTTCAGACTGTCCACTTCAAAGACCCTAGCACAGAGAAAGAAGAGACTCAATTAGTCCAGGGCCCTCCTTCCATTGTTTCTGGGCTGCTCTCCATGAGTGTCTGACAAGTTGATGTTTGAGCCTCTGACATCTATCTCCTTGTCAAAGCTTCAGTTGTCAGGTCTCCCTGTTGGAGTTCATGGCCTGTTGGCTGTGTGAAGTAGTTAGGTTTGGGTCTCCTGGCAGGATCCTTGGCCCAGCTCTCTCCCTGCAGGCCTTGAACTGCATCCCAGGCCTGATTCCCAAATCAGACCACAAATCCTCAAGCTGCCTACGAAACCCTTCCAGGCTCTTTAAAACATAGTATTATATTTAACTTTCTGGTCTTGTACAGATAAGCAGTACATGAAAAGAGAAAAAATATGCAGATCACAATTTAATAAATATGGAAAACTGCACCTGGCATCTATCTAAAAAAATAATATTACCTGCACTGTGAGAACAGCAATAATACCACCATAACAATAACATTGTCGGGAAGCAGGAAACCAAGATGTTTGGAATTGTGTTATAATTAGAAAGCAGATAAACAAATAGGAACGTCATTTATTCATTAAAACTGTGCAAATGGAAAATCTACTTAATTAATTTCTTTGTACAATGTCTGTAAACTCCTTCAGGGAGGAACTCTGAGGAACAATTTCAAGCCCAGAGCCAATGCCACAAACACAGCTTTGAAGCCCAACCAAAAAAGCAAAGGGGTGATGGCTGCTTGTTGGCAGAAGTGCTCTTTAAAATGAGATAATGGGGAGAGCGGGCTGGCCCCACAAATGGGATGGCACAGGCACCCAATCACGAATGTGCTTGCGTTCCATTTGTCCTGTGCCTCGGAATAACACCCTGCTTCCTCCTCCGCCTGCTCTCTCCGCTAAGGTCTCAGGCAGAAATGGATGGAGTCGGAGTTGATTAAGGGACTTTCTGCAAAACCCTTTGGATGGCTTAAAAGCGGGGTCATTAACAGGTTTCACATCTATCGTGGCAGTCATTACAGCAAGCAAAGGATTTGGAGGAGGGTCAGCACTTAGCACAATTGCACAGCCACCAGCGTTGGCTTTGGTTCCATCTCCCTCCTTCCCGCCTCCTCCCTCCACTCCACTCCTCTCCCTCTTTTACTTGTTCTCATCACTCCGAGGCCTCCATCCTCACCCTCCCTTTTCTAAACTGGATCTTCCTCGAGCTGGCAACTTTTTCATCTCACTCTCGTCTTAAAACAAGTCCTGCCTTGGAGTTAGTAATATGATTATGGGGTTAGGCTGTAGGTGTGTGATACCTGGTAATGTACAAAGCACCTATTGATTTCTTCCATTAATCCCCCAAACAGTCTCTAACATAATAATAACAATAATGGCAATACTTATTGAACACTGTAAGCCACTCTCTGTCAAGTAACTCACATGCTTTGTCTCTTTTAACCCTTTCCATAACTTAATGAGCAGGCATTCTTGCATTATTCCTGCCAGAGGGGAAGAAGGAAAATCAGATATTAGTATATGTAGTGTCCCTCAAACCTAAGTCTCTGTCCTTTTCATTTCTTTTTTCTAAATAAGCATTTGTATTCAAGATTTGAAAAACTGGTAGTTTTGTTTGTTTGTTTTTGTTCTAGCCTTTTAGGAAAAATTCTGTGGTTCCATGGAAAATAACCCATGGTTTCCAGGACACTTCTCAAGGTCATCTGATTCTGCTGCCACAGGAGCTCTTTGTCAGCTCTGTAAATTGTAAATGAACTGAGAGCAATGAAAAATTATTTTGTCTATACACATGCAAATGACGTCCTGTCCAGTAGAGGTTCAAAGAGCTCCCTGGCCCTATTAAGGTAGAAACTAGTGCTTCCATTTGCACATTCATTTCAACATCTCTTTATTCATAGACATTTCTGGGTTTTTGGACTTCTCCTTTGAATTAGCTTCAACACCTCACCAGTTTCCTCAGTCATGAGTTAAATAAAATCTTTAACATATGTATTAGCTTCTCAGGGCTACCTTGACGAAGTTTCACCACCGGAGTGGCTTAAAACAGAAATTTACTTTTCTCACAGCTCCGGTGGCTGGAAGGCTGAAAGCAAGACCATGCTGCTCCCCTGGAGGCCTCCAGAGGAGGATCTTTCCTCATGTCCCCCGCTGCACAGCCCCAGGGCTTCCTCAGCTCGTGACAGTGTAACTCCAGCCTTTGGCACCACATTCACATGGCTGTCTTCCCGCGGTGTCTGTGTGTCTGTCTCTTCACATGCCATGCTTCCTGTGTGTCTGTGTCCAGAATTCCTTCTTCTTAGAAGGACACCAGTCATACCGGATATAGGTCCACACTATTGAAAAACATATAAAGGCAGACAGATAGACACGCAGCGAGAGAAACAGAGAGACATCCTAGCAGTTGGTTCACTCCCCAGTAGCCATCACTGGGGCAGGCTCAAGCCAGAAGCCAGAACTCAGTCTGGGTCTCCCACATTGACAGCAGGGATCCAACTACTTGAGTCACCATCTGGTGTTCCAGGGTGTGCAAAGGCAGCAAGCTGGAACCAGGAACACAGCCAGCACTGGTACTGGAACCCGAGTGTTCTGATATGGATGCGGGTGCTCCAAGCACTCACCCCTCAGCTCAACTTAATTCAATCTGCTAATATCAAACTTCCAAAACAAGTCACATTCACAAGTACTATGGTTTAGGACTGCAGCATATCTTTTGGCAGGACACACTTAAATCTATCACAACATGTGTTCATTTTTATATCTGTATGACAGTCATGATTTCATTTTTTTGAAAATTACTGGACCAGTGATGTGGCATAGTAGATTACACCACTGCTTGCAATGCTGGACCCCATATCAAAGCCAATTCAAGTCCCAGCTGCTCTACTTCTAATCCAGCTTCTTGCTCATGTGCCTGGAAAGTCAGCAGAAGATGGCCCAGTACTTGGACCCCTGCCACCCACGTGGGAGGCTCAAATGGAGTTCTTGGCTCCTGGCTTCAGCCTGGCCTAGCCCCAACCATCACAGCTATTTGGGGAGAGAACCAAAAGATGAAGACTGATCTGGCTATCTTTCTATCTCCCAGTCTGTGTGTGTGTGTTTGTGTGTGTGTGTTTGCATGTCTCTGTGTAATTCTGCCTTTGGAATAAATAAAATACATTTTAAAAAATTATTATAGAATCTAATATTCCACTGATAGTTTACTGGGTTACAGAGTTGCTTGTTTTTCTCCTGTAAAAAATGTCAAACATACATGAACAAAGTAGAGGCCATAATGGTACAATGGTTCCCCACTTACCTATATTTTAACCTCAACAATTATCAACATTCTGCTAACTTTATCTTTACAGCCTCCAAAGCCTGGATTTATAGGAATTTATATTTATGGAGTTCTGATATTCCTCCCATTCCAACTAACTCCTGGATATCTTGTGCTGACAACAGTTGCATGTTACTTAAAACAGATTTAAAGAATTTGTTATTAAACAGTGATAGCAATATACAATTACCTATTTCTGGAGGGAGTTATACTACTCCCACTTTGCTCTTGGTCAGTACCTCATAAACACATAGTAATAAATTAATATGTTTCTAAGACCCATTTCTATTTTAGCCAGTTAATTTGGAGGGAGGACATGAGAGAGAAGCATTGAAACAGGCAGGGGTCACTCTTGTTGCTACCACATTCTTCAAATCTCTGCTTATGAGGGATCTCCCTTCCTCCCTCCCTCTCTACACTCAGGGGCACTCCTGGGTTCCCAGGATAGGCTGCCAATATGAATTCAGTGGCAAAACTTCTATTCCTCTCCTGCAAGCTGCTCAAATAACAGCAAGCATTGAAGCTTCTTCTCTTCCACAAATATCAAAATAACAAATATGTCAGTCAAGCAGAAAATTAATATAAATGATACATGATTACTTTTATGAGCTGCACATGATACCTACTGGAGAGACTACTGTTGGGGATTTAAACATGTTTAAGAATAAGTGAGGGAATGTGTGTACAACTGGTTTAATAATTGAAAAAATTATGAGCTCTAGAATTAGAGGTGGGTGGATGAAATTCATGCCATGAGATCTGCGGGTTTTCCTGGAAGACCCCACCCCACACCCAACCTGTCATTATTAGAGGACTTAATGATAACAAAAATCCTCTGTGAGAACAGGGACGTCTTAGAAATGGATAGTATTTTACCCGGTCATTACTATTATTTTTAAACTTTTATTTTGAAATAACATTAGATCCATATGACCATATTTATTTGAAAGTCAGAGTTACACAGAGAGGAGAGGCAGAGAGAGAGAGAGAGAGAGAGAGAGAGAGGTCTTCCATCTGATGGTTCACTCCCCAGATGGCTGTGACGGCCAGAGCTGCACCAATCTGAAGCCAGGAGCCAGGAGCTTCCTCTGGGTCTCCTATGTGTGTGCAGGGGCCCAAAGACTTGGGCCATCTTCTACTGCTTTCTCAGGCCATAGCAGAGAGCTGGATCGGAAGTGGAGCAGCCAGGACAGAACCAGCACCCGTATGGGATGCCATCACTGCAGGTGACACCTTTACCCACTATGCCACAATGCTGGCCCCTCAATCATTTTCTTTTACTAGTATATGATATTCAAGGAAGATATACCCCAACTGCTACTCTTAGAGCACTGGTTCTAACTATCTTCCTTCCACTTTTTTTTTTTTTTTTTTTGACAGGCAGAGTTAGAGAGAGAGACAGAGAAAAAGGTCTTCCTTCTGTTGGTTCACCCCCAAAATGGCGGCTACGGCTGGTGCACTGCACTGATCCAAAGCCAGGAGCCAAGTGCTTCCTCCTGGTCTCCCATGCGGGTGCAGGGCCCAAGGACTTGGGCCATCCTCCACTGCATCCTGGGGCCACAGCAGAGAGCTGGACTGGAAGAGGAGCAACCGGGACGGAACCGGCACCCCAACCGGGATCAGAACCCAGGGTGCAGGGGCTGGCCCCTCCCACTTTTGAAAAATAGTTGGCTTATGTGACAGTTTGTTCAATAATGTAGTTTACCTTGAATGTGCTCCAATTTATAGGCACAGTAGAGTCCAGAAATTTAAAAATGTTTAATTACTAAAAGTAATGACTTAAACTATGCCATGATCTCCTGGCAACAACATGGTTGTACATGGCTGGTTTAATACACATAAGCTATCCAGGCAATGAGACCTGATCTTAAAACTGCAGAGCATGATCTTAACTCTGAATGGAAAAGTGCAGAACAGGGGAAAAGGCCGTGCGTTCCCTCTGACACCTCTGTGATCTGGGGAATGCTCTTCGGTTTCCCTGCTTTTCTCTCCTCCCTTCCATCAGGTTGGTAGTTCCCTCTCATTCTTCAAGCCTGAGTTCGCTTAGCTCAGTGATCTGGGCACCTCCCACACTGACTTGTGTCATATTTGTTTGTTTAGAAATCAAATCTGCTTCCAGAATGAGTTCATTGAGAACAATGTCCACATTAAAATCAGAATCCCCAGCCACAAGCACAATGGCTAAGCTATGTGAGGCCCTGGGGGGATTTGTACCGTACAGGTAGAAGTGCAACAGCCAAGTGAGCAGGCTCAAATGGATGTTCCACCAATTGTCAGCCATGTGACTTTGAACAAATTATTTATTTATTTTGTAATTTTCCTCCAAACAATGGGGCTTTTTCAGGGTAGTTCCATCAGAGGGATGTAGAAAGGGTGAGATGATATTAACTGTAGGTAACCTGGCCATATAGCAAGGGTACATAGCACTGAAGGTGTGTGGAGTGCCAGCAGAGAACTGAGGAGTGCGTGATGCGAGTTGTCAGGAAACCTGTGGTTCTCTATTCAGATCTCCCTTCCACGGAACCTGCTGGGAGCAACACAGTCAACTGACAGCCGTAGCCAGCCACCAGCTGAAGCCTGGCATATACAGAGGCTACTGAGTACAGCCACTAGCTGAAGCCTGGCATATACAGAGGCTACTGAGTACAACAGAGGCACCAGACCAGATCATTCCAGCAAACTGTGGATTTTGTCCAGAGCCTGCACGTCAGCCTGCTTGAGGCTTTCTCACACAATCATCTTTTCTTTCGGTTCATATAAAGCTACTGCATTCCTCGCATCATGGCCCGAGGCCCTCCCAGTCATTAAGCACTCCTCTTCCCTTTATCATGTATAGGTGTGTCTCCCAGAATACCTTGCAAATTTAACGTATTAAAAGCAGTGTGGAAGTCTACCTTGGAATCACATCTTGACAAGAACTGGCAATACCTTCACACTCCTAGGTACGGATTACATGAAGCTTGCTTATTCTGTTTTAAATATTCCCATTCACCACAATCACACTGGGGAAAAAGTCGACACATGTGTTTCTATATGTAGGCAATTCTCATGAGAAAAGCATGATGTTCTGGTGTATTGATAGAGTTTTCGGATATTTTTCTTTTCCAGTTGGAAATTGCCTACTAATGATTCCCAAGCCTGGGCCTTGTGTCCAAGACAGATCTGCACATGGATCAACAGTTTTGGAAATCACTTTGGGAGCCACATAGTTTGAACAGATAAAATACCCAAACGCAGAGCCGCAGGACCATCTGAGATTACAGGAAAAAGAAAACATGAGCAGGAAACCAACTTGTAATTGGTGCACTGCTCCTGTTTCCTGGACTTCTGATATTTGAGGGTTTTATTGGTATCATCTCCCAGAACATTTCTGGTGTTCAGAATTAGCCACAAGTTATACAAAGCATGCAAAGAACTTTACATTTGGCCTATTGTCTCTCCATCAATTAACTTCCACTGCTTTCAAAACATCCCTGTGTGGCAGAGGGGCAGATGTTATTATTCTGATTTTGTTCTTTGGGAATCCTTGGCCCAGAGAGGAGAGGACTAGACTGAGCTCAGAGGCCGGGTGTATAAACTCTCCTGCAGCCCTCGGCTGTGCTGACTTCCAGAGCTGAGCGCCTCTAACTGTCGCAAGCTCGAATTCTCTAACATGAGCCACTCAAATGAGCAGACATACATTTGGAGTAATTGCAATTAAATCCCTTTCTGCCATTAGAGCACCAGGCTTCTGTTTTCACAGCCTGAATGGCTCTGGCTTTTGCATTGTCAAACACATTTCAAACCCAACCACAATGTCTGCCAGTGGCTGACACCCTGAGGTTTAATTTTTCTTTTTCTGTAGCTTCCTAAATTTTATCCATCCTCCAAAAATCTATCTTCTTGCTCATTGCCCCTGAGAAGAATGTGGCTACTTTCATCAGCATACTTGATCAAAACCAGTGAGCAGAGAGTCAAGACAATCATCCAATACCAAAAGTTTGCAAAACATATTACTGCATATAATTGATATTTAGGAAATCAACGCCTTTAGCAATTTGTGGCCCCACAGAGATCATACTAAGCCAAGGGTTGCTGCCTACTTTACTCCCAGTAAAAATGTCTCTCTCTTAGGCTAATGATCCCTGCAAATCCTACACTAATTGCTAGCCCAGAGTTCCGGAGAGTTGCGTTTCACTAAATAGTTGAAATGACATATTTGGCATTAGTGTCTTGACTCTGTCTCCCTCAAGTGCAATCTCCTCATCAAGACAACCATCTCAACTGCTCATCTGCAGTCATAGATCGCTACTTTATTATTTAATCTTGTTCTTCAGGGGCAGGAGGAGGAGGTGTGGGGATTTAGTACCATCTTTAAACATTCTGTTTTCAATCTCTTCCAAATAATTATTCATGTTCATCAGTTTGACTACGACCCAGCTTTTGGGTGAACACCTGGCCGCACAGGTTTCTACGACTGCAGACTGCCAGGCTGGCTGGCTAGAAGAAGGCTAATCATTTCCATATCAGCTGTTCGCCCATAGGGTCAGCCAGTTTCATGTCAGTTTCCATATCTATTCTTGACAGCAGCTTTCCCTGCCCCAAAAGGCAGACCTAGAGTTCCTCTTTCTCTCTTTGGACACTGAGCTAAGATATTTAACTGATGACAGACATATATGCAACCAAGATTTGATGATCCGTTATTTGCAACCTCTTATGGGGACCAAAAAAGAGATTTTTGATATAAAGTAGTAAACAGGGATGGTAAAAGACAAAGCTATAAAGTTGAATTTGGGGACAGACACTCCTGCCAGGGCTCCCTAATTACAGTGTAAACATTTGTTTACTTGGCTAACTTGCAGGATCAGCTTTGTCAAAGAATGTAATCTAGTCTTGATTTCAGTTTTCTCCCCAAATGTTTCCGAGCTTTTGTTAGAAGAGGCCACGGAAAATAACGCTGATGAATCATAGCAACAACCCACACTTGTGACTAAGAGCTGTATTTAAAGGAGAAGAGCTGAAAGAAAAGCAGAACAGAGCTCCCATTCCTACACCTCCTCCTCCCCATGTGGCTTGCTTAAGCTTGTTTGGCTGCTGCTTCTAGTCCATTCTCTTTTTCCAAGTCTCTCTCTTCACATTTAGATGTGACTTGTTGGGATGTAAGAGGAAACAGACCAAAGGGAAAATTTACGTTCTGATGACTTAATCCAGCACTGGGTGTAGGGGAACAGTAAAAGGAAGGTAGATGTTGAAGTGCTACCCAAGTAATCTGGGAAAGAAGGGAAGGAGCGAAAGTAAATTAGAGTGGAGGGAGGTGAGAAGAATAGATCATAAAAAGGAATAAAGGGGAGAGAAGGGAAGGCAGAGAGAGAAAAAGAACAACAAGGGTAGAACATAAGAGATTAGGAACCAAGAGAAGTGAGATGCGCCAGGGAAAGGGATATCCCACCACAAGCATCTCCCTTCTCTTCTTTTTTCAGCAATAAATGATGAAGGGTCTAGGGTGAGGACAGAGTCAAACTATATTTGTGCTTTAAACCATTCTTTTAAAAAGCTTTATCTCCATAACCATCTACCCCATCAACAACCCATGAAATGATGAAGTCCAACTAGTTAGGATGGTTACCACGAAACAGTTTTGATAATTTGGTAATACACCTCACTTCATCTCAGAAGAAAAAAAGGAAGAAAGAAAAGGACAGAACACACAAGAAAGATAAAAATGAGGGCAACATGACAGCAGCAGAATTAGTCAAAGGCCGAGATCGGAGTTTGAGAAATGTCTCTGTCAGTTAAGAGAAGAGGGCGCTCACATGTATAGATGCTGTCCTGAGGACAATAATGGTACTGAGCACTTCCTGACCAGTACTGCTTTTCTTGTTAACAGCAGAGAGGCAGATGCTTGGTATTCTCACTGTGCCAGAGTACAACAGCCTTCAGCTTTGGGAGCTTCCTGTACTGGAGCATGATGGGCCCATATGAGGATATTATTTTGCCATTCCCAAGAATTTCCTTTACAGCAGGTAGCAGAGCTCAGGGATGGTGCCACACAATGTTTAGAACTCTTCCGGGCCAGCGCTGCGGCTCAATAGGCTAATCCTCCGCCTTGCGGCGCCGGCACACTGGGTTCTAGTCCCGGTCGGGGTGCCGGATTCTGTCCTGGTTGCCCCTCTTTCAGGCCAGCTCTCAGCTGTGGACTGGGAAGGCAGTGGAGGATGGCCCAAGTGCTTGGGCCCTGCACCCCATGGGAGACCAGGAGAAGCACCTGGCTCCTGGCTTCAGATCAGCCGGTGTGCTGGCCGCAGTGTGCTGGCCGTGGCGGCCATTGGAGGGTGAACCAACGGCAAAAGGAAGACCTTTCTCTCTGTCTCTCTCTCTCACTGTCCACTCTGCCTGTCAAAAAAAAAAAAAACAAAACAAAACAAAACAAAACAAAAAAAAACCTCTTCTGAAGAAACTCAGAGAGATATCTCCAATTTCAGCACCGGGCAATAGAACAAAAATGGCAAATATGTTTCACCTCACGTGCCAACCTCCACTGATTAAAGCCAGCTTCCTGAAGTATTCTCTCGCCCCTAAGACAGCAGAGGGAAACTGGAGTGTCAGGAGTGACACCTGCTCTGGGCACAGGATCTGCTCCTGTGTTCAGAGTTACTTCCCCTGCAGTAGACTGAAATGGCCAGTTCCCAGAGGGAAAGGATCTGGTCAAACTGATCTACCCACATCAGAGATATTTAAATCTTTGCGTCAGATGTAGTCTTTTTCACTGTCATCTCTGTGGGTTCCAGATTGAGTATGCTGTCAACATTCTCAGATTCCATTTGAGGAGGGCACCGTGGTACAGGGGAGTTAGCACAGGACTGAGAGCCAGAGCCTGGATACCGTCCAGATTTGTCACCCTGAATGGCATATGGTAACTTGCATCACTTCTGACACTTCAGCTTCCCCTGCTATACAATGTCATTTGGGCCAAATAACACCAGATCTAAAACTCTAAAATTTGGATGCCCCAGATTTGCTGTACTTCAATCACTTCAGACAAAACTAGATTTGGCCCTCATCCAAACTGGTTCACTGATGTTCTGTCTAAAAAAATTTTGTTAAATGTGTGAAATGGTACTGGTATCCTCTTCAGAGCTTGCAAATCAGCACTGATTGTCCCTTGAATAGGCCACACTAATTTGCACCTCTGCCTTGGCCACTGCTCCTTGATGAGTGCCTCTCTCTGCTTCCAAGTCTATTCATTCTCCTGCCCAACGTCCTCTGCTATGCCACCAGTGACCTTGACAAGCTCCCAATCAGCTCTTGCTGATGTCTAAAGCTTGATGGGGATTTTTGAGGATCCTCAGAAATTGTGTATTTACTTATTATTGATCATGAGTAGTCACACAATTTGACCAGGTCTCTTGGACTCAACAGAATTCATTTTTCAAAAATGTTGGCAAGAGAAGTAAACACCAGTGTCTTCCAGCAACCTTAGCCTTCATACTTTGAATGGGGAAATATTTAATATACTATGCATGGAAAGTATGAAAACATTCTAACAGGAAGTATATGTTATATAGAAATAAAGTCACATTGGGTGTAGAGCCCAGACTTCTACATTCACTGGTAACATAAACAAAAACTATCTTTGGTTGTGGTAAGGATTCAATGAGACAAGGTATATGAGCACCTAGTCCAGTCCCAGGATTTGGCTATGAGCCCAAAATGGCACCTAGGACTGGGTGCTCTGGACAATTTAATCAGAAACAGAGATCAAAAACTTGGAAGCATGGCGACAGGGTCTGGACATAGATCTGAGTCATAAAGTTCAAAAGGGAATACAACATCTCACCATGAGTTTTCTCAGTGACATGTCCCCTTACCTTCGGAGGGCAAGGACTCCTTTTACAGTATGGCTCACTCAAAATATGAAATATAGGGGAAGAAACAAGTGTCAGAGGACAGTGGAACTTCTGAAAATCTCCAAGTCTATGACTTACCCTTCCAGCCTGTCTCCAAACCACCTATCTCTGAGTGTGAGGAATATCAGCCACTGATGGACTCTGCTGGTTGCTTGGTCAGGGCTGAAATGTAAATGAACATAGCCAAGTTGGGACTCATATTTGCCTCCTTCAAGTCCAGCATTCAGCAGGATTAGCCTACTAAGTTTCTGTATTCAATTTTTCCCTCTCATGATTTTTTTAAAAGATTTATTTATTTATTTGAGAGGTAGACTTAAAGACAGAGAGAGGTAGAGACACAGCAAGATAGATCTTCCATCCACTGGTTCACTCCCCAAATGGCTGCAATGGCTGGAGCTTGGTGGATCCAAAGCCAGGAGCTTCTCCCAGGTCTCCCACATGGGTGCAGGAGCCCAAGCACTTGGGCCATCCTCCACTGCTTTCCCAGGTCATTAACAGAGAGCTGGATCAGAAGAGGAGCAGCTGGGACACAAACCGGCGCCCATCTAGGATACCAGCGCCACAGGCAGAGGCATAGCCTACTATACCACAATGTGGGTCCTGATTTCATTATCTGACTAGAATCATGGATAAGCTATCCACTATCACACATATCCTGTTGCTATGGGGCCTGTGAAAATATCTAATGAAAGAGAGGAACAATTAGCATCCTTGTGAAATCTGATTTTGTTTCACTGGGTGGTTATTTCACAAGTGCATATTTCACTGCCAGGCTTCAAGGCTCTTTTTAGGGTCTATTCTGAGTACTTTTGTAATATAAATAGGAAGGGAAGCAGGGCAAGGTCAGTATTTACTGAGCAAGAAATGAGAAAGTCAGAATCGAAGAACTATTGTGCAGAAGCATTCTGTAGACATTCAGAGGAACCAATGTAACCCAACTACGGTTAGATCACTTTCCAGAAAATTCCTATTAAATAGCATGTCTTCTTGATGAGTTTAGGCTTTCTTTCAATTATTTATTCTCCCTGGGTTAATTTTTTTTTTCTATGGCTCTAAGAATTCAAGTGCTACTCTTGTTCAAGGATAAACTCCAGGTGAACTTCCTTGTCCTTTCATTACTTTTGTCTCCCGTTCTGATCATTTTTGAACTTGCAACATGCCTTTATCCATTTTGTTTTACATTTGTCTATTTCACCATGTTCTTTTCTCTCAGAAAAGTTATAGAGACAACTTGTTATGTCCAAAATGTGCAATCTTATTTTTTAATAGGAAGAAAAGAAGGAAACGCCTGGGGACAGCATGAGGCAAAGCCCAATGGTAGGTTCTTGGTAGCAGTGCAAAGAAATTATAGTCCATGAGTAGGCAGAAAGCAGGAAGCAACCATGGTCCAAGCCTCTCCTGGTCTTCTCACAACTGATGGCTGACCAAAGGCTGGATGAGAACCCAGAAAGAAGGTGCTAATGAGACATGCACTGTATCACATTCAAATGGCAGAACTGAGACTTCCATCTGAAGCTGGTTCACTTTGGTTCCGTTTTCATAGGCACAATACAGAGCTCTGCCTTCCTGGATGACGGAAAAAGCCAGGAACTAATCAGCTGAGGCTAGAGTCTGCTCATGAGACTGAAAGAAACATTCTCTTTGCCTCTGTCAACCACTCTTAGGGTGTGTCTTCACCCTATAAGTGTTAACTGTCAGTCACCCAGTAAGGATGATATCTCTTCACATGCATGTGCAGACATGTGTACACACACACACACATTTTTACATGGTTATCTCTGACTACACCTAACCCACAACTACAGTTACCTACCTGTAAGTCACTCGAGGAGAAAGCAGACATTTGCTGAGTCTAAACTGTTCTTATTTCTTGCCAAGAATAGAGGGTGAAACCTTGGGTTATTTTTCAGCAAGGCATATGAGGGATCTTTACAAAGATTACAGAAATACATATTATCAAAAAAACTATGCATGGATTTCTGGAGTGTTTTTTTCAACCAAATAAACTTGTCTTTTAATTTCATTTTTCCACAAACATTGTGACCCACCCTCATATGTGGAAACCCAACACGCAAAACAGATGAACTAAGGAAAAAGGTTGAAATAGCTATTATTTCAATGCTTCAATTTTCAAAAAGGAAAAAAAAAAGACCCAATTATATGACATTATTTAAATCAGCATTTCCTACACTTTCCTGAAAGTACGGATTACTGGGAAATGTTATTGGCAACACACACACACACACACACACACTGTGGGGGTGGGTAGAGAGAATGATTTTGATTCTCAGCTCTAGCTGAGACTCACTTAAGGCTCACTACTACACTGCTGTCAGATATCTTCCATGTTTTGTCTAACTTCTTCAACACTGTGTGAAGAGGGTAGAAGTAATACAATTATTATTGTTAATACACATATTAATAAATTGAGTCAAAGAAGATATATCACCTTTTTTAAGGATTTTTTTAATTTACTTATTTGAAAGGCAGAGTTACAGAGAGGCAGAGGCAGAGAGAGAGAGGTCTTCCATCTGCTGGTTGACTTCCCACATGGCCACAATGACCAGAGCTGCACCACGCAGGTGCAGGGGCCCAAGAATTTGGGCAATTCTCTACTGTGTTCCCAGGCATAGCAGAGAGCTGGATGGGAAGTAGAGCAGCCGGGTCTCAAACCAGTACCCATACGGGATGCTGGCAGTGCAGGTGGAGGCTTTACCTGCTATGCCACAGCAGTGGCCCCAAGATATATGACTTTTTCAAGGTGATGTAAACAACACTCAGTAGAGCTAGAATTCTAATTCAAGAGCCTTTTGGCTTTTGTTCTGATATTCAATGGTTTGACTTTTGAGAGCCTGCCATTTTCATTTGAGAGATGATTACTTCCTTGGAGTTGTTCTTGAAGTAGAATCTAACTTTTAAAATAAACCACAATCGTGAAATAGTTTCCCTCAGCATTTTCTACAAATCTAAGCCAGCCTTTTGGATCTTCACAGATTAGATGTCTTCATTAGCTATATTGTACCATGTGGAAAAAATCCAGTGTTGGCATTTGAATCAAACTGCATACTCAACTTATTTATTAGTTTTATCCAAGATGCCTATCACTGAAGCTCATGGGACATAACTGTTCCAAGGCAATTAAACCAAATGTCAGTGGCTCCTCTTTTGAATCAACCATTCTACCAACCAATTACAAACAACCCGATTAAGTAGAAGAGCCTAGGTGTATGTGCCCATAAGATAGCCTTAGAAAATGAAAAACAGGAGCACTAAAACATAGGGTTATTGGTTGGGAGTCATGTTGTCTTAACTGTAGTCATGATTAATAACTAATATGACCCCTAAATCATTGCCATGGTTTCCTAGCAGCCAATAAAAAGATAATACAAGTAACCTTGCATCATAAATTCACCCCAAAGAGAACATTTCTTGAGTGGATGTCACATCCACAGCCCTATGCCAAGCAGGAAAAGTTACAAAATAAGCTGCTTAAAAAGTATCTTTATTTGGAGCTGGTGCTGTGGCATAACAGGTAAAGCCTCCACCAGCAGTGCCAGCATCCCATATGGGCGCCAGTTCGAGTCCTAGCTGCTCCTCTTATGATCCAGCTCTCTGCTATGGCCTGGGAAGGCAGTAGAAGACAGCCCAAGCCTTTAGGCCCCTGCACCCATGTGGGAGACTGGGAAGAAGCTCCTGGCTCCTGGCTTTGGATCTACACAGATCCGGCCGTTGCAGCAATCTGGGGAGTGAACCAGTGGTTGGAAAACCTCTCTCTCTCTCTCTGCCTCTGCTTTTTTTCTAACTCTGCCTTTCCCTCCCTCCCTCCCTCCCTCCCTCCCTCCCTCCCTCTCTCTCTCTCTCTCTCTCTCTCTCTCTCTCTCTCTCTCTTTCTTTCTTTCTTTCTTTCTTTCTTTCTTTCTTTCTTAAAGACAGGGCTACAGAGAGAGGTAGAGACAGAGAGAGAGGTCTTCCATCCACTGGTTTACTCCCCAGTTGGCTGCAACGCCCGGAGCTGCGCCGACCCGAAGCCAGGAGCTTCTTCCAGGTCTCCCATGTGGGTGCAGGGGCCCAAGGACTTGGGCCATCTTCTACTGCTTTCCAGCAGAGAGCTGGATTGCAAGAAGAGCAGCTGGGACTAGAACCAGCGCCCATATGTGATGCCTGCGCTTCAGGCCAGGGCGTTAACCTCCTGCGCCACAGCACCAGTCCCCAAATCTGCCTTTCAAATAAATATATAAAATATTTTTAAAAATAAAAATAAAAGATATCTATTTAATCTCCAAGCAACACATAACTTTGGAAAAAAACCTCTGTTAGTCTCAATTTCACCAACTCTCAAAAGAGAAGGAAGAATCCAATGAGTACTCAGGTTCCTTTGGTTTCCAGATGGTTGTTAGACCATAGGTTATCCCAAAGGAGTACTCCATGGCATATCAGCAGAATCTGGGTATCACTCTCCAGAAGGTAATAAACTCCAAACAGAAATAAAACAGTTCATAAACATTAGACTGAAAATTATCTACAAATTTATAGCTATGCAAACTTCTATTGAGCTGTTGTTAAAGAATAAGAACCTACTGACTATAATCAGTCAATTTAGCTGCAAAAGGAAGTAAAAATTATCAGACAAATTAAAATGACCATTAAAAAAGAATGGAGGAACTTAGGTCTAGTTCAAGAGAGTGGAATTAAAAAGGGTTTCTCTTTAGCAATGCAGGGCCTTTTATCAATTACCCACTGTGTTATCAGCACCATGACTGACTAAACCTTTTGTGGGTAATGGGCACTTCAGTCAAAACCCAGGGCTAGTATTTTATAGAGTGCCGGAGGCTTTTAATTTCCTTCTAGTACATTAAAACACAGTCAGTCTTTGCCACATTTTAACCTTATTTAGCATAAATTGTTGCACTTGAAATTCATTGTCTTACATGGTCCAATGAAGATATCATTAAGAATTGTCATCACACTACTCCCATGACCGAAACTTTAATCCCTCTTCCCTTTACAGCACATAAAAATTTAGCAATAGATGACTACCTGTCTCCAATTCTTTTGAAATTATTCTGAATCATTACACAATGACTATTCAGAAAATATAAAGTTTTAAGGAAATATAGATAAAAGTATATATGATTGTCTTGCATGAACTTTGTGTGCCCTTATTTTCATATGAATGGCAACTGAAAGATACATTTCCAAAGCAACTAGATAAATGATCTTGACCTACAGGTACATTTCTTCAAACTAATGATGGACTTTGAGCGGTATGGCAGACAGGAAGTTGACTTACAGAATTACCATCCTCTAGCTACCTAATCTTCCTCCCCATGGATGCTCCTTTGCTGGAAAAATCTGTCAACTCTTTATCTCCTGCACCTCACACCTCTGCATTCTTTCCTGTCATGTCATACACAACTGACATAATCTGGGTTAATGGATGTGCTGGGGACATTTGCAGGGGATTCTGTGGATAGATTTCCTCCCTGACAGATGCATATTGCCATCGACAAGATGCCAGCACCCACAGCAGCCATCCTGCCACCTTAAGGAGCCAAACCCAAGGATCAAGCCTATTAACTGAGGTTGAAAAAAATGTGGGTCTTCTATGATAGTGCTCCATAACCCTGGATTTCCCTACTTTCAGGCTTCTGGCTAGGGAGTCACTCAATAGCTAGCAACCTAAAACACTTGGTCTGATAAAAATGATCTACCAGGGGCTGGCGCCCTGGCTCACTTGGTTAATCCTCTGCCTGTGGTGCCGGATCCCACATGGGCGCTGGGTGCTAGTCCCGGTTGCTCCTCTTCCAGTCCAGCTCTCTGTTGTGGCCCAGGAAGGCAGTGGAGGATGGCCCAAGTGCTTGGGCCCCTGCACCCGTGTGGGAGATCAGGAGGAAGTGCCTGGCTCCTGGCTTCGGATCGGCGTAGCTCCGGCCGTAGCGTCCACTTGGGGAGTGAACCAACGGAAGGAAGACCTTTCTCTCTCTCTCTCTCTCTCATTGTCAAATAATAATAATAATAAAAAATGATCCACTGGTGATATTAAGAATCATCATAACAGATGGCGCCACAGCTCAATAGGCTAATCCTCCACCTTGCAGTGCCCGCACACCGGTTCTAGTCCCAGTCAGGGCTCCGGATTCTGTCCCGGTTGCCCCTCTTCCAGGCCAGCTCTCTGCTGTGGCCAGGGAGTGCAGTGGAGGATGGCCCAAGTCCTTGGGCCCTGCACCCCATGGGAGACCAGGAGAAGCACCTGGCTCCTGCCTTCGGATCAGCGTGGTGCGCCGGCCGTGGCAGCCATTGGAGGGTGAACCAACAGCAAAAGGAAGACCTTTCTCTCTGTCTCTCTCTCTCACTGTCCACTCTGCCTGTCACCAAAAAAAAAAAAAAAAAAAAAAAAAAAAAAAAAGAATCATCATAACAGTATATCGTGACAACATGTGACCTTGTCTTTTGAATGTCCTGAGAAGTATTTAACACCAAGTGTAGAAGAAGTAGGTAAGATGGATGGTGGTGAAGTATTAGAGATAAAGACAAAGAATAAAGATGCTTCACTGGGCTCTTGCATCAGGCCTGGCTGGGCTCCTCTGCAGCAGACAAGCTGTCTCGGCACAGGTCATGAGGCCTTTCTGCTAGCAGGTGCTGATCTGTGGCCTGTGAGTCCTCAGATAGCACTGAAGACTAACCATGCTCTGGGTTAATATTCAAAGGAAAAATAGCACATTTCCGTCTTGTGTTTTCTACTTCCTTTGTTAAAGAAGACTGTGAATTTGCTTCATTGAAATATGATCTACTTTAATTAAAGCCAGTGGCATTGAGTAAATTAGAACGTAATTGCATTTTCCATGAATTTCACACAGCTTGCATTTTACCAAAAGGAACCCAGTTTCAGTTGATGCTTGTATGCCGATACCTGCAATCAAGGCCTTATTAAACCAAACAAATCATGCCTTCATGGAAGTTAAGGAAGCATAAATACAAGGCCAATTCATAAAGTTTCTAATTTCAGCTATTTGGAAAAGCAAAGTTTGGAAAAGAGCTATTGGGGAAGGAAAACTTTCTTTCCTGGCTAACGCAAAGCCTAGATTTCCTGCCTGTCAGTACAAATTGTCCTAGAAGACTGAAGTCTTCCTTGATGACTATTTATTCTTATTTGTTTTGAATATTGTGATACAATTGAAAGTTAGTGCATGTCTTAGAAAAATGTTCATTTTCAGGTAAAAGGAAATTCTGAAAGCTGAGATCCTGTAAGAAAAAGAATATCAATATCAATTTAAAAAAAAAGGATTTAGGGAATGGCATTGTGGCACAGCAGGGAAAGCTACCACATGTAACGCCAGCATCCCATATGGGCTCTGGTTCAGGACATGGATGTTCCACTTCTGATCCAGTTCTCTGCTAATGGCCTGGGAAAAGCAGTGGAAGACTGCTCAAGTGCTTGGGTCCCTGTCACCCATGTGGTAGACCTGGATGAAGCTCCTGGCTATTGGCTTCTGCCTGGCACAGTGCTGGCCATTGCAGTCATCTGGCGAGTGTACCAGTGGATGAAAAATCTCTCTCTCTTTCTCTTTCTGTAACTCTTTCAAATAAATAAATACATCATAAGAGAGTTAGTTATTTATTTGAAAGGCAGAGTGATGAGAGAGATCTGCCATATGTTGGTTTGTTCCCCAAGACTCAAACCAGTGCTCCCATATGGGATGCCAGCATTGCAAACAATAGTTCAACCTGCTGCAGCACAGCACCAGTCCCAAAGAGTACCAATTCTCAAACAATATATTTTCAAAAATAGAAACATTAAAAAGGAAAAATAAACCCAAATCTTTGTACAAAACTGTTCAGAGAGAGGGGAAGACACAAAACTTATTGGCTAAGAGTTTGGGCCTTTAGCCTGTGCCTGTCTTCTGCCTTTCTACTTAAGGGCTATCCAACAACCTTTTTTATCACCTGAACTATAAAATGAGAATGGATAGAAATAACACCCACCTCAGAGGATTATTGCTAGGATTATATTATATACACATAATATATGAGTATATATACATAAGGGAGATTCAAAAAGTTTGTAGAAAGCAGAATTAAAAGCTAACTGCAGGGGCCAGTGCTGTGGCATAACAGTATGAACCGCCACCTGTAACGTCAGCATCCCATATGAGTGTCAATTCAAGTCCTGGATGCTCTGTTTCTTATGTAGCTCCCTGCTAAAGTGCCTGGGAAAAGCAACAGAAGATGGTCTAAGTGCTTGGACTCTTGTACCCACTTGGGAGACCCAGGTGAAGCTTTTGGCTCCTAGTGTTGGTCCAGTCCAGTCCTGGCCATTATGGCTATCTGGGGAGTGAAACAGCTGTTGGAAGATTGGAAGATTCTCTCTCTCTCTCACTCTCTCTCTCTCTTTCTTTTTCTCTACCTCCCCCTCCTTTCACCATAACTCTGCCTTTCAAATAAAATAGATTTTAAAATGATAACCGCATTTTCCATGAACTTGCTCAAGACTGTGTCAGTGTGTGTGTGTGTAAACAATGATAATAATGATCAGCTCTTGGCTTCAGTGTCAGCAGTGAGATACAGCACAAGAACTGTGGGACTGTGCGCTGAAGTCTCATTGGGAACATTTGCCTTCTTAGTTCTTGGGAGAGTGAGACCGACCGCCTGGAGGCTGCTCACAGTAAGACCAAGACTACTTACCCAATGTCCTTGGTGGACCAGTTAGTCTCACTACTTTTCATGCCTCAGATGGCACTCTTACCTCCAGCCAACTGGCCTGGAAAACCCAGCTGTGACTTCACAGAGGGGTGGGGCACGAAGCTTTCTACCAATCAGCAGAAATCCACCCACAACAAAAGATCAGTGCCAGCTCAGCCAGAATTGTGCATTTCAGCAAGTCATTTTTGGAATCAGTTGCTGGGGACATATTGTACACACTCACACACACACACACAGGAACTATCATGCTGGATGAAAAGAAGCTAAACTAAACAAGAGAAGAGAAACTCTGTGTGACTGGGCAAAGAGGCCATCCACATCTGAGTATGTGGTGTTTATATGAAATACGTGCCCTTTAGGTCAAATAGATTTTATGGAAGTCCTTCATTGTAATAAAGAAATGCAGTCTGTGTGTTATGTAACCCCCTTCTGCTTCCTAGTTCCTTCTCCCTCCCCGCTGCCTCAAAGCAGGTCTTTCTGTCTGTCCTTAGGGTCCAACATAAAGATTTCCTCGGCCTCTAGACTGAGGAATAACAGATAACAGACCAAATGGCTTGTGAGGCATGCAGTAGCTGAAAACTTTAGAGTAGAAATGCTCTCTTGAATTTGAGATACATTTTAAAGTCTTACGTTGATAGATTTGAACCAAGATTTTTACTTTTCTCTCTCCCTATCCACAGAATTGCCAAATTTGCCCATGTGTCTCTGGCTTGATGTTAATTGTCACATGCCACTTTAACAGCAGGGACACATTCTGAGAAACACGGTGCCACGTGACTTTGTTGTTCTCTGGGCACCACAAAACGCACTTACGTAAACTACGACGGCTATGGCATCTTAGCCAACGTAATCTTGAGGATCGCCATCATATATGCAGTCTGTGCTTCACCTCAACTGATTTACGTGGTGCATGACTACACAGGAATACACCTGCTCCAGCACAGTGGAGCATACATACCTTTTCCTCTATTTTCTTCTTTCTGGGATTGGATCATTTATTAGTGCTTTCCACAGCTGTATGTGCAGAACTCGTCTCTTTTGAATATCAAGATATCTGCAAGAAAATCCTTCTGGTAGACCCACCAACCTCAGTTTCCTCTCCCCTTCCCTAAGCCTATTCCCTGAGTTGTTCTATGAATCACCCTAGTAAAAAAGTTCCATCCTAAACAACTAAACACATAGTCTCCCAAGCATACTTTCTTTTTTTCAATGCCCTATTTTATCTGCAGTTCTCATATTCAGTGGGCTGCAGAATCATCTGCTAGACAGCTTCTGCTAATGGTAACACCACACACACCCACAACATACATTTTGGCAATTTTTGCACTCTGTTCAGAGATCTATCTCTCTAAATTCTAAAATCTAGTTAGGCCATCAGGGGCTATTAGTGTAGAAGCTATTAACCAATCCTCTATATATTCAGCCATACGATACACATGAACACAAAATAGAGAGAGGAATTCCATATTCTAAGAATAGAGATTAGTAAACTATGAAAAATAGGCAAATTCTAGCCCACAACCCTGCTTTTGTAAATAAAGATTTATTGAAATACAACCATACTGGTTTGTTTTTGCATTGTCTATGGCTGTTTTTGTGCTACAAGGACAGATTGATAGTAGCAACTGAGACTGCAGGTAGCCTAGAGCTCAACGTATTTACTTAAATTATTTACTAGAGCTTAAAGCTTACTAAACTCTGTTCTTCTGTAACTTGTCCAAATCTCATCACCATAAACATACACTGATTTCTTCATATGTGTCAATCAGTTCTTCAGCAGATTGATGTCCTGTTTTGTGCCCTTATTTATGGATGGAGAAACAGAGGCACAGAGGGGTTAAGTGACCTGCCAAAAGAGGTCCAACAGCAATAAAAGACCCAATCCTGGTCACTGGGCTTCAGAACATATTTTCTTAGCTATTATCATCCTCATTTTTTCTTCATCTTCCCCAACAATCTAGAACTACTGTCCACTCCTGGAACCCTGCCCTTGGACTTGTTGAATTTTGCACAAACTGTTCTTCCCTGGAATAATGCCATCCCAAGGTGACACCATCTGAAAAACTATATGCAGGGTCAAACATTTAGTGAACATCATGTTATCCATGAGTAGTTGTCTGTACAACTCCCCCATTATCACGATTTAAGATAATTGTCATCTTGCTTCCACTGGTTTAACTAATTTCAGTAATTTCTGTTCCACCTTCTAGGGATTGAAAACAATGGTCTGGAAGATCTGTCAGTTTCTCAGTTCCTTGACAGCTCAATCTTCAGAAAATGGAGTGCATTGTCTACATCTATTTCTTCAAGTGTCAGGTAAGTAATTTCTTCTATGGTTAGATTCCACCTTCTCAATCAGTTATCACAAGTACGCATCCTATCTGGTAAAATGGACTCAGAGCACAACGAATCACACTTTGAAAATGCAGGTACTCATTTGCCGAGTCAATGAGTAAATGAATGCATTAGGCCAACAAGAAGAGGATGGTGACAGAACTGAAACTGAAAAGTCACAAGGCATGAACCCTGAGTCAGGCCTAGGCACTCCCCACATTATCTAACAAACCATGTGTGTAAATATTTCCGACCTCCAGATGCCTGTTAGCATCTCGAGCATTGAAATCATTACATTAGCTGCTTATCATCTTCACTTTTGCAGGTAGGTCTGCAAGAGGCAGAAAATTTCCCCAGGTATACATGCAGCTTTACAATGCCAAGTTTATGAGGTCAGTCTGTTCTCAGAAGCACATGGAGTCAACCACAAAATTCCATTACCCATTTCCTCACGTAGGCTTCTCCGAGTGAGATGAAGAAAGGAACTAATACAATTGATGGAAACCATGAAGCAATAAGCAGGCTGTGCATGAGGATACCTTCAGGAACCCTGCCAAACCTAAGTCCCAGCAGAGTGGTGTGTGGTGCTGCCCTCAAATCTCAGGCACTCACTGAGAAGACTGATTGGAAAATGGCAAGCAATTCTGTGGGCAATATGGTGTGAGGACAGACCTGCAATGTGACTTCTTCTAGGACTCCTGCATTTCTGTGCCGCCTTCCCTCAAAAGGGAATGGCTGCATTCCTCTAACTGGACCCTGTCCTGAGAATGTTAACAGCTTTTTATTTTACCACTCCACATAAAAGTGTTGTTTGCATGTCAGATGGGTATTGGAGGGTATTAGATGGGATAGAGGATAAGGCTATTAGATATGATCACAGAGGTGGGACACAGGTTCTAGGTGAAAAGGTTTGGAAGAAATAATGAAAAATCTACTACATGCAAATAAAATCCAGAAAAAAATATATTTTATTATGTACTTTCATGCTTTGAAAATGACTATTTGTCTTATAAAAGAGTGTGTTCCAAGCTTATTTATGTATTTGGAAAAAACTCTTGTTTTTGATATCCTGAAGTCATCATTGTTTTTCTATTAAGTAGCCTAACTAATTCCTATTACATAGAAGAGGATACATCTAAGAGTTTTCAAGCAAGACAAGTTAGCAGATTTTTCCATCTTGCCCAAGGACTGAGAAGGAAGACACAGAAATACCTGTGGGCAGAAGAACAATTGAGGCTATTTGGGGAGAAGGCCTTCTCTGTTTTCAAATTATTAAACTCAGAGTCTGTCTTAGAGAACGGGAGTGTGTCTGATGATACAGATAAACAGTGATAAACATTTTAATAATTTGCCCTGAAAAATAATCTTTTAAGTAGGTTAAATAAATAGGTGTCCACAGAGGCAAAGGAACAGCCTATCTAAATAAAGGAATACTCTCCAACTCTGTCACACTAATGTTTTGCACAATATCCAAAATTAACGCACCGGAACCCCGTGGACATTTTTGTCATATATTCTTTCACTTCGCCAAATAGTACTTAAATAACTATGATGTATTTGGCTTTAAGTATCTAAAACGAACATTCTTGTCCATGAGGAAACAATAAATGAACATAGAGGTCCGTACACTTTTTCTGTAAATGGCCAGACAGTAATCATTTTTGGCTTCCATGCCAGATGGAAGTTCTATCACAACTACTCAACTCCGCCATGATGGTGCAAAAGCAGTCGGAGACAATAAACAAATGACTGTGAGTGTGTTCCAATAAAACTTTATTTACTAACACAGGAGGCAGGCCAGATTTGGCCCACTAGCTATAGTTTGTTGATTCCTGATCCAGAAGGGTAACTCCCAATCTATGATCTACACATTCCTTGGGGAGCAGCAATTTACAGAAAAGTATTCGAAGCCATATGTGCACCAAGGGCTGTTTAATGAATGGAAATAACTCTTGCCTGTTGGTACTGTTCTATTCCCATTGTATGTCAATACTACCATGATTAATGTTTTTAAAAATAGCTTTGCTTGCTATTGGTTGTCAGTCACTAGAAGTGAAGTGTACAGTTATTCCCATATGAAAGTCCACTGAATTTTTTATTTTTTATTTGTTTTTTGACTTTATTTTTTTATTTTTGACAGGCAGAGTGGACAGTGAGAGAGAGACAGAGAGAAAGGTCTTCCTTTTGCCGTTGGTTCACCCTCCAATGGCCGCCGCGGTAGCGCGCTGCGGCCGGCGCACCGCGCTGATCCGATGGCAGGAGCCAGGTGCTTATCCTGGTCTCCCATGGGGTGCAACTCATATTTATAACCTATAAGACTAAGACCTACATCTCCATATTTTCACACATAATTCATATACTTCCTGCATTTTTAAGCTGTTCTTTGACTTTCCTCTTAAATAAAATGTGGTGTATTCCTTGCATTAGGGATTTGCCTGAAGGGATTTCAACATCTGTGTTAAGTGCACCCTAATACTAGGGGACAACAGCTGTGCTGGACTGACTCTGATAGATGGCATCTGGCTAATCATTTCACTAGGCAGTCTTTACAAAACTCACATGGAAGATATTGCTCCAGTCCCAAGCACAGCCGGCTCCTGATTAGCTTTCTAATGGGAGGAGCACTGAGGCAGAAAATCCCAAACAATAGGTGATCCAAATATAATTTATATTTGGCTCAGCAAGTGACCTTATTTTGTATCATTTTTACCTTGATAATTATGTTTTCCTTAGACTAATACAATCTGTAGGCATACACCATCTGACAACACAATGAGATGCCCCCAAAACACAGGGAGGGGGCAAAGACAAGCTGGGGAACATAAAACATTTGCTGTGGGTACTTGAACAAATAAAATAATCTCTGACACAGAGACACTTGATTCTACATAATTCAGAGGGTCGCAAAATCAACTAAGAATAGCCTTCAGAGTTTGTCTAGTCAAAATGAGACAATGATGGGTTAACTAGTTTATCAGGGATTACTCTGTTAGATTTAAAATGATGATGATGATGATGATGATAGTAATACTGATGATGAAAATCTTTAAAGCCATTTTCTGATGACCCCAGCCAAATTATATATCATTTCTTCACAGGAATCAGCAAATTTTTTTCCTGTAAGGAGCCAAGTAGTAAATAGATGAATGATCTCTGTGGCAACTACTTAGCTGCTGCTATTGAATGAGTGTGGTCGTGTTCTAATAAAAGTTTCTTATGAATACCAAAATTTGAATTTAATATATTTTCATGTATCTTAAAATATTCTTTTTCCTCTATTTTTTAAAAGATTTTATTTATTTATTTACTTGAAAGAGTTACACAGAGAGAGGAGAGGCAGAGAGAGAGAGGTCTTCCATCCTATGGTTCACTCCCCAATTGGCTGCAACGGCCGGAACTGTGCTGATCCGAAGCCAGGAGCCAGGAGCTTCTTCCAGGTCTCCCACATGGGTGCAGGGGCAAAAGGACTTGGGCCATCTTCTACTGCTTTCCCAGGCCATAGCAGAGAGCTGGATGGGAAGTGAAGCAGCCCGGTCTCGAACTGGTGCCCATATGGGATTCCGGTGCTTCAGGCCAGGGCATTAACCTGCTGTGCCACAGCACCAGCCCCATTACTCTATTTTTTAAAAAGATTTCAATCATTTAGAAGTATAAAAATCAACCGTAGCTCCAGAGTAGTACAAATTTAGGTGGGAGGCGGATGTTGTGGTGTAACAGGTTATACCAATTGTTGCACTCCATATCTAAGTGCCTGGTTTCGGTCTTGCCTACTCCACTTGGGATCTACTTCCTGCTAATTTGCAGCCTGGGAGCAACAGATGATGTTTCAAATACTTCAGTCCCTGCCACCCAGGTGAGAGACTTGGATGGAATTCCAGGCTCCTGGTTCTGCCTGACCCATTCCTGACTGTTGTGGGCATTTGAGAAGTGAACCAGAGGTTGGAAGATATTTCTCTCTCTCCCATGCACTCTGTCTTTCAAATAGATAAAAATAAATCAATAAATAAACATTAAAAAACAGGTGGGTACTCAGATGTTTCTATGAGCCATAGGTTTACTGATCCCTGATTTATCATATCACCCTTTCTTACCACAAATCCTTACTAATTGAAATTATATTGTACATTTATTTATTGTGTGTACTTTTCTGTATTCACTCAAATACAAGTTCTTCAAAAATAAGACTATATGTGTCATGAGGGCCAAAAGCAGTAGATGGTACAGAATAGATCTTAATAAATACTTACTGAATGACTAAATGAATGTTTAGAAACCAATTTCATCAGTACAGCTGTAAGAACACACTATTTTATAAACTTTCAAGATACATCTATACAAGAAATACTTCCTTTTACCTTGGCAGCAACCCGGAAAGACACAGGGAACAAATTACTTTCCCAATTTACGTCTGAACGTGGAGAGATGAAGTAGCTTGCCCAACTGTGGCTGCACAGCAGAGGCAGGGTTTGCACGGCATGTGTCTGCTGCTTCCTCAGGTTCCCACTGCACAGGTGTGCCACAGTCAGTTCACAGGACCATATCCCCTAGACATTTTATCTATTGATTGATTCTTTTAAAAATTATTCATTTATTCATTTGAAAGGCAAAACAACAGAGAGAAAGGTTCATTCTCAAATGGCTAGTCCTATTAGGTCTGGGCCAGCTCAGACAGGAGTCCTGAATTCCATCTGGATCTCCCACAAGCGTGGCAGGGGCCCAGGTATTTAAGCCTTCATTTGCTGTCTTCCCAGACACATTAGCAGGAAGCTGGATCAGAAGCAGAGCAGCTGGGACTCAAACTGGCACTCTAATATGGGATGCCAGTGTCACAAGTGGTCATTTAACTCACTGTACCATACTGTCAGTCCCTCATTAATGTTTTATTTTTTGAAAGGTAGAGGAGGAGGAATGGAGAGAAAGAGAAAGAGAGAGAGAGAGGATTTCATCCTCTGGTTTACTCCCCAAATGCCTACATTTGGAGCAAGCCAAAGACTGGAGCCAGGAACTCAGTCTGGGTCTCCTATGCGAGTAGCAGTGACCCAACCATTTGAGCCAACACCTGTTGCTCCTCAGGGTGTGCATTAGCAAGAAACTGGAATCGAAACCAGAGCTGGGACTTTAACCCTGGTACTCAAATACAGGATGTGAATATGCCAAGTGGTGAAGTGGTGGCTTAACACTATGCCAAATGGTTTTCCTGCTGGATATTTTAAATAGCTGGAGCTGGGCTGGGAAGTTGGCCTTAGTGGTTAAGATGCACCTTTCAATGCCAGAATCCCATACTGGAGTACTTGGGTTTTGTCCTGGCTCCCAATTCCAGTTTCCTGCTAATGTATACCTTTGGAGGCAGCAGATGATGGTTTAAGTATTTGGTTCCCTGCCACCCACATGGGAGATACAGTTTGAGTTCCTGCCTCCTGCCTTCAGGCTGCCCCCATCTGGTTGTTGTGAGTATTTGCGGAGGAATCACTGATGCACAATCTCGGTCTCTCTCTTTCTTCCTCCATCCCCATCTCTCTGCCTGTTAAATAAGCAAATAAGTAAATGTGAAATACATGAGAAATTTAAAAATAAACAAATAAATAAATAAATGTCAGGTGCTGGATATTAAAACAGAATTTAGAAGATCTCTGTGCTATATTTCTCCAAGCAGTTTCAATTAATGTTTCATGTCAGTGGGACCTGGTTTCTAGGGATTTTCAACATGGTTAAGTCAATGCCCATTAAGATCCTATCAAGCCTCCATGCTATGGTGGCAATGCCTTTCCATGGAAAGGCAGATCAGGTAACTCTAGAAATGACAAATCCTAACACTTACGTTCCTAGTAGCTTTAGGCCCTTAGCATTCACAACAGCACTGTTTCCCTCACCTATACTCTGTGGAAGGGCAGCTATACTCCATGGGCAACAAAATAAGACCCTGATATCCGCCCCCTTAGACTGCTCTCTGCCAGTCTTACTTAGCCAATTACTTATTATAGAATTTATTGTCCACTCTCAGAGGGATAATCACTGGTGGGATATAAAGGAACAAACAAGGATTTTTAAGTAAGGCAAATCAGAGTTTAAATCATCGATCTGTCATGATCAACTATATGATCTTGGACATATTACCTACATTATAGTCTCTAAAATAAGGAGCCAAGCCCAAGCTTTGTACATATGAGGAGAATGAAGAGAGACAGGACACTGCCAAGTCCAGTTTCTGGCAGTCAAACAGATAGCCAGTGGATGATTATTTTCTTCTAGATTTCATGATGTGTGCCCAGGAGTGGACCAACTCTCAGTGTCAGACAGAAAACTTGGAATTGGTGCTAATTCTGCCACTATTCAATATGACTCCCTTGTACACAGTCACACAATGTGGCCCCACTTCACAGCACGTTGCTAATTATATAGCAGATCCATGAAGCAATAACTCCAAGTATCAACAATGCCAACAATGTGAGTGGCATCCACAGAGAACAACAAACCCACACTCAACCACGTTCAGCCCTTGCCAACATGGATACTATATGAATTCAGAGTAGAGAAAGGGTAACATAAGCTAGATGAGTTCACCATAGTCAGAGACAGACGTGGCGTGAGTTAAATTTTGTGAGAACTGGAACTGTTTGAAGGAAGCAAAGGAAGCATTTAGTGGGGTACCCTGGGGAGTTGACCAGTTTTGAATATCAACCCAGTTCTTAAACCATTTCTCTATGAATATTCCCACATTGGGTTATTAGAGTCCCACACAGACCTACTTGCTGCTCAGATGAGAATGAATGGATTTCCACGTCAAAGAGAAGGCTTTGAAGAAGCACAGAATATGATGGTACACTTGCATGCTTTCTAAAATTTGGAACATCAAAAATTTTGGAAGTCTACATCCCAATTTCAATAGAATCTCAGCCTGGAGAACAATGGTTCTGCAGGCCAGAGTGGATCTTGGGAAGATCTACTCCTAGGAAACTCTTTCAATATGGCAGGACAGGTGCATTACCATATTCATAGTACAAACCTAGGACTGGAGCTCACTTGGATTTTATGATAATTAAAATCATATGTTTATTTCACTGCCCAGGATCCTAAGAGGTAGAAGGCAGCTTTTCAAGAGAAAGGATTTGATGAGACATGGCAGATAACTCTTTGTTTATTGAAGTCACACATTACCCCTAATCTCACACATTCCATTAAGTAAAGAATTGGGGTTTGTTCAGATTTAGTAAAAATCTACATCCTGAGGATCAGCACTTTTGTATAAACATCTATGTAGTTTGCAATGAAAAACTTTAAAAATGGGCGATGCCAAGGAGGCCACCAAATGTGGAAGAACGCAAGACTTGGAGAGATCAGATCCCATTTTTGAGCTGCCCTGCCATCAACCATCTAGGTAACTTGAGGAAAACCAAATGACTTCTCTAAAGTGAGTTTTCCCCATGAGTAAAATAGGGGGTCAATGCTGCCTCCTCAGACTATTTCAGATCTGCAGATCCTAGCCTGAGGAAAGCAAATAGATTTTATCACCCAAAGTAGAATCTTAGCACTAGTTGCTGGCTGGGATGCAGAGTGGAGAAGGATCCTAAGTCTGTATATGGGCTCAGCAGAAAAGTCACCTGTGATACAGCAGCAGCATCTGTCAGGAATAGGAGACAGGAGGGTGGCAGCATGGTTATTTGCTGTCCCTATCACTTACAGTGGACTTTGCCTCAGTCAGCTTGCCAAGCAACAGGAGAGGGGAGAAGTGACTCCTGTGAATGTTCTAGGTAATGGGAGTTGGATGTTCATACCCAGATAACTGCTGCATAAGGAACAAAGCTAGGTCCCTTGTGACAGCCTCCCAAGCTAGGCAGAGGAAACCACTTCTCTCAAGCTCCAGAAGCCAAGGCCACCCAATTAGTGCTGCACTCTGGGTCCTAGTATTTGCTATTCCAGAAGCAGATGTTACCTTACCCTGGGTTTCACTCTGCTTCTTCCTTATTAAAAGGAAAAGTCTCTGGGAGGAATCACACATTCAATCGATTCACATGATGCTCATCAAATGTTCCTTTTTTCTCTCTAGCAGGATTTGCTCAAGGTTGAGATAAGGCTCTGGGAGACTAGGTGAGAGGGCACTGTTTTGAGTGACATACAGTCAGGAAAGAGGAATGGTTAAGGACCCAGAATTTAGTTGAAGATGAGTCAGTCCCACAGGCTGGTGCTAAGTACCATCCTCAGCACAGCTACCACATCACTGTAATTTCAAACCAGGAAAGGACAGTGACTCTTCCCTGCCCAGACCCCCAGAGGACAGCTTGTGTGTCTCACTGCAGCACTGAGATTTCTACTGGGATGCCTCTGACTAGCTTAACAGACAATATCCCAGCCTCGTTTTGCTCCTGTCTGCTTTCCTGAAGCTCCTGAGAGCCTTAGCATCATTAGGAATTCAAAGTTGCATGCACTCATTAGCTAAAAGTTCCCAGACTTTCCCAAGAATTGTTCATCTAAGATAGGGATTAAAGGGAGACGCCTTTGGGAGGCACGGGATCAAAGATATGTAATCCAGGGCAGGGCACTCCCTGTCAAGAAAGGGGTGGGGAGAGACTGAGACAGAGCTCCAACTACTGGAGCACATCCTGTGCTGGATTGTATGTGCTATTTTATCCTTAAAACCTGTCTGCCTGGCACGGATGATGATTTCCTTTTTTAGAAAACCAAAATTCAGAAAAGGTAACAAATACATTCAAGGCCGCAAAGATACTAAGTGAAAACTCACTTGGACCTCACATTCAGTGCCTTCTTTTCCATGCACTGTGCATGTGTATCTGCAGCATATCCTGCAAGTGATTCTACCATAAAAAAATCAGAAATAGAGGCCTGGTAACTTGATTAGTCAATTATAACTCCAGGTTTCTAGATGCATTGTAAGTTTGATCTTTAATAGGAATAAGGAAAGCTTCATGTACCTCTTAATGCCTGTGCCCAGAAATCTTTCAACTTTTGGTGCCATGAAGGCGAACATTGGCATAAATAATTCACAAGAGCCTATTGTTTTCGACTTTCTCACATTTTAATTGAGACTTCACCAGGTAGCATACCAGAGAAGCATGAAATGGCCTGTCATTGTAGGCATGGGGAGCTAATGACACAATTCCATATGTATATTTGATACAACATGATCAATAATTCTGTTAGTGTGTTTTCACTGAAAGAATTCCATAGCGAATAGCAAGGAGCAGCCTGAAATTATTTCATTTAGGCAACTCCTGGCCCTCCTGGCCCCATTTCAGTTGCTTCCCTTTCAATTTAAAAAAGCTCTAAATGCTCAAGAACATCAGCAAAGCTGTGAAACTGTTGACAATCAGCAAATCTCCAGGCAAGTTTACCATCATCCATTCTGATTCATTACAATCATTGAAATTTTAGGTCACACAAGAGCCATCTGTGAAGCAGCCTCCCTAGATGATTAAAACACTCCTGTACAATGTACATTTACAAATTGAAAATTAATGAGGAAACGTGTTTAAAAATTGACTATAGCTACCCAAGGGTTTAAAAACGCTTTAAAATGCGTACAGAAATCACTTGGCTATGAAGTCCTCCTTAGTGACAAATAAGTTGCATTACTTCTTAGAATTACTCCTGCTGAATTAACTTTTCAATGTGTTGGCTATTATGGTCGCATTCGAAAATCATATCTCAAAAAGTACTCATACAAATCATGTCCCCCCACTCCTGTCCTGTAGGCTAATTCATTCTGCATCTTTCCAACTCAAGGTAAATGACCCAGAACAAAGAAAAGACATTCCTCATGAATGACTAGTGCAACAACAAACAGAATTGTATGCCACCAGAGGGAATGGTTTATTCTTGGTTAGAACTTCTGCTCATGCTCCTGACTGCAAACAGAAAATACAGACTCTGTAGCATTTTCTGGACAACAGAAAATCCCCTGCAGGCTATCCTTTTTGGCTCTTTCAACTTGGTCTCTCCCCTCTACCATCTCATAGTACTTTGAGCAGGCATTCCATCAGTTAGCTTTTGGGACAGAGGTCTTCATTGCAGAGATAGAGAGAAAGGAGAAGGGAGAATTTTCATCCTCCAAAATAAGGGTGTGTGAGCATGGGCTGATTAAAGAACAAACTTTTGACCAGAACGACATATGAGGGTACTTCAAAAAATTCATGGAAAATGGAATTAAAATGTACATTTAGCTTGGTTCCAAAAATTTTGGAATCCGTGCAGTTTTTCATTATATGCATTGTCCACAAGCTTTATGAAACCCCTGGTATATGCTTGAACAGGGTCAAGTGCTATGCACATACTATTGCAATCAATGTTTCAGTCCTTTCAGCAGGCCTCCGAGGTAGGCAGTCTATTAGCACTGTGAGGAAAGTGAGCATTACAAAGCTCATCTGAGCTGGCCGTGGTCACAGTCAACATGGTGACCTTGAGTCGCCCTTATGCAGGTATGCCATACACATGAAGACACCATCGCAAGTCAAGGAGTAGTCAGTGCACAGAAGCAAAGGACTACTGTGTTGGTTAGATGGGGAAACAAGCTTGCAGAGAGTCAGAGCAGATACATGTGGCAGGTACAGCCAGTCAAGTTGTTAGACACTGAATTTTGACCCCATAAAATTCATCTGTGGAAGCCCTAACCTGCAATGTGACTATTTGGAATCAGGATCTAGAAGGAGGGAAGAAAGCTTGAATGAGTTTATAAGGGTGGGGCCTTAATCTGCTAGCTCTGGTTGCTGGGAAGAAAAGACATCTGAACTCTCTATTTCTGTCTGCTTGCACAGAGAGAAAGGGCCATGTAAGGACACGGTGAAAAATAGCTGCTGCCAACTAGCAAGAGAGCCCTTACCAGAACCCAAATTTTCTGACACCCTGATCTTAGACATCTCAGCTTCCTGAACTGTCGGGGTGGGGGGGGATAAAAGCTGCTATTTAAACCATCCAATCCGTGATGTTTTCTTATGGCTAATAAGGAAATACTGAGTATCAAGGACAGGAAATTCAGTCCTGTGTGAGAGTCTATCAATGCCAGATGTGGCAGCAATAAGCTGAGCTCCACATAGCTACTGACATGGAAGCCTCCTACCTCTCTCACCTGGGCTCCAAAGCACTGCTCATATGCCTGGACTACAGCTCGTGCTGAATTATATCATGACTATTTTGTCCTAGGTATGTCTCCCCTGTGCCCTGGACTGTGACCCCATCTACAGAAGAGCCTGTGCCTCATTCACTCTTTGATCCCAAACACTGTCCTTCAAACACAATAGTTGTCTCTTATATTTCTTTAGTGGACTGAGGAATGGAATAGATCTCTACCTATAAGAAGAATCAATGTCAGAATGGAACAGGCACCAGGGAAGGGTGAAGCACTGGCCAGACTACCCTAGAAAGTAACACAGTCCTCCTAGCCTTCCGGAGGTTTTGCCACAACTAATCAGGGCACATTCAGAAGGTGCACTGGAAAATGACCCTAAGAAGAAAAAGATATGAAGACTGTGAAGAAAGCATCAGGTGTAGTACTGAATGGATGCCTTCATTGCTTCAAGAAACAGTCATGAATGCCAACCTTATATCAGGTACTAGACACCGTTAGAGATACTGCAACTCATGAGAGAGGAAAAACCACATACAGTACCTGTGGTCAGTGAGCTGGCTAGAAGAGAATAAATGAATTGAATAGTAATAAAAATAATTTTACAATTAATAGCTCTGAGCAATAACATGCAGAAACACTGCACGGTCCTGTAAGAATCTACAACAGACGGCCAGCGCCGCGGCTCACTAGGCTAATCCTCCGCCTTGCGGCGCCGGCACACCGGGTTCTAGTCCCGGTCGGGGCACCGATCCTGTCCCGGTTGCCCCTCTTCCAGGCCAGCTCTCTGCTGTGGCCAGGGAGTGCAGTGGAGGATGGCCCAAGTCCTTGGGCCCTGCACCCCATGGGAGACCAGGAGAAGCACCTGGCTCCTGCCATCGGATCAGCGCAGTGCGCCAGCCGCAGCGCGCCGGCTGCGGCGGCCATTGGAGGGTGAACCAATGGCAAAGGAACACCTTTCTCTCTGTCTCTCTCTCTCACTGTCCACTCTGCCTGTCAAAAAAAAAAAAAAAATCTACAACAGAAATCACCCTGCTCCAGAACTTCAGGCAACACTCCCTTCCTTAACTACAAGGTGAAGAGGAAATGAAAAACACCTTCCCACACCCACAGCACAGGGTCCTTGTGAGTTGATGTACTTGAACATCTTCAAGAACAAGGTAAACTCCATCCTCTGGTATAATCCAAACCAAATCAACTACCTCTAAATACACCATTGGTCAAAGCTGGAACCAGAGAGGAACCATGGATGTTTTGCCATAAAGTGTCCCTGCTGCAGACGACAGGTTGAGAGCAAACTTCCCAATGAAAACACAACAATACATGAAATGACATCCACAATTGGTGATGCCTCGTTTTGCTGTTGGGAGGAAAACAGGAATTAGGTTATCAGGCATAGATTGGTTAAACAAATGTATTCATTTCAGGTTTCTGAATGAAAGTTTCAGAAGAAGATAATAAAAAAAAGAAAAAATCAGTTCAAGTGAGAATTGCTATAATGTGATATTTATTTTTAATTTTATGAGTCAGTGTGAGATGGTTTGGCAGATTAAAATCATAATGTACAGTATCAACCATTTCAGTGTTATCAATTTGGCTCTTACAGAACTTATTTTGACAGCATGGTGTGTCATCTGGCAATCACAAAGCACTTTAGAAAGTTCACTGTGAATGTATTCTACAAGGGAAATGCATCAAAATGGACATTTTCAAAACCTTTTTGTTCCAGTGGTTAATGCGTGCAGGGGAGGGCAGATAGCAGAGCAATTTAAAATTCTCTGAGATAGCCACCAGATATTTCACGAAAAAGCAAAAGGAAAAATGAAAAATTCAAAAATCAAAAACCATTTCACTTCAATCTTTTATTTCCTTTCAAATGCTACCCTCCTTTCTAATCAGATTTACCACAGCAAGGGGCCCTATCACCACATCAGGAGATCAAGTTTAACGAGGCTTGTTAGAAACAAGAGGACAAGTAAACGTATGTGTTTGTACAGTGGTATTTATTAGGTTCAAGCAGAATACTGGGCTAAGAGGTGGAAGCTACCAGGAGAATGAGTTTTGCTCTGTATAATGAAGAAGCGTCTCACATCAAACTTGTTTACAGATAAAAGTGGGAAGGGTCTGCTCAGAGGATTTGGCTTTTGTCCTCCTGGTGGGGAAAATGAAGAACTCTGATTAACGAGCTGGAATGAAAGATTCAAGCCTCAGGTGGTGAACTGGCCTAAATGGTCTAACTAAGTGGTTCCTGTTGGAACCAGGCACCTGGTGTATCTTGGGCCATGCCAGGTGCAATAGAGGCCCTCTTAGCTGCTGGGGACAGATACCCCAGGCTCCAAGCAATAGGAAAACATAAAGTGCAATAGAGTAGTCATATGATTTTGATTAGAATTATTACAGGATACATGAGAAAAGCAAAAGGAGACTGAAAATGCATGAAGCAACTCTCTGAAGATACTGAGACTAGAAAGACAGGCAAGATGCTGATAGGAGAGGACACCTTCAGGAGAGACAAACAAGGAAAGCAGTATTAACAAAGGCTTTGGAACTACCGGTGAAGAATTCAGACTTTGGAAAACTAATAGATATTTTCTTTTTGTTTTTTTTTTAAGATACATTTATTTGTAAGGTAAAGTGATATAGATAGAGGGAGAGATATCTTCCATCCACTGGTTCACACCCCCAAGATGGCTTCAAAAACCAGAAGAGGGCTAGGCCCTTGCTGAAGCCAGGAGCCTAGAATTCCATTTGGGTCTCCCAAATGGGTGGTAGAGAAAATAGTACTTGGACCATTTTCTGCTGCTTTCTCAGATGCATTAGCAGCGAGCTGGACTGGAAGTGGAACATGTGGGGACTGGAATCAGCATACAGATACAGGATGCTTCGCGGTTGCAGGCCACAGCCAGTGGCTTAACCCACTGCCTAACAATGAAGCCCCTTAGCCAATTAATTCCTGAGCCAGAACTGAAAAGAGTCCTTGAAGAGAGATCTGCTTGTTAGGAAGCATTATCGATAAAGTCCATAAATATCAGTGAGCATCTCTACAGCCTGTCTCAAATGCAGATCCAAAGGTCACCAACTCAAAGACTTTGATTTCCTAGGACCGGGCTTGGGCCTAGAAATTTAAATGTTTACCCTCCATCTCAGGTCACCTCCAACCTTCCCTTCCTCACCACGATTCCATAGCGGGGGGCGGGGGGGGGGTGGGAGGCCCAGATCACAGCTTCAGAAATGGGTTTTCTTCAAGGATTGTATGAAAACAGAAGCAAGCTTGGCAACTGTTACTGTAATGGAGACACTGAGTGTACCAAGTTTCCAAGGGTACAAATGATTTCACTGAAAGTTCTTTGATTAACCTGCACTTTGGTTACCACACACCACAGGAACATACTCTGATCTTTGAGATCGTACACAATATGCAATCCCCTGTTGATATGCCAGCCCTTTAAACGTCCAAAGATATTTAACCTGGTTCTGCCAATTAAGCCCAATGCAAAGAAGAATGGTTTGAGCTGGTTCAATCATTTCTCACAAGAGATGATTTCTGACTGCTTCACACCTCTGCGCCCTTTCATCTGATTCGTGCAAGTTTATTACTCTCTCTCTTCAACAGATGATGCACTCTTATATAAATGCAACAAGCAGGTTTGCTGTAACCAGGCAGACACAGAACTTTCCCTCCCTTGTTCTTCCTGCCTTGTTCTTATTAATGCAAGCCAAGACCTCATATGATTTTGCTGGGCTTAGAATTAGCTAGAAATGCATCAGAAATATTTCTTAATGAATCTGTTGTCTCTGACCATAAGCGTTACAAAATTTCTTTGGAGCCTGCATTTGTTGTTTTCTTTTGGTTGTTTTAGCTTTTTTCTTTTATTAAGATTTATTTTGAAAGAGTTACAGAGAGAGGTAGAGGCAGAACTTTCATCTACTGATTCATTCCCCAGATGGCTGCAATGACCAGCACTGGGCCAAGCCAAAAGCCAGGGGCCAGGAGTTTCACCCAGGTCTCACACCAGGGTGGCAGGAGCCCAGACACTTGGGCCATCATCTACTGCTTTTCCCAACCATTAGCAGGAAGCTGGATCAGAAGTGGAGCAGTCAGGATTCCAACCTGTGCCCATATGCAGGCGGCACTTTTACTGCTATGCCACAACTCCGACCCCTGGGGGCTACATTTCGTACAGTATTTAAAACACCACTTGGGATGCCTGAATTCCATACCAGAGTACCTGGCTTTGAGTCTCCTTTCTGTTCTCCATTCCAGGTAAAGGCTCAATCCCTTAGGTGACAGCTGCCCACAAGTGAGACCTGTTTTAAGTTCCTGGCTTCAGGCTTCTACCTGGCGGATCCACGGCTATTGTAGGCAAATTTGGGGAGTGAACCAGCAGATTGCAGATCTCTGTGTCTGATTATCTCTGTCTTCCTGCCTTTCAACTAAAATAAACATTTTAAAAAACAATAATAGGTGCAGGTTACGTGTATGTGTTTAATCAGTATACTTGGGTCTCCCAAGTGGTTGGCAAAGACACAGCTACTTGAAGAATATATGCATGGTTCAAGAATAACATACAACAGGCATATATTCTTGTGTTTTAAAAATATTTTTTTAATTTGAAAGAGACACAAAGAGCTCCAATTCACTGGTTCACTCCCCAGATGCCCACAACAAATAGGCTGAAATTAACAGGTGGGAAATCTATCCAGGTCTCCCATGTGGGTAGCAGGAACCCAAGTACTTGGGTCATCATGTGCTGCCTCCAATGATGTGCATAAGGAGGAAGCTGGAATGTAGCGCAGAACTGGATCTCAAAACCAGGGCACTCTGACATGGAACACGGACGGGCATCCCTAGCAGCATCTTAACCACACCAAATACCCACCCCGGTTCCTGTCATTAATGATAGCATTTTAAATCAGTGTCACTAAAATGCAGGTGTGTGTAATCTGATGAAGATTTTTTAAAAAACCCATTCGCTGTCCTTTGCTACCTGAACTTTAAAACATCTCAATTAATATTGTTCTCTGCAGGGGAATCCCTGGATGAGACTGGCAGCCCGGACAACAGGAACTGGAGAAGATGCCATCTCCTCAGTGAGAGACTTGACAACAGGAGGCCAGTAAGGAGTGGCTGCTATTGTTCCCTAGACTATTGATTAAACAATTTGTAACCATGGCAATGATCTTGTCTTCCTGCAAAGGTTGGTGAGGGTGGGATGGGCAGTCCTCTGTGGTTAAGAAATGTGGAAATGAACCAAGGCTCTTACGAGTTTTTTTCTCATGTCACTGAACAGAGTTTGTCAATTTGCCTCACCTGTTCCTTACCTTAAACTTTTCATCTCTCTATATCAAACTCAACTGGAGTCTAAACTGCATATTCAGGTCAACAGGGGAAACCTTCAAAACACAGGAGAGGAGGAGAGTGGGGTGATGAGTTTTCACCATTTCTTTTACTGTATTTGGGACATTGTTTTCATAGAGAGCTATCTCTTGGACTTCTGCTGATGAGGAGTACCCGTTCACTCATCTGACATTATTTGCTGTGCAACTGTTTATTTGCACCTGCACAGAGCTGTGACTGTTGAACTGGCTGGTTCTATGAGGCCATTGTCTATCTGCAGAAACCACAAGTCCAAGGAAGACAGGATTATAAATACTCCACTGAAGGGGAATCCAGGTAATAGGTGAACCATTCTAAAGGTAGAGTGAACCATAATTTACACATACACATTCACACACACACACGTACAACACACATACACACACCTAAATCTAATGAGGATTTGTAGTGTTCATAAATACATCAAAATCAATCAGACACACTTCCTGGATACAAAGAACTGCTTATCTAATAAACAACAGAAAATCAAGGTAACAAACACTGAAGCATTTTGACCACCATACTGATTATAACAAAATTTCTACTCCAAGTAACCATTTGGATGGCCAGAGGATCCCTGTCACAGAGGTTTTGCAAAAATTGATTAGGATTTGCTCCTGTCTTTAACCTTTCCTGAAGCCAGCTGACTCCTTCTGTACCCTAGAACCAGTGCCTACCAGGCCTGCCTCAAACCCCAGACCTCAAACTGTTTTTTGCTCCACATTTCTAATGTTCCTGGTATCCTTATTTCCTCACCTACTCTTACACCATCACCGTACATGTGAAGTGAGGCTAAGGGCATTCATATTGCTATTAAGCCATCACTTTCTGATGTCCCTGGCATTACCCCATACTCCCAATCCAGCTTCCTCCCCAGGTCTCCATCCAACCTCTAGCCCAGGTGTCCAGTTTCAGCCTGCTATACCTCAGACTGTTGACAAGGAGTCATATGCTGGCTCTAGCCCAAATCCTCAATAGAATCCTCCAATTATATTTGCATTCTCTCTACTGCATACATCTTAACATTTTTGACTGACAGGATAAGGTACAAATTATTATACAAGCCCATTTTCCAAAACTGAATAGAGTCCTGCAGTCCTTGGAAATATAATTATTTCTTCTCATAATAGCCTGTGACTACATCTGATGTGTGGGTGGACAATGGCCCTTAAACCTTCAAAGTAGAAAACAAGGCTAGCAGTCACCAGTCCTATTGATAAATTGTAGCTCTAAGCTGCGAAAGTGCTTATTCACTGACCAAGAACCCTGCAATTTATTTTACTTCATCAGATGCTGAATCCCTTAAAAACTGCTGGAATTCCAAAAGCTTTGAATGTAATTATTTTATTATAGGTATATCTAATCAAACCATTGAAGCTACTGGGAGCCTACTGCTGAAATTTAGATGAGATTATATCTCTATGCCACTCACAGACACATGCAAAAATATACAATTCCAGATAACTGTGAAGACATGAAACAGACTAAACATTTGAAACAAAGAAATATTTCTGGTTCTAAAAATCCTCTGCAGATAATTCTTCCCCTTGCTGTTACTGACATCCTATTCATCTTCTTCTGAGAACCCACTGTAAAAGAATTTGAGAAAGAATACCTTCGAAGAGAACTACAAATAAAAGATAGAATTGCTGCTTTAGAAAATACCTTACAAGGTCCATTTATTACTTGATGTTTGGATTACCTCTACCATACTTGTGTCAACGAATGATCCAACCTACATATGAATATTTTCAGCCACATGCTGCTGTCAATTCCTTCTTTGCATATCGCTGACAATAAGGAAGCATATTCTTATGTAAACTCATTTTATAATAGCAGTGAGCTTATACTCACACACAAATGCAAGCTGCACAGGAAAAAGTTCAAGAATTGAACACACAGGTTAATTTAGAGATTGATTTAGAGAGAATCTGGTGAGCCATTTGCTATGAATTTCACACGTACCACCATGCTCTACATCTAAGAACAACTGCACAACAGCAAGCTTTCAAGTTCTAACCAAAGATCCCCAAAGGCAGTGCCTCCCAGACTTGCGCAGCCCAAGACAGCCTGTGATCCCTGTACAATACTCCTTTGATGGTGATGACAGCAGGAAGCAGGCTGTCTGTGCATTCTTTAGTTACCCAGCTCATTCCTATCTCCTTGGCCACACTGGCCTGCCTGCCCAAGTGCCCACTGAATACATACAAATACTGAACACATTAAACCCACTCACGCATGCAGACTGACTGTGGACTTCAGAAGAAAACTGAGTACAACACTGACAGACACACAAGCAGAAAACTTTCATTCTCCACTAAGGCCATCGTCTTCTCTACACTTTAACCTCTGAGTTACAGTTTGACAAACCTCTCCAGAGGACACCTTGAATGTCCCAGGTCCCTGCAGACTACCAATGCTTTATAGGATGCCAACATTTTAACACGCCGACAATATGATAGAAAACACCTGCGGGCATCATTCCTGGATGTCCTCTTTAGCAGAAAGCTGAGGAAATGAAATCCTCCTGTTTGGAGTGCCCCAGAGATCCACAATTCTCACTTGACACAAAAGAACTTTGTTCATCTGCTAAAGTCTGTAACTTCTGGCTGGCCAGATCAGGGCTTTGTGGAAAGCGCCCCTGTAATCTGTACACTAAGATGAAGACAGTGAAGAGTGGGGAGGTTAGTGACTGCAGAACAAATGGTGTCCTCACTATGAGATGAAGCCAGGTCACCCTAATCAAGGAATTGGTTTTTTTTTGTTGTTGTTGTTGTTGTTTTTTTTTTTTTTTTGCATTTTACTGTTTGTGGTTTGCTATGGTCAAATAAACAAACTTCTTTTAAAAATCCTCACCCTGTCTTTTATGACCTTGTCTAAATATGATCAGAGTCGGGGAACTTGGAAGGCTTCCATAGCCTTGGCAACTCATGACGACAGCCTAGGGTGGTTACTGGCGCCATAAACTAGAGTGTCAATTTGTTGGGTCAACAACAGGAGTCACTGTGCACTTGCTCCTCATGTGGGATCTCTGTCCTTGATGTACTGTACATTTTGATTTAATGCTATAACTAGTACTCAAACAGTATGTTTCACTTTGTGTTGCTATGTGGGTGCAAACTGTTGAAGTATTTTATACTAAATTGATCTTCTGTATATAAATAGAATTGAAAATGAATCTTGATGTGAATTGAAGGGGAGAGGGAGCGGGAGAGGGGAGGGTTGCGGGTGGGAGGGAAGTTATGGGAGGGGGAAGCCATTGTAATCCATAAGCTGTATACTGGAAATTTATATTCATTAAATAAAAGTTAAAAAAAAATATGTACTTACTTTGGTAGTAGCAAAAAGATGGCTTGTATGGCCAAGTGTAGGATTTGGATCAAAGAAATCTAAAAAAATGCAGTGTGAAGCAAGGAGAGGAGGAGACAGAGACACTGAGGCTCTTAGAGTCTTGGGACTAGGTCTTTGTTTGTTGGAATCTCCTTTCTGTAACATACAGGGAAGCCCTCTAAGAAACTGAAAAATAGACTGGCTTTGGAGTATAGCTTTTTGCTTTTAGCCTACCACCCTACTTTGGCTCCCACATTTGTAGAAAAGAACATTTAAAAACAAGCCCACACTCTGAGATCCTGAATTTATAGGACTCCTCCACTAGGAAAACCAACTTTGTAAAAAGCCAGCTAAAGAAAAGAAAAGAATCTAAAGTGGTATACGCCAAGGAACTTCCCATGGGACTCCTGGAGAAGGTAATGAGCTTTTCAAGCCAGGATGTTTTTGTGGTCAAATCGGGATGGGGAAATCTGGAATAAATAAATTAAATGCATTTCCTTTCCATTCCAGTTCTCATTCTTCAGCTTGCTTGTGTCTAATATAAATCTCTGAACGGGGCGGGGTGGGGTGGTGGTGGGGTGGTGGTGGTGTTGTGGCGTAGTAGGTAAACTCACTGTTTACAGTGCTAGCATCCCACATGGGCACTGGGTCGGGTCCCAGCTGCTCCACTTCCAATCCAGCTCCCTGCTAATACTCATGGGAGAGCAGCGGAGAATGGCTAGATTGCTTGGGACCCTGCACCCATATGGGAGACCTGGAAGAAGCTCCTGGCTTCCAGCTTTGGGCCAGTCCAGCTCCAGCTGTTGTGGCCATTTGGGGAGTGCACTAGTGGATGGATGACTTCTGTATCTCTCCCTCTCTTTCTCTCTGTAACTCTGCCTATAAAATAAATAAATAAATCTTTTTTAAAAAAGAATCTCTGAGCAGGGACTTGTATATAGGGATCGCGGATGCAAAGAAACCCAGCTGAAATGGCTAGAAGCACAAACAAAGCTGCGGGTTTCAGCCAAATGAAGCCTCAGGATTCTTCAGACTTGTTTCACTTTTGCTTTCAACTGAAGAAAAATTGACCATGTCAGATGCTTTGCTCAGTAACTTCACTTTTTAATCCTTTCTTTCTTTTGTCCCATAATTGAACAAACACCAATTGTGCATTAATGTGTAAATAGCCCTGCTCCTGATTCAAGACAAAACTAAAAAAAGAATCAAAATAACTTCCTGAGGCAAAGAGAAAAAAAATTAGCACTATGATATATTTATACCAAGTACAATAGCTTGTATGCAAAGATACAGCACTTGAAATTATTTCAAAAAAGTGTGTGAGGAGAAATGGGGTGTAGGCATTTGGACTAGCGGTAAAGTTTTCACGTTGCATATCAAAATAAATACCCAAGTTTGTGTCACAGCTCTGGCTCCTGATTCTAGCTTCCTGCTAATGTATACCCTAGGAGACAGCAAGTGATAGCTTAAGTAACTGGGTCCCTGCTACCCTTATGGGAGACTTGGACTGGGATCTCAGCTCCTGGCTTCAGCATGGCTCACTCCCAGCTGTTGTGGGCCTTTGGGCAGTGAATGAGCGGTTGGAAGCTCTTTTCTCTGTGCCCTTCAAACAACAATAACATTACCAATGACATTTATTACAAGTGTGAAACAATAGAATTAAAACTTGCTTATTTTAGTGCAAAACAACCTTGAAAACCATGAATAATTTTTTTTCATAATGCATTTCTTCCACAAACTTCTGAAGTATCCTAGCATTTGCTGAACCCTTGGTATTTTCTTATGCAAATTATCAATAAGAGACAAAACAGCCAAAGGCTAAATAGTGGCCTAATCAGGGCCTACAGGGAGATTAGCAACATGGTTCAGAGAATGGGTTCTGGTGTCAAGCTTAGATTTTTTGCCAGTAAAATATAGAGAATAGTACAGTAGCTACCTTGGAGGAGTCATTTGACTTAAAGAGGATGATTTCCGTGAAACACATAGCAGATAGTAACTCTCAATAAATGGTAAGCATTATTATAGGTTATGTATTCAAGACAGTGATGTTAGGATGACTACACATTGAATAGAGGCCTTTGTGAATGCAGTAGTATCATCTGAGGTTAACATTTTCTTATGTTGCTAGAAGAGCAAAGCCGCTTTCCATGGATAAGAAAAGTCTCAGAAATGGCAGTTTCCTGTCCCTGAGAACTGGCCATACGCGAGGCTGGAGGGATTAATATGGGCTTCAGCCCATATATAAATATTCCTTCTTAATAAAGCTCCATTTCCAAGGAGCAGACATTTAGCCTAGCCATTAAGTCACCAAGGTTACACATCAGAGGGACGGGGTGATACTTAGATCTGACTCTTGACTCCAGATTCCTACTACAGCACAGACCCTGGGAGGTAGAGGTGATGGCTCGGGTAATCGTGTCCCTGCCAGTCACCTGAGAGACCTGGATTGAATTTCCTAGCACCTGGCTTTGGCTGCAACAAGCATTTCAGGAGTGACCCAGCAGATAGAAGTGTGCTCGCTCTCTCTCTCTCTCTCTCTCTCTCTCTCTCTCCTTCTCTCTCTCTCTCCCTCACTTCCTCCCTACCTCTCAAAAAAATAAACAAAAATGTAAAAAAGCAACTCCATAACTATTTTCAGTTGTACCAAAATGGCTATGGCTTAAGACAGAGTGATGTAGATGGAGAGGGGTAGAGAGAGAGAGAGAGAAACTGGCTGTAACCGCTGTACCAGAAGTGAATTATGGGGGCTCCCTTGCTACTGCATGTAGGGTTGTGAACCAGCCATATGGGCATCATGTTGGAGCTTGTTACAAATGAAGATATCAGGCCCAGCTCAGACTGACTGAATAAAATTTGCTTTTTAATAAAAACATTGTACAATGTTTAAGAGGTGCTACCTTAGAGCACCTCCATTTTTCTTACAGTTGCCAACCCTGCTTACTCCTGAGAGCAGCTCACACAGGCCAGAGATCTTACCTAGAACAAGAAAGCTACTTTCTGGGATAGTGCTGTGGCACTGTGGGTAAAGCCACCGCCTGCAGTGCAGGCATCCCATATGGGCACCAGTTCAAGTCCCGGCTGCTTCACTTCCAATCCAGCTCTCTGCTATGTCCTGGGATAGCAGTAGAAGATGGCCCAAGTCCTTGGACCCCTGCACCCAAGTGGGAAGACCCAGAAGAAGCTCCTGGTTCCTGGCTTTGGACTGGCACAGCTCCGGCCATTGCAGCCATCTGGGGAGTGAATTAGCAGATAAAAGACCTCTGGGGCTGGCGCTGTGGCTCAACAGGCTAATCCTCTGCCTTGCAGCGCCGGCACACCGGGTTCTAGTCCGGTTGGGGTGCCGGATTCTGTCCCGGTTGCCCCTCTTCCAGGCCAGCTCTCTGCTGTGGCCAGGGAGTGCAGTGGAGGATGGCCCAAGTGCTTGGGCCCTGCACCCCATGGGAGACCAGGAGAAGCACCTGGCTCCTGCCTTCAGATCAGCGCTGTGCGCTGGCCGCAGCATGCCGGCCGCGGTGGCCATTGGAGGGTGAATCAATGGCAAAAGCAAGACCTTTCTCTCTCTCACTGTCCACTCTGCCTGTCAAAAATAAAAAAAATAAATAAATTAAAAAAAAAAAAAGGCCTCCGTATCTCTCTCTGCCTCTGCCTCTCTGTAACTCTGCCTTTCAAATAAATAAATAAAATCTTCTTTTAAAAAAAAAAAAGCTACTTTGAACCAGAGGAAAAAAATAAATAATCTACAACCTGCATCCCTCAGGGACATCCCCTGGCCACTTACACAGACTTGCCTATGTGCTCATGGATTATGATGCTGTCACAATTCTAGTTCGCCTCGATTTCTTGTAACTAGCACGGACACTGAGTTCTTACTGCAACTAAGACCTAGAGTGCACCCTCTGCCTTTCCTACCTGTCTTCTCAGTCCACAACATCCAAATTGAGAGGTGTTTTTCAGTGATGCTCGGTGTCCCTGTATCCTTATTTCAGTTTCCAGTCTTATTTCACTCAAGTCAGGATGAACATAGCGAGCCACCACAGGATTGTCTCCCCTGAAGGTGTGGACAATTAGAATTTGCAGGCTGTGGCTGCTGACTTACCGTGAAATGCCGTCCCAAATGTTCAGAGTGCCTTTTATAATAGGCCTAACAGTTGTTAGTATCAGCCAAAGGAAGGTTGACATAGCAAAATAAGTGGTGTCTGGTCTGCCTTCTAATAGGATTAGGGCACGGCCTGGTGGATCTGACTGCTTTGTAATAGCTGCTCTGTTAGTAATCCTCAAAGCATCATCTGGAAACACATTTGAGTCACTGCATTTATTCTGAAAAGTCTCTGATAGGAATGCTGGTAATCCTGGCCTCTCAGTAGTCTGTTTATGTTGCACAACCAAATCAGTTTCTTGAGGCCATTTGGAAAATGTCACCACACTGCTTTCTATCTTTGCAAAAAATGTTTTGCCACTTATTCAGTCTTTTCATGAATATTATCTTATACTTGCTCCCAGCTCTACTCTGAGGTTGGCAGGACCACTTTCACCCCACCCCATACATTCCAAGTCTTCACCTGTAGATGAAGAAACTGAAAATCCTAAGTTCGCAGAAGCTGGGTTAATAACTTAAAAGGTCTAGCTGACCTGCCCGGGAATGCAATGCTAATGATAGAATCAGATTAAGGACCAACTGCTTCTGTTAAAACATATTTATTTATTGAGACTGGAGTTGTGGCATAGCAGGTAAAGCTGCCACCTGCAGGGCCTGCATCCCGTTTGGGCACTGGTTCGAATTCCAGCTGCTCCTCTTCCAATTCAGCTCCCTCATAATATACCTGGTAAAAAAGCAGAAGATGGTTCAAGTCCTTGGGCCTCTATACTCATGAGGGAGACCAGGAAGAAGCTCTTGGCTCCTAGGTTAGGATGGGCACAGCTCCAGCCAATGTAGCCATTTAGAGAGTGAAGCAGCAGATGAATGGAAGATTCTCTCTCTCTCTCTCTCTCTCTCTCTCTCTCTGCATCTGCCTCTCTGTCACTCTGCCCTTCAAATAAATAAATACGGCTTTAAAAAAAAGAGAGACAGAGAGAATGGAGGGAGGGAGGGAGAGAGAGAGACAAAGGGATCACCTGTCTACTTATTTATACCACAAATGGATACAACAGTTATTGCTCTGTCAGCCTGAAGCTAGGATCCAGGAACTCCATCTGGGTCTCCCACATGGGTGGCAGGGAAGCAAGCCCCTGCATCATCATCCACTTCATTCTCAGGTACATTAGCAGGAAGCTGGATTAGAAATAGAGCAGCAGGGACTAGAATCAGCCCCTAGGGAATGAAGGCATCCCAAGCAGCAGGTTAGCCTTCTGTGTCACAACAGCCTAGGATCAATTATTTGATGCTTATATGACAGCCCTTTTGTCTGTGCTGCCTTGCTGCTACTCAAATGATGATACCACATATCACAAGGGGATATCCAAATAGTTATGTCTCTGACCAAGAAATTCTGGACCAAATTAATTGGGTATTATAATGACCCCCTGAGTTCACCATCTCATTAGCTTGCTTATTATTTCTGAGCATTTCACTTTTTTTAAACAGTTCAAATCAGCACAAATCAAAATATGTTATATGTGGCCTTGAATTATTTAGAGCAAACCTAGGTTGCTCCTAAGGTGGAAGGAATTTTAATTGCTTGTGTTATGTGTGTGTCTGTGCGTGTGTAATTTTTGGAAATCCGAAGACATTTGTCTTTCTTTTAATTCACTCATTTGTTTCTTCAACAGATGTTTCTGAGCAATCACTAATGTCAGAACCTCTGTGACATATGGGTCAAATTCATTTATCAAATGTGTAAAAAATTGCTTGTTTTAGATTGCCAGATGACTTGCAATAAGGTAAAAGCCCTCAAAAGGATTTAGAATGATTGCAAGTCAGATATTCCCAACTTCTGTATATATAGTCGATTTTTAAAAATACCTAAAAACAGAGCAAAGTTTCCCTTTAATTTTAAATATAGGCCAGTGATTTCCATCAAGATCTCTTTGAATTCTGTTCTCTACTAAGCAAACTCTCTCAGCCAGCTCTGTTTCATGAGGATTTTTATTTGGGAGGCAAAGTTACAGACAGAGAGAGGTCTCCCATCTAATGGCTTACTCCCCCAATGGCCAAAATGGCCAGAGCTGGGCCAGGCCAAAGCCAGGAGCCAGGAGATTCTTCCAGGTCTCTCACATTGGTACAGGAGCCCAGGCACTTGGGCCATCTTCCACTGCTTGTCCAGGCCATTAGCAGAGAACTGGATAGAAGACAAGCAGCTGGACACGAATCAGTGCCCATATGGGATGCTGGCATTGCAGGTGGAGGCTTAACCTTCTATGCCACAGCAGCAGTCTCTCAAGTAGATTTAATCAGCATCACCAGCCCTACCCCTCTCTTTTATTAATTGTATCCAAGGTATTAATAAAAATATTGAGCAAAACCAACACAAGGAGGGAGTCCCATAACTAGTTATGAAGGACCCCTTTCCACAATATTCCAAGGTAATTCACTAACACAGGTGAAATCTGAGAACTTACAAAAAGATTTCTATACAAACAGGATGCAAAAAAAAATGAAATAATGATTTCTAAAATGTTAAACAAATTATGCTTTTTCCAAATCACCCAAGCTTTAGAACTCAATCATGCTACATGCTTCTTCCATGAATCTACCACTTATCAAAATTTCACTTTGAAATCTTCCTTGTGCTGGCAGACAGTTGAATACCATGGCTTAGGAGCCACAATTGACTTCACAGTGTCTTCATCTTCATTTCTGTACCCAAAATACCACAGCACATCACAGGTGGATCCCAAATATGTAATTCCTTCAACCTTCGCCTGTGCTACATTTATATAAGTGCCTCAGGAACCACCAATCAGACAGTAAGCAACATAACCTACTCTTGGTAGGACGTCCCCTAAGTAGTTAGCTAATATACTCCATGCAACATTATCATATAACATCTTGGAAGTATTGAACTGCATTATTTCTTTATAAATTCTGCTACCATTATGTAATTTTAATAAGTGTTGTAATAACTACTCATTATAATTCCTACAGTTTTCATTGACAAATTCAACACAAGTGGCAATCATGTGTTCCAAGTCTTAGAATAACGTTGTCACTGGACATCTCTAAAATATAGGTTTGAAATCAATTAAAGATTTAAAAGAAAGAGTTTGTAACAACTAGAGCTACCCAACCAAGGATGTCAGTGCCTGTAAAAAATATCGTGTGTTCCCTGAGTTAATGAAAATGTCCAACAGACGATACATCTACCAGAGATGTCAGAGAAACACTTCCAACCCTGCATGGTATTTCTACCAGATGATTACTGCAGTGCCTCCCTGCTTTCCAGTTCTACGATTTTATTTCTCCTATTTCCTGTGTGCACCTCTTGATATTTCCTGCCATTCCCTCTGGCTTGCTCCTAAATTTCATTACAAACCATAGACTAAAGACAACACATGAGACCTTCATCTTGTCCTTGGTAATGTGGGTCTACCTGAGAAGGTATTTACAGAATGTGACTCAAGGAGAGCCCTGGAGATTAGGCTGGTGCAAAGGAAGGGAACAAGTTGAGAGCTGCAAATAAATCCTCTTCTACAAATGCTCTCTTGTCTCACCAAGACATATTATCTCTCTGTTGGAAAGCCACTGAGCTAGCATTTACTATTTTGAGATTATGATCCACTCTCCAACCTACTGCTAGAATACCTACATACCTAATAAAGTAATTTCTTCTTGTAAGATCATGACAGGAATATTAAAAATTCATAAACACATTGCCTTTTACCCATAATGAAAAAATATAGTAAAGATTTGGTAAAGAAATCGGGTATATTATAGGAAGTGAGAAGTAGCAAGGTCCCTGTAATGGTATTTCACTGAATTACACCTACATGGAAGTAATATTTTAGCAAATATGATGACTCTGACAGAGCTCCTAAAACTGACTCTTCAAGAACATCATCATTGAAAACGAAGAGAAAACAAGTGCTCTTTCCAGACAGTATATGCAAACTGACAGAAGGATGCTTGGAATTTCAAGTCCTAATTTCTTTTTTTTTTAAGATTTATTTTATTTATTTGAAATACAGAGTTACAGAGGGAGGTAGAGACAGAGAGGTCTTCCATCCGATGGTTCACTCCCCAGATGGCCGCAACAGTCGGAGCTGCGCCGAGCTGAAGCCAGGAGCCAGGAACTTCTTCCAGGTCTCCCACATAGGTACAGGGGCCCAAGGACTTGGGCCATTTTCTACTGCTATCCCAGGACATAGCAGATTGCTGGATTGGAAGTGGAGCAGCCGGGATTAGAACTGGTGCCCATATGGGATGCTGGCGCTTCAGGCCAGGGCATTAACCCACTGCACCACAACACCGGCCCCTCAAGTCCTAACTTCTGTCAGGTCCTGATCTCAGCAGGTTAAGTACAGAAATGAGAAGGGTTATAGTTCTCTTCAGTACACATCGGTAACCCTGAATCTCCAAGATCTGTGCTCTACTTGCTAGCACAGGCAATCAGCTGGCCAAAGCAATTAGCAGAACCTAGTAGGCTAAAGGAATGTTCTATTAACCAAATAACTCAGTACCTTTTCTGATTTGGATATTTTAAAACAGATGAAACTGGTTTTAAAATTTGCAATGCCTATTTGAAAGATATGTTTGATATAGACAGACTCCTAGAGTGTCAAATCAAATTCTGTGGACGGCTTTACAGCTCTGGTCTATTAATGCTGCAGAACTCAAGAAAATCAAGGCAATCCATCTTAACAGGTCAAGTCTTGAGTCTGTTTTCCACATGAGATAGAAAGAGGAATGGGATTGAATACCTGTTTGTTTTTTTTTTTCCAGCGAGGAAAAAGTCAAATTATTTCCTGATACAGAGAAGTGATGACCCTTATTTTCTATAGGGTGGAAATGATCCAATAACAATCATAATGCAATTAAAAGTGGAGCATGGAAAGTTAGCTTCCAAGTGCTAGAAATCACAGTATGCAGTCTGTTTCCTGGGCTGGAAATCATCTAATTAGATATTGGTTAGGCCATCCAATTGTTTCCCAGGTGACACAGTGGAAACGACATTGATTAAAAGTGATTTAAAACTACAGCTTAAAGAACAATTTGATTCTGGTGAAGAGACCATATCCTATCATCTAAGAAACTGGTAATCTTCAATTTTGTTTGCTGATAGAAATAATTTTAAGAAATTAAAATACATGCACCAATTTTGAATCTTAAAAATACTTCCAAACTTAGTCCAAATATATTATTATCTCATTGACTGAAAGGTTAAATGTTCATTAAATTTACCTCCCCAGAGGTATGCAGGAGCCTGAAAGTAAGAAGCAGTGGCCTCTAGGCAATGAAAAGAGGTGGCAATCTTAGCAGCTGCTGGAGATGCCTGACGCCTCGGCTTGAGGAGTGGACAATGACACAATGGAGCCAACTAGGGATTGCTTACATCTGAGATGGACTACAGAACAGCATGTGCTAGAAGTATAAGCTCAACTCAAACATAGGAGGATTACTTCATTTTTTTAAAAGATTTATTTATTTATTTGAAAGTCAGAGTTACACAGAGAAAGAAGAGACAGAGAGAGAAAGAGGTCTTCCATCCGATGGCTCACTCCCCAAATGGCTGCAACAACGGCTGGAGCTGTGTAGATCCGAAGCCAGGAGATAGAAGTTTCTTCCGGGTCTCCCACATGGGTGCAGTAGCCCAAGGACTTGGGTCATCTTGTACTGCTTTCCCAGGCCATAGCAGAGAGCTAGACAGGAAGTGGAGCAGCTGGGTCTTGAACTGGCACCAATATGGGATGCCGGTGCTTCAGGCCAGGGTGTTAACCCACTGCACCACAGCGCTGGCCCTGGAGGATCACTTCATTGAATAATCATGGGTGTCAGTTGTACCCAATACGTTCTCAAGCAGCAGCAAATACCTGTGGTGGGTTTCCAGGCAGAACTCAGACAGGCATTCTTAGCTGAGAGACCAAGAGGTACTTAAAACTGTACTGGAATATCAAGGTAGCTGACTTCCAAGCAAAAACCAGGCTCCATCTACTGTTTATAGAGCTGCTTTTCCAAGCAAAAACTGGGCTCCATCTACTGTTTGTGAAGCCTCTACCCAACTTATATTGTTTGTTTGAGAACTAAACAACACATCTTTATCTACAGCCTTTTCTTAGGTCTTAATGGTTCTGAAATTTTACTTTGGACATTGAATTTGGCGGAGCACCAATCATGACTGCGGGCGAGGGTATTAAGATGATGCCGTGTACTGGCTGTAGACTGAGTTCTACCCTGAAGGATGGGTGAATCCTCATTGGCATCTTTAAGGATTTTGACAAGTATAGGAATTTCATCCTCTGTGATCATGATGAGGAAGATAAAGCCATAGAACTGAAGCAACCAGAACATGAAGAAAAGCAGCTTTGGGGTCTGGGATGATGCATGGGAAGAACTTGCTGTCCAAGACTACTGAGGGCCCAACTCCCAAATACTGGCATCGCTGAGGAACTAATTGCTGGAGCTGCAGGAGGCCCTGGAGTTGGCAGGGCTGCTGGCAGAGGGGAATCAACTGGGGTCCCAATTCCTCAGGCTCCTGCTGTATTAGCAGGCCCTGTCCGAGGAGTTGGGGGCCCATCACAGCAGGTAACGACTCCACAGGGAAGAGGCACTGTAACAGCTGCTACTGTTGTTGCTACTGCCAGTACTGCTGGAGCCCCAACCCAGTATCCGCCAGCATGAGGGACTCCACCTCCACCTGTCGGCAGAACAACCTCACCTCCAGGAACTAGGGCACCTCCACCTGGCATGAGACCACCAATGGGTCCACCAATTGGGCTCCTCACTTCTGGACGGACAACAATAGGCCTGTCACCTCCAAGAATAAGATCCCCCTCTACCAGGAATTACAGGCCCATCTCCCCAAGGAACACACCCACCAAGACTCTATGATACTCTTGATCTGTCTCAGTCACTTTTTTCCCTGCAATGCATCTTGTGAAATTGTGCAGAGTGTGTGTGAGCTTTTAGCCCCTTCTTTCTTCATTCATAAATGCATAAAGCAATTTTAACAAAAAGAAAACAAGTTTCAAAAAGTGTTTTCTAGCAAATGTTTTTCATTTTATTCTTTAGGTTATAAACTCCTTGGTAGAAGTTACTATGTTTTATTTGTTTGTTAATTCAACAAAATATTAAAGAGTATATACCAGAAGGTGCTGGGGATATAAAGGCAGGGAATACAAGACTGATTTTCCTAAGGTGTGTTTAGAAAGCTTTGTAAAGTAACAGAAAAAAAATTATCCAAAAAGGTAGTGAACTATTTGAAAGAAAAAGAATCTCATTTATTCTCAAAACTTATTGAATGACGGGCAGGTATTGCAGCACAGCGGGTTATGCTGCCACTTAGGGTACCCAGAATCTCATGTCATAGTGCTGGATCCAATCCTAGCTACTCTGCTTCCAATCTAACTTCCCGCTAATGCACCAACGAGGCAGTCACAGATGGCTCAAGTACTTGGGTTTCTGCACCCATGTAGCAGACCTGGATCAAGTTCCTGGCTCCTGGCTTCGGCTTTGTCCAGCCCTGGCTGTTATGGGCACTTCTGGAGTAAACCATGAAGTAGAAGATCTCTCTCTTCTCTGTCCGCCCCTCTCTGTCATTCTGCCTTTCAAATAAATAAATGTTTAACAATAAAATAGTTGAATTGGTACACAATAGCATGAGATTCTGAAATACGACCCAAACAGCAATTCCATTTGGTTTAATACTTATAGTAAACCTTCAAACTCACCATATACTAGAATGAACCTCAAAGAGAAACATATAAATTCCTAAACACAGGTCTCTCAATCTATCAGTATAATCAATATAATCACCCAGTGCACAAGGAAATTAAGACTTTGGATTAAACAGAAATTTCACATTCTTTTTCTCTCATACTCAGTCGCAATTCTTCAGTTATTGCAGAACGAATACAGTATGGAAGCAGATCATGCAAGAGGGAGGAAAAGGAGGCAAAATATTCCTTTGACCATTTTTGATCAGTCAATGACTATGTTTTCCTTCTCCTTAACCATTTTCTATAAGGCTGCCTGTCTGTTTTGGGGGAACAATAACTTGGATGGAGAAGAGAGAGAACAAAATGACTTTAAAGAATAAAAGGAAGTGAGAAAGATTTATGAGGGCAAATAAAGCTTCTCTGGTTCAGATCAGTCTTTAAAACAACTTATCTCATGCATTTGTCAGAGGTGAAATTCACTGGAGGTTCAGATTTTAAAGCAAAGGGGAAAAGTGAGATACAGAAAGGGAGGGTGGAAATGGGGGTGAGAAAGGGATTTTTCTTATCATGTTACTGGAGGGAGCCATCTCCAGCATTTATACATTGCCACTTTTCGCTGGAGATACACACCATCAGATAATGAAAACAGCCCCCACATGTTTTAAAATCCCCCATTTAAAATTTAAATTCATTAGTTTATGAGCTGCTGAGAATTGACAGTTTTACACCCCAATCCTCCTCGGAATTTATGCAAAGGATGCCATAAAATGGAATAGGGGAGAATCTCCAAGCGAAAACACCAAACACAAATTGCTAAATAAAAACGCAGCTGAAGCCGATTTGCTGTGGGTCATATAACCGAGAATGTCGTTTTTATTAAGGGGAAGTTCTTTAAGCATTTGCTTCTCACCCAGCCACATTTTTTTTTTACTAACATTTAAAATATTAATGTACTGTTTTTATTGCTTCCCTCCTCTAACAGCGTTTCTGTAACTGGCTCCACACATATAAAATACGTCCTGTGTATCTGTAAGAGTTTCTTTTTCTGTAGTAGGAGGGTGTGTGTGCCTGAGTGTGGTTTCTTTCTGACAGTTTATATCACAACTAGACTGCAGTATCCTGATTTTAGAGATTATAATTATAACACATCTTGATATACACTAGAGGCTAGACTTCAGAAATACATGGAGGCTCCTGTCTGATTTGTTTTCAATGCTGGAACACAGTTCTTGCTGTGAAAGTTCACTTGAGGCTCTGCGCATGAGTGTAACACAGTACAACGAGGAGAGATCCAGGCTGAAAAAAGAAATCAGGTCTCCAAATAAAATATGTATTACAATGCTTTACAAATGGCTAGGATCACTAATTGGCAGGGAAATGCAAATAAGACCCACAATGAGGTATCACCTCATCCCAGTAAGAATGGTTATCATCCAGAAATCTAAAAAATAACAGATACTGGCACAGATATAAAGAAAAAGGTACCCTGATACACTGTTAGTGGAATGTAAACCAGCACAGCCACTATGGAAGATAATATGGACATTTTTCAGAAATCCAAAATTTGATGTACCATATGACCCAGCCATCCCACTGCTGGGAAATTAACCCAAAAGAAATGAAACCTGCAAATGAAAGCGTTATCAATACCCCATGTTTGTTAACAGCTTAATTCGTAAGAGCGAAGATATGGAATCAACCCAGATGTCTATAAACAGATGCCTGGATAAAGAAAATGTGGTATATAGACACAACGGGATACTACTCAGCCACTAAAAATGAATGAAATCCTGTGTTTCTCAACAAAATGGATGCAATTGGAGACAGTTGTGCTAGGGAAATAAGACAATCCCAAAAAGATAAATATATTTTCCCCTGATTTGTGGTAACTAATACATAGAGTACAAAAGACATGTAATGTATGTGATTAAACTGACATCTCAAGGTTTGATTATTGTTTATAGCTCCTGTCTGTATAGAGTTAGCCTTTCTACTTACTGCTTGTTGAATTCGTTATTTATTGGAGGATTAAGCCTGTGATTATAAAGTAAATTGAAAGTATGTCATAGCAAAAACTAAAAGAAAAATAAGAAAGGAAGGAGGAGGGAGGGAAATATCATTACGTAGTTAAAACTATATTTAGGGGCTGGTGCTGTGGCGCAGCGGATTAATGCCCTGGCCTGAAGCGCCAGCATCCCATATGAGCACCGGTTCTAGACCTGGCTGCTCCACTTCCGATCCAGCTCTCCGCTGTGGCCTAGGAAAGCAGTACAAGATGGCCCAGGTCCTTGGGCCCCAGCACCCACGAGGGAGACCTGGAAGAAGCTCCTGGAAGAAGCTCCTGGCTCCTGGCTTCAGATCGGTGCAGTTCCAGCCATTGAAGCCAATTGGGGAGTGAACCAGTGGATGGAACACCTCTCTCTCTCTCTCTCTGCCTCTCCTCTCTAACTCTGACTTTCAAACAAATCTTTAAAAAAAACCTATAAATATGAAATACATGAAACCTATTCTGTTTATGGAAATAAATAAATATATATAAATGCATAAATAAGAAGTAAATAAGGAAAAAAGGAGATGTAGTCCCAGGATCTCTTTTCTTGCTCCTTCTAACTTTATTGTTCCAGCTTTTGTATTCAGGTCTATAGTCCATTGCAAATTGTTTTTTTTACCTGGAGTACGGTACGGGTCAAGGTTGTTTCTCTGTTGAACCGTTCTGGATTCCTTGTTGAAATCATTTGACAGTGTATTTATGGGGCTATTTCTTGGCTCTCTGTTTCCTTCCATTGACCCACTTGTCTCTCCTTTCACCAATACTACATTGTCCTGACTGCTACAGATTTTCAGTCTCTTTAAAATAAAAATTTCAGAATAGTTTTAAATTTACAAAACAAAATATAAAGTTGTACAAAGGATCCTGTCCATATGCCCCACAACCAGCTCCCCCTATTGATAAGATCTTATACATTTTTCACAATTAATGAACTACACTTAGCTCCTCCTAATTATTTAAATCCAAACTCTTTCTATACCTCCCATCACTCCTAGCCCCTAGAAATTAGAATTCTGTGTTCAGATTGAGTTTTTTTGCTTGTTTATTTTGTTTTGTTTTTAGTTTCCACATGAGGGAGAACACTATGTCTTATTTCATTTATCATGATGTCCTGTAGTTCCAATCATTTTGCTATAAATGACAGGATTTCATTTTTTTCTAATGGCCGATAGAAAGTAATTCTAATTATATGAATTTATTTTCATTGCTGATTTAATTAAAGACCAACAAGGAAAAATTCTGAAGTTTTACTCTTTTTCCAATTTAATAAATGAGGAACTGTTTTCGGATTTCCATAGTTGCTTTTACATAGCTGAAATAAAAAAAAAAAGAAGTAGTCCTTCAACTCTGTTCGTTTTATGAGAGTGTTTTAATGATTTTGTCTTTTCTCTTGCCAAATAAAATTCAATTTCTTTCAGTTGCCCTTTCACAATGCCACTACTCTCACACTTCAGAGAAGGGGGCCCTGAAGGAGCTGAGTGAACATTCTACACCTGAACCTTCAGACTGACTTGAAGCAACGAACATCTAGAGACCTGTTGGTGTTCAGGGCTCCTCAAATTTCCTGCGATTTGAATCAAACGCTGATTCTACAAGCAGGTAGACCTTCCCAAAGATTAGGGAATAAGGCAATAACAATTCAAGTTGAAAAAGCAGATCCCATTTTACAGATGAATTTGCTTCCTTGAGGCATGGAAAGCCTTCCTTCATCTTGGTATGTCAACCCCATAACAGACTTTCCAGTCCACAGTAGGTGCTCACATAGTATTCCATGAGACTTTTTGCATAAAATCACCTTGCCAAGGTACTCACTATTTCCTGGATGAGCTCTCTCTTTCACATACAACACTCTACTTACTTACTTTTCCCCTTTTGCCTTAGCACACAGCAAAGTTTTCTTGCCTTCAAAATTATACATCAGGGGGCTGGCACTGTGGCCCAGTGGATTAACCTCTGACCAAGAGGTTAGCATCCCATTTGAGCACCTGTTCAAGTCTTGGCTGCTCCATTTCTGTCCCAGCTCCCTGCTGATGTGCCTGGAAAAGCAGCAGAGGATGGCCCAGCTGCCACCTACGTGGGAGACCCAGATGGAGTTCCAAGCTTCTAGCTTTACCTGGCCCAGTCCCAGCAGTAAAGGCCATTTGGGGACTCAACCAAAAGATGGTTCTCTTTCTCTCTGCCTTTCAAATGAATAAATAAATCTTTAAAAATCATTATATGTCAGGTGAGATAGAGACTATCTTTTGTACTTCAAAATATCCCATCATCCTTTGCATGAGAGAATAACCCATTTAGTTGGGGGATAATCCATCAAGAGAGTTATCGAGCTCACCAGCCTCAGCCTCAGGCAGAGCAGACACTCAGTTACTAACAGTAGGGTGGAAGGGCAAGTGCACTCTCTGTTGTAAATGCTCTCCAAGACAAGGGCAAACCTGGTTTCTCTGTACCAGTGAAGGAACTGCCCATGGCAGCAATCCATTCAAGGAGGAATCAAACAGGACTCATGTTTCCCACAAAGCCTAACATAAAACCATGTAATTCTCCTAGCCCATGTATAGGACAAGATAAAAAGGAGGAGTAAAGTCTGGTGAATAGAGGATACAGAATGAGCTCCAAGTGCCCTTGGCAAAAGAAACAATATGCACAAAAGAAAAAAAAAAGCTGTACCAGATGGAGCTGAAAGGGGTTTGTCAGATTTTCTAAAGAGCCTGAAGAAGCCAGGTCCAAGATGTCCCGCCCTCCCATCCTTCCCACCACAGCTGGATTTCTTCGGTGGTTCCCTAACTGCTCTCTCCGGTCATCCTGACCTCTGAAATAGAGACCTCACACAAAGGACAGCATGGCTATTCTAAAGCATTAACTGATGCACATCACTCTTCTGATTAGTGCTCTTCCCTTGTGCCACCAAGAATTCAGGAGAAATTCTAAACCTTTCATCATGTCACCTATGCCCACATGTCTGCTCCTCACTCACCACACCTGCCACAGCTCTGCATGTGCTATTTCCTTGGCTAACGCATCCACATGCCCTTCTTTTTCCAGGATTGAGCTAAAACTCCACTCGCTCCAGGAGTCTACACTCTTAAATGCCCCTCCCTACATGCCGACAACACCCTGCTCTTTCTGCTGAAGTCCAGCATAGCAACCATCTTAGAGCTGGTATGTTGTCAAAACTGCAAAGATCCTGTGTTTACAAAGCTGCCTGTCCTCATGCCTGTATGTTATGTGGTTAACCCTGGACTTAGCATCTAGTCAGTACTTAATATGTGACCAAAGAGCCTGAATAGATCCATCAGCAGTGTAGTTGTGTCCCTGGGTGGTTCTAATATATGACAAATGAAATACTGTCACATTTTCCTTGATTTTTCTTATTTTTTAACGTTTACATGGCTATCTAGTGTACTCATTTTAAGTACTTATCCAATAACTTTTTAAAAGCTTACCTTTATTACTGCCACAATAACCAGTACATAGAACACTTCCTGTGCCCCATCTTAATCCCAGCTTCTGGACAATGACAAATCTACCTTCTTTAACTATAATTAGCTTGAATGACTTTTAGAATTTTATATAAATATAATCATACAGGCTGTTTTCTTTTTTGAGATTGGCTTGTTTAACTCAGCAAAATATTGAAATTCACTTTTGTGTGTAGCATTAATGAATTATAATTAACTTATCTATTTATACTGGTCAACAACATGTGAATTCTTTCCAGTCTGGTGCTATTATGAGTAAAAGTGCTATGAAAATTAGTGTGCAGTCTTTCCATAGGTGTAGTTTTCATTTCAAATTAGTAAATTCCTAGAAGTGGTCACTGTTGGGTACTATGGTACAAGGAATTTGTACCATTCACTTTTCTACCAAAATACATGAAAGTTGCAGTTGCTCCATATCATTTGGCATTATCAAATTTTTCAATTTTAGTCATTGGGGGTGGCATTGTGGCATAGCAGGTAAATCCACCACCTATGACATTGGCATTCCATAGAGGTGCCAGTTTAAGTCCCAGCTGCACCACTACTGATCCAGCTTCCCGCTAATGACCTGGGAAAAGCAGCAGAAGATGGCCCAAGCATTTGGGCCCATGCTACCCACGTGCGAGACCCAGATGAAGCTCCTGGCTTTGACTTGGGTCAACATTGGCCATGGCAGCCACCTGGGGAGTGAACCAGCAGATGAAAGATATCTCTCTCCTCTCTCTCTGTAACTCTTTCTTTCAAAGAAATAAATGAATCTTTAAAAAAAATTTAGTCATTTTAGTGGCTGTAACTTTTTAAAGCATCTCTTATTTATCTTTCTATAATTGCCTTTCCATTTCCTTGGTGTAAGTTCTAGAACCAGAAGAGCTGTATAACTGACTTATGAAGTGAAGTTTAGTTAAGACTTTTTTATATTATTTAGCAAGAAGACAATATAAATAGGATCTGAGTCAGAAATAATAAGAGAGGGGCTGACATTGTACCACAGCAGGTTAAGCTGATGCTTGTGATGCAGTTATCCCAAATGAGCACCAGTCCAATTCCAGGCTTCTCCACTTATGATCCAGCTCCCTAATTAGGAGCCTGAGCCTGGGAAAGCAGTGGAAAATGGTCAAAGTGCCTGGGCCACTACCACCTATGCGCGAGATCCAGATGAAGCCCCAGGCTCTGGCTGTGGCCTGGCCCAGCTCCAGCCATTGCAGTCATTTGGGGAGTGAACCAGCAGATGGAAGATCATTGTCTCTTGTTCTTCTCTTCCTCTCTGTGTAACTCTGCCTTTCAAGTAGGTGGAAGGAAGGAAGGAAGGAAGGAAGGAAGGAAGGAAGGAAGGAAGGGAAAGAAGGAAGGAGGGAGACAGGGAGGGAGGGAAGAAGGGTAAAGTGAACTGGGACGGACAAGTCCATAAGGAGCATGATTGAGAAAAAGGAAAGAAGATGCAAGCTGGAAAGGTAACTAACTGAAAAGTCCTTATAGGTTAAAAAGTAGATAAGCTGAGGAACATACAACCCATGTTTTCCTGGGAGCCCGTCTCCATTCCTGAGAACTGTACATGGCTGAGTGCTGAAGAGGGTCTCTGTTAAGACCTGTTGATGTCCTTCTGGGAGTGGGAATACTTTGTGGCATTGAGACCATTTTAAAGAAGGGCTTGAGAATTTATCAGGGTGCCAGACATACTAAGAAAACAGAGTACACTAAGGTATCAATGTATTATTGTCCCAAAGTAGGTCATAAGTAGTAGAAAGAAAAGTCCTTTAAATCCCTAGTGCTCCTTTCCCGATAGTCTCCAGCCATGCACTGCCATAATTGGTGATGAGTAACCACTCATAGTTTATAAAGTATGTTTCAGTGATGGACTAATCTATAGGTGTATTTAGCATAATAATAATTAATTTCCTAATTTTTATGGAAGTTCATTTTGGGGAGCTGTGCCATAAGCACCTTGATAAGCAAGTTATATATAACATGTCATTAAATCCTCACACAGTCATAAGAGCTGGACATTATTATCACCTTCCTTTTGCAGTGAAGGAAAAGGAGACAAAGAGTGAACTGAATTATCAGAATTAAAATAACCAGCCTGTTGGGAAGCCAAGATTGGAATTCAGGTCCAGTCATCCTCAAAACCCTAGGCCTGAATCACTGCCCTGAGCTGAAACAGTGTACACTACAGAAGTTACCTTGCCCTACAACCCAGCAGAGTATCAAGATAACTACCGTTACAAATGACACCTTTGCTAAAAGCTGTGTGATATCATTATCAATCATTAACACCTAGCCCTGGGCAACTCTTCTTAAAGCTAGTCACCATCCTAGATGCTCCAGAATGGGTAGGTTAGGAATAAAGAATACAGCATGGGCAATGGAGGAAAAAGCTGAAGTATATTCATATGCCCATATCATTGACTTCCTATGGCACTGACTTCCACAGGGCAGAATGAAGGGCTGGGCATCAGACAGGAACAGAAGAGCTGATGCCAAAGGAAAGGAAAAACAAGGAAAGGGATATGGATATGGATGGATGCTGGAAATGAATCAGAGACCAGTGCTGGCCATCTATATGGTGGATTCAATAAGCTTTACTGAATATTTGAGGTTCTCTATGTAATCTTGTAGAAATAGTTCACGGTTTGCAGATTTTAAGATCTAAGTTCAAGTGTGTTTTGTCCTGAATTTTTAGGAACTCATTAAAATATTTATGAGGTTTAATAACCTAATTTGAACATTATCACAGAATTTGCAGAATTATTTTGGGGATTCCATTAGTTTATGTAGGGATACGTACTATACAGACTATTCAAAAACCTCATCTTGTTTCCTTTCTTCTTTTTTCACTCACCTTTAGGCTTAAGCAGCATTTAATACAAAAATAGTCACAGAGAAGGAAATCTGAGACTGTCTACCCCTTACTTCAGTTGCTCCAAGGCTATAGGAGTTAGGCTGTGTGATCTGGTTTTGTTCTTATAGAACATCTTGCTCTTCATGGGCTCTCCTGCCCCATCCCACACAGGCATATGGAGACACAATGAGGAAAGTGAGTCACACTGCCATTCTACCACCTTCTCTAGCTTATCCATTCTCCCTACAAACAAATGCCAAGATTTAAAAAAAAAAATTAATTTACATCTTTCAAAACAGAGAATGCCATATCTAATAAAACTCTTACCTGTTTAAATATTTTGTGTCATGGTGATTTGTTGTAATTGGATACATGTTACCACATAGCATCTGTTCTTTACCTCAAAACTAGGATTCTTCAGGAACCCAATGTGGTAGAATGTTCTTTGGATAATGTTTCACTGTACACACACCTTTGTTAGTGGGTAAAGCTGCTGCTTGCAGTGCTGCCATTCCATATGGGCGCTGGTTCGTATCGTGGCTGCTCTACTTCCAATCCAGCCCTCTGCTGTGGTTGAGGAGGGCAGTAGAAGATGGCCTAAGTCCTTGGGCCATTGTACCCATATGGGAGACCTGGAAGAAGCTCCTGGCTCCTGGCTTCAGATTGGTGTAGTTCCAGCCATTGCAGCCACCTGGGGAGTGAACCAGCGGATGGAAGACCTCCCTCTCTCTCTCTCTGCCTCTCCTTCTCTCTCTGTGTAACTCTGACTTAAAAATAAATAAATAAATATTTTTAAAAAAATAATAAAGTAAAAATTATTTATTTACTTACTTAGAGAGAAAGGAAGGAGAGAGATCCTGCACCCGGATGCTACAAAGGCCAGAGCCAGGCAATCACATTCCAGGATCTGGGAATGAAATTCAGGTCTCCAGCATGGGTAGGAGGGACCCAAGTGCTTGAATCATCACCTCTTACCTCCCAGAGCATGCATCAGCAGGAAGCTAGAATTGGGAGTGGAGCCGGAACGCAAACCCAGGCATTCTGATATGAATACAGATGTGCCAAAAGGTTTCTTAACCACTAGGCTAAAGGTCCAAGTGTAGTTGTTTTTCACTAATGCATATCTGCAAGTCCAGGCCATTAATCAAACTGATAAATAAATAAACATTTTAAAGTCAGAATGAAATCACTTCTTAACATTATTTTAGAAAATCAGTTGACTCCCCAGCTAAACATCAAAGAATTTTGGAGGTCAGAAGCTGTGGGCTCCATCACTACATATCTGCATGTCACTATTAGAAACATTAGACTATTTGCCAAGAAACATTAGAAATATAGTATTATTAGTAAACTGTCATAAAGGTTCAAGATGGAACGATATACAGCTACTAAACATCATTTTTTGGAAAAAAAAAGTTTAGTGGTTTAGTGACATTGAAAAATGCTTAAGATATGACTGCTAAAGTTTCCAAACATACAATGTGCTATGGAGCCAGTGTTGTAGCCTAGCAGATTAATCCACAGCAACCCTGCCATCCCATATAGGGGTACTGATTTGAGTTCCCACCACTCTGCTTCCTATCTAGCTTCCTGCAGATATACCTGGAAAGGTAGCAAATGATAATCCAAATACTTAGGCCCCTATCACTCATGGAGAAGACCCGGATGGAGTTTCTGGCTCCTGGTTTTAACCTGTCCAACCCTGGCTGTTGTGGTCATTTGGAGAGTAAACTAGCAGATAGAAGAGAACTCTCTTGCTCTCGCTCTCTCTTTCTCTGTCATTTTGCCTTTCAAATAAATAAGTTTAAAAAATCATTTAAAAAACAAATGTGTAGGGGCCATTACTGTGGCATAGCAGGTAAAGCTGCCACCTGCAGTGTCAACATCCCATATGGGTGCTAGTTCAGGTCCCACCTGCTCCATTTCTGATCCAGCTCTCTGCTATGGCCTGGGAAAGCAGTAGAAGATGGCCCAAGCCCTTGGGCCCCTGCACCTGCATGGGAGACCCTGGAGAAGCTCCTAGCTCTTGGCTTTGAAGTGGCACAGCTCCGGTCATGGCAGCCATCTGGGGAGTGAACCAGTGGAAGGAAGACTCTCTCTCCCTCCCCCCCTCTTTCTGCCTCTGTTCTCTGTAACTCTACCTTTCAAATAAATAAATAATAAAAATTGTGTGTATATGGTTCCATTTTATTAATGAACTGAAACAACTTCTGTTCATTGGCACCTAGGCTGTGTATTTCTTCACCGCTGGCTTTGACTCATTAGCTCAAAAGCATGCTGGCATTAAACTAAAAATTTCACTGATAAAAATATTTTCAACATAGTTCAAATAAGATGTTTGGACATTTAGAGACTGCTTGTTTTGCATACTCTATAAATCTTCACTTACACTTGTAGCCATAAACAGATAAACCCTGGGCTACAGAGTTCCCAAGCCCTTACTGGGAGCTCTGAACAGAGATTGTCCATTATGCCACTGCCTGACATCACAAAGGTGCACAAGCCCCAATCTCTGTCTTCCTCAGGAGCTCACTTGTCCTTTTCCTCTTTTGTGGTGTGACTTCCATGGTTCCTCTCTGGACAGACTCCAACAAATCTGTCAATGTGCCAAATAAAGCATGTGTGTGCTACTGCCACCTCATGGCTGTGTGGTTTTCTTTGCTAAACCCCCAAACCCCAGAACCTTTATAGTGCCACCGGTTCTCCTCTTCCCAAGAAGATCTAGGGCTGGTTTTGTAGTATAGCTGATTAAGCCACCGCCTGCAATGCCAGCATCCCATATGGGTACTGGTTTGAGACTCAGCTGTTCCACTTCCAATCCAACTCCTCTTCAGCCATTTGGGGAGTGAACCAGTGGATGGAAGAGCTCTGACTCCCCCAAACCCTAGTAACTCTGCCTTTCAAATAAAAATAAAAATAATTTTTTACATGAAAACAATGTAAAAATTTTGGATGCTATTTTCTCTGCTCTGTCTTCTCTTATTGAATCCCCCACTATCATTTGTTGATCACATGCATGGATCAGTTGTAGTTGTAAGGAATGGAACCAGCACTGTGCCTTGGTATTGGATTTGTACATGTGAGAAGGGCAACTTTCCATTAGCAGCATCTTAATGGCTATATCTGCCAACTTTCAAAGAGGGAAATAGAGAATCCTTTATTATTTATGGAAAATATCCATTATTACTTATGATAATTATGCTACTTTTGATAGTTTTGTAATAGAAAAAGGAGACACAAAATCTTAAGTAGGGGCCAGTGCTGTGGTATAGCAGGCAAAGCCACCACCTGCAGTACTGGCATCCCATATGGGTGCCAGTTGGAGTTCTGGCTGTTCCACTTCCAATCCAGCTCCCTGCTAATGCACCTGAGAGAACAGCAGAAGATGGTTGAAGTACTTGGGCCCCTGTACCCATATGGGAGACCTGGAAGAAGCTCCTGGGGTCCAGCTTTTGATTGGCCCAGCTCTGGATGTTGTTGCCATTTGGGGAGTGAAACAGTGGATGGAAGATCTCGCTCTCACTCCCTCTCTGTAACTGTTCCTTTCAAATAAATAAGTAAATCGTCAGGAAAAAAATCATAAAGTCAAGTATTCAAGTACAGAAGATAAAACAGATTTAAAAAAAATTACAATCAATATGGAGTAGCTGAGTACCCAGGGAGACATTTTATAAACACTTGAGATGTTACAGAAATCATTAAGAAGAGTGAACACCAAGGGCTGGGGTGCCCAGGAACCTGCCAGAACTCAAGCATTTCTGGAAACTTGACAAGCTGAGGGGTGGAGCATGAGAGGAGAAGAAAGGGTAGGGTGACATAGGGAGAACGTGATGTGTGCAAAGCAACAAGCAGAAGTCTTAGAATTTAAGCAGCCCAATTCACAACAAAGCAAACAAAACAATCCAGGATGAAAAGAGGTAGATGGGGCTAGATTAGGTAGACAATAAAGTATCAGACAATAAAGTGTCAGACAAAGATTTCACACAATTTTTTGAGTCAGAGTTTCTCTATTAGAGAATTTGTAGCACCTGCAGTGTTCGTCTGTAGACTCCAACTTAAAAAGTACTGTATGACTCTAAAAGGGCAACAAGTCTGCCAATATGTAAGATTCCCCTGCAGAGTTCTTTCTCTCCTTGGTCCTAGCCTCTCACAGTCTCTTTTTCTCTGTCCCTGTCCCTATCCCTATCCCTATCCCTATCCCTATCCCTATCCCTATCCCTACCCCTATCCTACACTTTTCTCCCAATAACTTCAGGAGCAAAATTCATTTTACAAGTTTGCAAGTTTCATTCGCAAGTTCTCCCCAAATCCAAGAATCCCTCTATGTTAAACCTGGAGCAGTGATTGCCAGTTGTACCATCCTTGCCACCAAATCGGTAATTATGTCGGCAACTGCCCCTCCCACCACTGTCATTGTTCCCATCTACTACCAAATATTTTGTACAAGGCTGAACAGCATTTTGGAAAAGAATCAATCTTCCTCTTACTCTCGCCCTGCCCTCCCCGACAGTAAGTGCAAGCTGGGACCCTGCTCAGATTTATTGAATATAAGGGTCCGTAATGACTTATCAGTTTCAGTGAGAGAAGTCTATTACCCTCTAACCATACATCAACTGGTTTTCATCTCTGGTCCACACACCATGTCGGGGAACCCACAGTGGGAGTGGAGCTGTAAATTCACTTCAGGGTTAATAAAACTTTGTAGTGGGCAACAATGACAGACAAGGTCTTGATTGCAACATGTGTGATGGCAATTTCTAAATGGGTAACCAAAGAGATATTTTAAAAGAAAAATTGACAGAGGCTTTCAAAGGAAAGCATTTGACACAGCAAGATTCTACAACTGACAGCACAGAATGGGGAGGTGGGATGTTTCAGCAGAACTTTGTCTGCTACCTCTCCCTGCAGTCTTGTTGCAGTTCTGCCTTCCAACAGGTCTTTGTTCTCTGGTCTTGAAAGATGATGAGGAGCATTTTTCCTTTACATGATACACCAACAAGTATAATACAGCACCATGAGGAAAACACAGAAGTAGTATAGAGAAGGGTTCATAGTTTGGGATGAAATAATGTCAACCTGCTGATAGCAGGTTGAATAGCAACCCCAAAACGATCAGATTCTAATCCCTGGAAACCTTATAAATATTACCTTAAAGATCTTGAGACAGGGAGATTATCCTGGATTATTTGCAAGGACCTTAAATGTAATCACATGTGTCTTTATTAGAGGAAGGTGGAGTGATACTTAATACAGACAGATAACAGAGAAGACGAGGTGACCAAGGACTCAAAGATGGGGCAACATGGCCAAGGAATGCTAGTAGCCAGCAGACGTTGGAAGTAGCAAGGAACATAATTTCCTCTAGAGTCTTCAGAGGAGGGGAAGGTTGCTTGCACCTTGATTTTGGTCCACTGAAACTCATTTTGTACTTCAAAAATATGAAAGAATAAATTGTTATTGTTTTGGGCCACCCAGGTTGTGCTAACATGTTACATCAGTCATAGAAAACAAATATACTTCTCAACCACAATTGCCCTATATAGGTAATGGATGGAAACCAGGGAGTATTTCCACCAGGCATATTCCTATTGGTCACAAAGTAGACCCATATGCAAAATTACATTTCTAGGAAGCCTGGAGCACTATCTCAGATGCATTGACCATTAGATCAAATGAGGACTATCTCACCCACCCATTTCAAAAGGTTAAAACTGAAGAAGGCTAAAAGAAAAGGAAATGAAATATGGTGTTGGCCAGGGTGAATGTCCTGGAATAACAAGGAAATTGAATGACATCTCTATAAAGGGAAGTAAGGAAAATATGTCTGGAATATAGGAAATACCCTGTGATTAAAGTCCTTGAGAAACTACAACAGTCCCAGACAGGATTACGAATAGCCCATACTCTTCAGAATCAAACTTTGAGTCACTACACCAGGTAAAGAACCACAATCAGCTGCACTACTTGCTGAAGATGAAAGTTATACAGAATAGGTAGTGAAGAAGGTACTTATACATCCCAGTTGTAACCAATTACAAGGACAGTATGTCCTGAATAATTTCTTCCTTATTTTGCTATAAATGTGTGTGTGTGTGTGTGTGTTTACATTAAGCACAGACCTTTGGGTTGATTCCTCTTATTCTCCCCTACCATGCAACTTAGTATGTATTGACTATACATCAATAGTTAAGTATTGTTCATTTTACACTACAGTAGTTTTAGTCATGGGATATCAGAAGAGTAACTGTCATTCAAGGATTTTACCTACTCTTCTGGGGGAAGAGATAAGTATGTTTTTGGTTGTATGCCAGGAAGGTGTATCATATTAAGCAGAATTCTATTGTCTACATTTGGATATTAAGTGTGATTTAAGGAGATGTGTATGGATATTTTGATGGTTAATTTCATATGCCAACTTGATGGGGCTAAGGAATACCCACATAGCCGGTAAAATATTATTTCTGGTTGTGTCTGTGAGAATGTTTCTGGAACAGAGTAACATTTGAATCAGCAGATTAAATAAAGATCCAGCATTATCAATGTAGATAGGCATTAGGGCAGCATCCAATCCGTCAAGGGACCAATAGGATAAAAAGGATGAGCTTTCTCTCTTCTTCAGGTGAGACATCATCCATCTTCCAGGATGGATTCATCAGGATTCCAGGTGGTTTTTTTTAGATTTATTTTATTTATTTGAAAGACAGAATTACAGAGAGAGGTAGAGACAGAGAGAGGCCTTCCATCTGCTGGTTCACTCCCCAGATGGCCGCAACAGTCAGAACTGTGCCAAGCCAAAGCCAGGAGCCAGGAGCTTCTTCTGGGTCTCCCATGTGGGTGCAGGGGCCCAAGGACTTGGGCCATCTTCTCACTGCTATCCCAGGCCACAGCGGAGAGCTGGATTGGAAGAGGAGCAGCCGGGACTAGAATCACTGCCCACATGGGATGCCGGCACTTCATGCCAGGGCATTAACCCACTGTGCCACAGCACCAGACCCAGGCTTCTAGGTTTCAAGACTCCTTCTTCCTACCCCATCCCTGTCTTCCAATTCTCATGCCTATTGTAGGATTTCTCTTCATCTATAATCAAGTGAGCCAATTCCTATTATAAATCTCTTCTCATTATCTATCTATCTAGATATATATTAATAATTCTGTTTCTCTAAGGAACCCTAAAACAGTGCTTTTATTATGTCCTCTTCACTCTTAGGAATATATAACATATACCTTTATCCATGATTCGTTTTACCCACCACTAATCAAGCATATGGAGAGACTGGGTCTTAGAAGAACAGATAACATTCCCAGGGTGGTGGTCTGAGAATGACTGTCTGGTGTCTGAGTCCAGCAGAGGATTCCAACTGATTATGCTTGGTTTCCTACTTTTTCTCTTCCCCAACCCTTAGTCCCAAACTCTTTGGTTAAGAATGTATAAAAAAAATAGAAATGAATAGTTAAAAACATCAGTATCAAATAAAAATACATGGTAATTTGGCAATGGCCTCCACTCACATACTTGGGCTTTCAGCATCAAAGAGAACTCAGGCTGTTTTAATAAACAGTAAGATGAAAAGCAGTGAGCCAACAAAGCGTGACAGGATTAAAAAATCATAGCAATGTGCAAGGAGTTGCAATTATATTTCCAGTTAAAGAGAGATGGAGGAAGTTCAACTCCATTTTCAGCAATTTACATGTTTCCCACAAAGAGCTTCGCTCTAGTTAATGGCCAAGATGATAAAGAGGAAAAGCACAACCTCCCTGTTACCTAGTGCCATTCCCTGCAGGCACGTCAGGCACTTCAAAGCACTTGGCACACTCAATTCCCCTACTTTTCTCCTAGGACTATGGAAAATGGCCTCCAGGGCTATGCCTGCCAGCAACATTGTGAGGTGGCTCTTTGGTATAATCCTCAGCCACTGCCTGCTGGATCCTTCTCCTGTTCTCTCCATCCATTGATCAGGGCATTGACCCTTTCCTTCCCCATATCAAAACAGATGCAGTCCTTACCTATCATTTTATGATAAATCATCCTGTAACTTAGAAGCTTGGAGTCACAACAAACATTTATTATATCTCTCAGTTCTGTGGATCAGAAATAAGGAAGCAACAGAGGTAAGAAGCCCCGGCTTATGGTCCCACAAGAGGTTACTAAAGATGTCAGGTGGGACTGCATTCTTCTCAGGCCTTGACAAGAACTTGAACATCTGCTTCCAACATGGCTTATTAACAGGCTGCTGCCAAGAGGTCTCAGGTTCTAGATGCGTGGAAATCTCCACACGTTTGTTTGAGTGGCCTCCAACTGGCAGAGGGGCTTCCCCAGACTGAGTGATCCAAGATTGCAACCTAACCTCATATGTCACACTCTACCTCTACTTTTCTCTTTCCTGTAAGTTGTATTTAAAGTGCTTAATATTTTATTCTGATGTTTACATATTTAAATAAATACAGCAATGATGAAGAATCAATCAGGTATTGTGTTGAAAACAGGCACACAAAAATAATTTCTCATTGAACAACATCCTTATATATCTACAACTGAATTTTTACATATAAGGTTTAAGAAAGATAAAGCAAACCAGACCACATGAATTCATAGATTTTTTTTAGGATGCTATCATTTTTAGTTGAAAAATAGAATTGTATGGGGCTGGTGCTGTGGTGCAGAGTGCAAAGCCGCCACCTGTAGTGCCAGCATCCCACATGGGCACCGGTTTGAGTCCCAGCTGCTCTATTTACAATCCAGCTCTCTGCTATGGCCTAGGAAAGCAGCAGAGGGTGGCCCAAGTCTTTGGGCTCCTGCACCCACATAGGAGACCTGAAAGAAGCTCTTGGCTTCAGATCGGCCACCTCTGGTCGTTGCAGCCATCTGGGGAGCGAATCAGTGGATGGAAGACTCCCCTCCCTCTCAGCCTCTCTGTAACTCTGCCTTTCAAATGAATAAAAATTATTTAAAAAAATAGAGCTGTGGGGCTGGCACAGTGGTGTAGCAGGTAATGCTGCCACCTGCAAAGCTGGCATCCCATATGGGCACTGGTTGGAGTCTCTGCTGCTCCACGTCTGATCCAGCTCTCTGCTATGGCCTGGGAAAGCAGTAGAGGACAGCCCAAGTCCTTGGGCCCCTGCACCCATGTGGGAGACCTGGAAGAAGCTCCTGGCTCCTGCTTTGGCTCAGCACAACTCCAGCCATTGCAGCCATCTGGGGAGTGAACCAATGATGGAAGACCTCTCTCTCTCTGCCTCTCCTCTCTCTGTGTAACTCTGACTTTCAAGTAAATAAATAAATCTTTTTTTTAAAAAAATAGAGTTTTATACACTTACTGTACCATTTTTTTATTTTATAGAAAGATTTTATTTGATAAATATAAATTTCATAGGTACAACTTTTGGATTATAGCGGTTCCTCCCCCAATACGCGTGTTCCAAAACCGTTCCACATCCTACTCCCTCTCCCATCCCATTCTTCGTTAAGATTCATTTTAATTATCTTTATATATAGAAGATCAACTGTATACTAAGTAAAGATTTCAACAGTTTACAGCCACATAGACACACAACATATAAAGTACTGTTTGAAGATTAGTTTTATCGTTAATTCTCTTAGTACAACTCATTAAGGACAGAGGTCCTTACATGGTGAGCAAGTGCACAGTGATTCCAGTTATTGATTTAACAATTGACACTCTTATTTATGATGTCAGTGTGTAGCAATGATTTTTAAAAGGCATTGTAGAGAGGCTAAATCAAGATAATTCATATATACCTTATTACCCGTACTTAACTCCTCTTCTGTGGTGAAAACACTTCTAAGATGTTTTCAAGAATGCAATACATTATTTTTTAACTATACATACATACATATTGTTAACTACGTCATACAATAGAACTGTTGAACTTATTTGTCATGAGAAAATTGAAATTTTGAATTCTTTGACAAAACCTTCCCAATCCTCACCCTCCCTGGTAACTATCAGTCTATTCTCTGCTTCTATGATTTGATTTTTGTTTTCAGATTACTCACATAACTGAGCTCATGTGGCATTTGTCTTTTTGTGCCTGACTTATTTCACTTAACATAATAGCCTCTAGATTCACCAATGTTGTCTCGAATGTCAGAATTTCTCTCTTTTTTAAGGCTAAATAGTATGACATAAGTACGTACATTGAATTTTCTTCATCCACTCCTCTATTGATGGACAGAAAGGTTGATTCCATATGTTGGCTATTATGAATAATGCTGCAATGAACATGAGAATGCAGACGTATGCTTGTCATATCAATTTAATTTCCTTTGAATATATACCTAGTAGTGGCATTGCTAGGTATATGGTAGTTTGGTCTTGGAATTTTAGAAGAATCTCTAATTTGTTTTCCATAATGGCTGCATTGATTTACAATTCCACTCATAATATGTAAGGGTTCCTTTTTAACCTACATCTTCACCAACACATATCTTTCATATTTTTATTTTAATATAATAGCCATTCTAACAGGTGTGAAGTGATAGTTCATTACAATTTTCACTTGCATTTTCCTGATGATATTGATGCTGAGCATCTGTTCACAAACTTGTTGGCCACTTGTATGTATTCTTTTGAGAAATGTCTCATCATGTACTTTTTAAAAAGATTTATTTATTTATTTGAGAGGTAGAGTTATAGGAAGAGAGAAGGAGAGACAGAGAGAGAGGTCTTCGACCTGCTAGTTCACTCCCAAGATAGCTGCAGTGGCTGGAACTGGGCCAATCCAAAACCAGCAGCCGGGAGTTTCTTCCAGGTCTCCCACATGGGTTCAGGGGCCCAAGCTCTTTGGCCATCTGCCATCAGCAGTAGCTGGATCAGAAGTAGAGCAGGCAGGACTCGAACCGCTGCCCATATGGGATGCCAGCACTTCAGATGAAAACTTGACCTACTATGCCACAGCACCAGTTCCTTATCATATCCTTTTAAAAATCAGCTTGTTTTACTGCTGTTGAGTTATTTGAATTCCTTATATATTTTAGATATTAGCTCCTTATCAGATATATGGCTTGCAAATATTTTCTCCCATTCCACAGATTCCTTCATCACATAGTTAACTGTTTCCTTTGTTGTATCAAAATCACAGGCAACAAAAGCAAAAGTAGACAAATGAGATCACAATGAACTAAAATGTTTCTGCACATTATATCTACTCAATGTAAGGGTGATTTTACACAAGAATCTTGATACTTGAAGCAAGGGTCATTGTAAGTCATGTGGAGACTTGTGATTGCAATAACTTTCCCTTAAACTACACTAGGAATTCCAGTCCCTAAATCTCCGCTGGAGAACAGGAACAGATCTGGGCATCAGCATTCTCTCTTGTCCTCATAGAATAAAATCTTTGGCATGTCTTCACATTATTTTGGGGATTTGGAATAGATAAGGGGTCCTGGGAATATAAATTCTTTAGGCAACCTCTCATTCCTCAGGCAGATAAACAGAGCTATGGTATGTGCAAAAATGTTGTGGTTTTGTTTTTGTTTTGTTTTGTTTTGTTTTGTCTTTCAGGAAAAAATAAGATGACGATAGATGATGCTTTTTGAACTTCTATGATGTATAATACTTATTTAAACCTTACAACAACCCCATGAAGTATGATAAAATTCAGTTATTTATTTAACCAAGTTAAATAATAGAATGATAGAAAAGGCAAGACTGGGACTTCAACAGATTGATACTGTTATTTTTGGCATTATATTATCCACTTTCTCTCAAAAAGTAGTGAACCAAAAGATTATTCTCTTTCTCCCTTGCCAAATTTTCCTCATCGAGCTAGAGCCATGGTGTGGTGTGGTGTGTGTTTGTATTTTCTGATAATTCATTCAAGGAAGACGGCATTAATAAGGGCTATAAATTTCTGCTGGCCCATTAAATAATATGCGCGATCCACACAGCACTGGCTGTAAGCCCATAGATTACTTAATCAAATAAATAGCTGGTTGTATGAATCAGTGAAAAGCATTTTATTTGGAGGGTAAACTTAGAACTGTACTAATTTATATTTTAAAAGTGTGAATCTTCCATAAACTCTGTTTGTTCAGTCATCACCAGACCCACTAGTTTACTAATACCATAAGTGTGGCAGATTGTTAACAACAATGGCTCTGGAAATTTTTCCCTTTCCTTGCAATGTTACTTTGCCATTTTCTACCAACAAGCAGAATTCATTTATCTTCCCCTCAAATCTAGACTTGATCCATGCTTTGGCCCATGGGATGTTATATAAACAGAGGCTTGGAAAGTTCTTGCACACTGAGACACACATTCTCTTGCTGTAAGGAATCCTGAAATCATCGTATAAGCACAATCTACCTTATTGGGAAGACCTCATAGGAGAGAAATGCGGTACCTTTGAGTGACAGCCTACCAACTCCCCATCACATGACTTAGCCAGCTTGCACCATCCCAGTCCCTGCTGAGCCACCAGCTGCTTGGCATTTCATGGGCAAGTCCATGCAACACCTGTGAAAAAGCCAGCCACCCAAGCTGAGTACAGCCAATTACCAATCCACAACAAAACATGAGCTCATGACTGTTATTTTAGCAGAACAGTGTTCATTAGTGGAGTAAAAGATGGTCCATAGGGTTTCTCCAAGTATGGCACATGGGTCAGGACACCCTTGCATATCAGGGCACATGAATAATAAAATCATTTGGGGCTTTATTTGAGGGAAAATTCCAAGCATCTGCCCGAGAGAATCTAAACAGAAATTGGGGTGACAATCAGGAATACATCATTTCAAATAAGTTTCCAGATGACAATTATGCACATGAACATTCAAAAACCCAGCCCTCGTGGGGAAGTTCAGCCAGCAGATGTCAGCTTAGACTGAGGAAGGTTTTCTATAGAGGATTGGGGCAACAACGATTTGGGCCCTAACAATAGTACAGTTTTATTGTTTTTTCCCTCTCCTCCTCCTTCTACCCTGTCCTGCACCCTCCTCTAACTCTAGGCTTTCCATTATTGCTTTCTGTTTCCAATAACTTGATTATCTTTCTTTTTATTTCATTTTTCAGTTTATATACTGGTTTGAGAGCCCACATCCTTGGGAGTGTAGCATAGACTACAGAATGTTCCCCAGGGAGCTCTCAGAAGAGATCCATATCAAATAACTAGAGGTGGGTAGAGTGTGAATTCCTACACTTTGGAAATGATAAAATGCTAAATAGCCTATTATCCTGGGATGGAAACAGCAGGTGTTACAAATATAAATTCAGTGTTGAAGCTCAAGAGAAACAAGAATAAAACAGACTGGAATGAATGCTCGGGTTTATCAATACTACAAGATACACATTGTCATGATATGTATCTAATTAATAGTTGGTATCTTTCTCTGAGGAGTTTCAGAAAATTTTCAGAGGTGTATGTACTCTAGCATGCTACTGCTCTGACGGCTCGAACAAAATGTTGTTCATCAGGTACAGTCCCAATTGTAGACATCCATTTGAAGTGTGCCCAAAGGTGTACTTCCCCCCTGAAAAATAAGGTTTTTATCAGTCTGCTGGGGATTCCTAAATCTAGTATGATTATTTTTGTTGCCTTTGCTTGCATTCAATAAATAGTTTTGAGCACCTACTACATTCAAAGATCACTGAACAGCGGAGATGAGTAAATCACCCCTATGGTCAAAAATCATAATCTTTTAGTAAATAATAATGGAGAGGGGAGAGATAAAAGGGGAAAGTGAGGGAAAGGATGGCAGGGTGAGGAGTAAGAGAGGAAACGGTTTCAGAAGTATAAGAATACTGGGACTTTGTTTTAAGGAAGTATGCATAGGTATCTTCCAAAGAGAGAAAGGAAAAAATACAAAGGGGTGAAAAGGGGTGACAGAACACGGCTCACTTAAAGAAGTCCAAACATTTGAGTAACCCTTGGACCTACAGTGCTTAAGGGGAGAAGAAGTGATCATTGGTTGAATGAGCAAGAGCCAGTCTAAGAAGGTCTCTTGTATGTCACTAACAAATTTGATCCCTTGTCCTCTAAGGTGACAGGGAGAATGGAAGAATGGAGTTAGTGCTTTGAATTAAGGTACCAATGTTCATATCAAAATGTAAATGTATTACCCAGGAGCACTACTGCAATGTCAGTTCAGTAGGACTTGTTAATACCTTTGCAAAGACTGGGTCATTGTGGCTTCCAGAGAGAAACTAAACAGAGCAAAGAAGCAATTCCAGCAGCAATGGACACTTTAACATTGTTGTGGAGGTGAATGTATCACAAGGGAGTTTTATTCCATATTAAAAAAAAAAAAAACTTTTTCTTTTTTTTTAGAAAAAAGTAAAGTGTTTGCCAAAAAGTTATACACAGAATTTTCTACAATTTAACATGGAGAAATCTGAAAACATTCCTGAAGGAAGAAAAGGAGAATCGTGATGTTAAAGACAATACTTACCACTGTTCATTTCTTCTGGAAACAAGCTACTGTTTACCTTGAAAGTGGCCAAGTCGCAGTGGCAACATCAGCCTCTTGCAGAGTTGCTCTGTGAACCACAGAGCAGTGAAGCAGGGGCAGAAGGAGAAGCTCGCGTTTTACAGTGTGCGATTCCAAAGTGAGCAGGAAGCATGAAACCATGAAACGGTACCTCGGTGCTTCTTTCTGCATTGTTTCCCTCACTCAGTAGTTTCTTCCCATGCCAATCAAATTTCTGAGGCTTCAAGCCTCCACTCCCAATGCTAATTCTCTGATTTATTTTTCATCCTTCATTACTTTATTCAGTAAAATATAGTGAAAGTGTGCAGCATGGAGGCCATGTCCAAGGCATGGAACATCATCTTTATCACCATGGAACTCTCAGTGTAACCCAACATTTAAATACTTGCTTTATGAGCTGGTTAATGCAATGATATATGCATGCAATTGTACTTAAAACATTAATGGAAAGTAGACTTAAAAAGTTTATTTTGGTCCAGAAATGGTTTGGAATCCATGCAGAGCTTATTCACAGTGTGTACTCCAGCGAACTTTCTGAAATACCCTTATGTCCAGACAGAACAGAGAGGCACAATGAAAGGAATAACCAACCACGTGCACCAGGGCAGGGAGCGATGAGCAAGAATACAGCAAAGAGAAGGACCCTGAAAGCTAACTTTTTGTTTGTCCCTCTGACCTTTGTATTTGTATTCCATACTGTGGAGGTGTGTTTAGCAATATCATCTTGTTATATCCTTCCAAGATGTAATTAGGTTTTCTAATAGTTACTGGTTCATTGCAGAATATTTAAGGCAAATAGAAAACTGAAATGAAATTTCAGAAATGGGCATTCTTTCTGTTCTCTATTAGGAAGAGCTCCTCCTGAGGAGTTATTTTTCATTTTTGCTGTATTCTCTTTTTCATCATGTATATTCTTACATAATCAGCATAATGTACATGCAGTAATGCTTCTTGTTTGGTATTTATTTCATTAACTTGAGCACTTTTATGTCATTAAATATTCTCTAATACATAATTAAAATTTAATAAATACATATTATTTCATCCCAGATTTGTCATGTTTTAGGGTTACATTGGAAACAGAGAGAGGTTTCTATGCTGGCATTTTGCTAGGGAGGGCCCTCAGACTGCTGCTCCAAGGGAGTGAGGGGGGCAGAGCTGGGCAGAGGGACAACCTGCCATGTGGTTCATTGGCAATAAACTCCTCTGGCCATTCCACACATGGTGATCAGTTAGCTGGTCCTTCAGAGTTGTCCCAAACAGAAGCAGTCTCTGTGCCCTTGCATGTACTGGTGATTATACTGTGAGTTGATACAACCTTGAACGATACAGCTTTCTATAACCTGAGGCTGTCACCCTGAAGAATGCAGCTAAGTACTGTCAACAGCTGAGGTTCCTGAGAGCTGGGGAGCCAGCGCCTCAGCCCTGAAGGAAAGAACTGGGTGGCATCTCACAGCATCCACCACACGTTATCATTCATTTATTAATCATTCTATTGCTGGACATGGAGGGAATTTTTCTGAAGGAGGAAAAGGAAAGGAAATGAAGAGAAGAGCACACCAGGTGCAGTAAGAACAAAGGCCCAGAGACATGGGGGACAAGGCTGGGAAAGAACAAGAGGCAAATGAGAAAATGATACAATAAGTATACAATACAGTAAGGCAGAGGATTACAAGAGAACAGTGGGCAGGAAGGTACCCAGGTCATGGGGCTTAGAATTTATCTTGTAAGAGATGGGACATATTACACTTCTCTCTCCAAATTTGAACTTTTGCATCCTTTGGCCAACATCAACCCTGGGTGAGTACCACTCGATTCTCTGTTTCTGTATGTTCAGCATTTTAGAATCTATCCATAAGTTGAGATCCTGTGAGATTTGCCTTGCTGTGCCAGGCTTATTTCACTTAGCAGATTGTGCTCTAGCTCCAGCCATACTGTTGCATACACAACAAATATATGCCATTTTTACTTATGAATTAAAAATAACTCATTGTCTCTTCAAAAGACCTTTAAAAAAGAGAGAGGAGATAGGAAATGTTGACTGGTTTTGCTCTTGTTGTACCAGGAGGTTCATGAGAGCAGAAGCACCACATTCTTCCAGCACCAACTGAGAGCCCTTGAGTGGTCCAAGTTACCAATCAGATCTTCTGAACTTTCAACTCCAGTTTGCAGCTGTCCGACTTTAGCTAACTATGGTGAGAGCTCAGTCCAGTGCAGGGGGCCTCCAGGTGTTGAGCCACCTCTCAATCCAAAGTCCCTCCAGGACAGTCCTCACAGAAGTGAAACTGAGTTCTGTGAGCCTGTAGGAGGATGTCACATAATGACCTCTAGGGCAAGAGGACATCTGCCAGAAACAAATGTGTAATATGCTCCAATCGAAAGTCAAGCATCGGAGTGCTTTTTCCTTGTATGACATGTCCTCATTCATCCTCTGGTTTGGACCAATAAAGCAGCAGTTTTCTGGTCAAAACCCAAACAGTTTAATCCCTTTCCTCAGTAGATCAATCAACTCACTGGTTTTTAGAATGGGTGGAACAGAGCTGAGAATAGGCAGTAGAAATTACTAAATGGAGGGAATGTTTTCCTGAATGCCAAGCAGGAGCAACCTGATGACAATATTCAGTTCTGTTCGCTATGAATTAATAAAAATCCTGACCTTAAGATGAGAAATCCCCACTGTGCAAGACTGTCAGATTTTATTAAGCCAACAGCCCTGTGATGATTGAGTAGGGTGGAGCAGGGGAGAGAGCAAGTGTGTTGCCATGGTTACAAGAAGAGAAGCAACGTGTGTGGGTGCTGTGGTCGTCTTGATTCTAGGAAGTTTATTTAGAGACAGGCTCACACGCTATGGGGAGAAATAGCTCTGAATCTTGCAGAATCATTACGGAATCAGTGATCTGCACCAGCTATCCTGACAGCGTGCTGGTTTCCAAGCAACTAAAATATTCCTTGACAAGCCTAGAAAATCCGGGAGACTCATGTGAACTTGGCACTATGGAAGAAAAGATAGCACGATTTTGATGTCAGGAAGGCTCCAATGCTGTTGATTCAAATTCAGACATTCAAAACCTTGGAAGATGGGGTTTCAGTGTTCATTGAGTCATTCACAAACACGTTTTGGGCTACAAGTGCAAGACACTCTTCTAGGCTGAGGCACCTCTTTCACCTCTCATGCCAGGAAAGACAGGTGAGCTTATAGACTCTGCCCTACAAGTGAGTCTTGCTGCAATTTCTACCAGGGGAATCTGGCAAGAGCAACTTAAGTATATGCCACAAAATATGGCAGAGTCCAAAGACTAAGAGCCTCGCTTGAGTATAATGTGCTAGGTTAACAGAATTGCTTTCTACATGCAAGAATCTATCATGTAAATTTGCAAAAATAAAACATCACTGTGCTTCTCGGCAGATACTTTCAAAATATCCTATTACAATACTTTAGAGACACTTTAAAGAAAAATAGCAAACAGCAGAAAGAGAAGAAAGAGGAGGACTGTTGTATGAATTATGCATACCAGAGCACTGCTTAGCTGTTAACTGAAAACCCTTTGCAAGTATGATATAAAGTGAGAAGGTCAGAAAACTTGCCCAAGATGCATTTCTTGGTGGGCCTACCTATCTGTATTGCTTCCTGCAGAAGAAATGACTTGACAAAGTATAAAGTGGGATCCCAGAACTGGGCTTTGTGTTATGCTAAGAAGTATGTCCAGGATGCGTCTTTGTACCTCAGTAGTTATAGTTTCATTTGTGTAATGAAAAGATTGAATTGGAAGATCTCCACCTACTGTTGTAATCATCTGAGGTTCAATGGCACTTAAAACAACATCTTTTCCCCCAATAGCTCCCAAGAACCTAATTCCCTCACAAAGCAGCTGGATGGCTGTAAGTGTGTAGTTAAAAGGAAAGACTGCTTTTACATCTGGAGGCAACACATCTTGCTGAGTTGGCAGTCGTATGGACTCTCTAGAACAAAAGTAATTTCAAACGTTTGTCCTTCTCACCTTCCTCTGTGGCAGACTCTGAGAAAATAACTGAAAATATAAAAACAATATAGCAGAACTGTTCCGTGGAAAACCCTGAATCAGGCAGGAGGAGCCTTACCCAGTTACGGTCTACAGCTCGGAACCCAAACTTTCTAACCCTTAGTGTTCTCTTGTTCTCTTCTGCAATATAGGATGAATGAAAATTGTCCAGATTTTATCACTCTGGAAACTGAAAAAGAGCTCTACTGGTATTACAGTGTTTTATATAGCATGATCTCAGTCTTGTTCACTGAACATAACTCGTTTTCCAGAATGACAAAAAGACCTGGTGTTCTGTTATGGCTCCCGTGAGGATCCGCAGAGCAGATGCTGAGTATGACAAGGTGACACTTACAGACACTGGGAAATGGAGAAAACTAAAGAACTGCTTCCAGGGACCACTCAGAATACACACTTTTCCATGATTTATAAATAAATCGATGAATAAACTTCTATCTGTAAGTGATTGTGGGATTTTAATTTTTTTTCTAGGCAGTTTTCTCATTATTTTATTTTTATTTAGTTAGTTTATTTTTAAAGGCAGAGAAACAGAGACTGAGAGAGAGGGAGAGGGAAGAAGAAGAGAGACAGAGAGACACTGTCAATCTGCGAGTTCATTCCCCCAAAGCCAACAACTGCTAAGAGTGGACCATACCAAAGCTAGGAGCCTGGAACTCAATTCAGGTCTGTAACTTGACGAATAGCAAGGGGCGGTGGTGTGGCGTAGTAGGCTAAGCCTCTTCTTCGGGCACCAGCTTCCGACACGAGCGCCGGTTCTTATCCCAGATGTTCTTCTGATCCAGCTCTCTGCTCGTGGCCTGGAAGAGCAGTGGAGGATGGCCCAAGTGCTTGGGCTCCTGCATCCTCATGGGAGACCCGGAGGAAGTTCCTGGCTCCTGGCTTCAGATTGACCCAGCTCTGGCCATTGCAGCCATTTGGGGAGTGAACCAGAGGATGAAAAACCTTTCTCTCTGTCTCTCCCTCTCACTGTCTATAACTCTACCTCTCAAAATAAATAAATAAAATATTTTTTAAAGGCAGCAAAGGACCTTCCAGTTATTCTTTTATAAAAACTGACAACGTATTTTCTAGTCCGAGAGTAGAGCTCTGTAAATTCAGGTCTTCATACAAGTAGCTGCAAGAAAAATCTATTCTGTGCTTAGTGGATGGAAGGAGCCCAACTCCCTGAAAAGTGCTGTGCTTACAGTACCATGATCCCTAAAACAGTGCCATGATTGAGTTTATGGTGTATTTTAATGCAGGTATTGTCAGAGGTGTTGACACTCCAAAAAGAGCTGTACAAATAAGCTTGCAAACTTGCTCTTCCCACGTAGGGAGAATACTGATGAGACACTGGCCATGTCATACGGGAAGGAGTCACTTTGCTCTTGGTTTTCCCATAGCACCTTGCATAGATTTAAACACTTATATTAGGTCAAAAAAAAAAAAAAACCAGCAAAACAAAATGCATAGGACCAGAGTGAGAGAGTTATGTCAAGGAATGGGGAAAGTACACATGACTCAGAGCAATTTCATCCATGGGTGTAACCAGGAGCTGAGTACAGGGTTACTTCAGTTTGATGCCCATGTTACCATGCCCACACTTCATTTACCCTGATGCCCGATATACTCAGTGCTCTGGAAAAATCTAGAAAACACAAGCCACAGTCCTGGTACAGACTGCCAGTGGTACTCGAATACCTCTCTTTGCTGATCTACAGTTAGGAACAGAAGACAACCTAAACAGCATCATACGACCAAGTTTTGGCCAATGGGACAGAAGCAGAAGTGATGCATGCAACTTCTGCAAGGTTTCCTTGGAAGGGTATGGCCTGCTTTCCCCCTGTTATTCTCTTTTTGGCCAGCAAGAGCTAGAATGTGAACACTAGAGAGGAAGCAGTGATTTCAGTTCACAGAGCAGTAGCCTCTCATGGAAGATCTGGAGTCTCTGATGGTTGTGGGACTTGCATAAGCGGTGAATAACTCATCCAGACTCCTAAGACAGTCCAGCATGCATGACCCTGGTGTTCAAGTAAGTATGATTTAAGATTTGCAGCCACCCACACTAAACACGGTGTCTCTATTAAAGTAGTCCTTCCTGAGAACTTAAATCTATACCTGCAGCTAGTCAGAAACAAGGTTCTGCTTGGGTACAGGGTAGAGTTTGTTTGGGGCACACTAAGCTCTCTTGAGATGAAGTCAGCCGCACTGGACAACCCATGAGAACACTCACTGGGTCTGGAGTCTTTGCAAGAATGTTCTGCAGCAGGGGCCACACACTCAAATGCAAGTGCTGGGCAGGGAACAGCAGTGGGAGCAGAGGACTGTGGTCCACTGGAGAGGCAGGGATTATATACGGAAAACTTAGGGTATAAAACACATCAGTATTGTCTGGAAAGCACAGAAACTGCTAGAAATGTGAAAGAAGTGCCCACAAGACTTAATTCATGCAGCAAAAGTAAAGTTTCTTCAGATATTATAAAAAGAGTGCCCCCACCTCCTACAGCTACTGGCCTCCAGCTGAGATGGCAACTAGAATCTGAGATGGTCCAGCTGGACATCGGGAGGAGCGATTCATCCCTACGCTGTTGCTATCACCTGAGGAAAAACAGCCACCACTGCCAGAAAGCAGGTCATCTCTCCTGCCACCAGACACCTCTGCCCTGGCAACAGCAAACCAAGGATCAGAGCCCCAGGTCCCTCACATCTTTCTGAGAGTGGGGGGCTCCTATGCCAAATCTTTGTTGTGTTAATTACAGTTGTTTACCAGTCTTCCTCCAAGGGATGCAGATATGGGACTGTGGACTCGGCTGCCTGCCAAAAGCCACAGCATCCATCCTACTTGTGCCTGACACCTAATGCTCTGCTTCTGCAATTAACCTCCCCGCCCTGGCTCCTGCATGCCAAAAAACAAAGCCAAAGGCATTAGTGTACGGCAGGCAACGCACCGCACAGCTGCAGGGCTAAGGAGGTACAAGGCTTCTGGAATTTTCACTTGGAAAAATTCACTCTGTAACAACCTGGGACTCTATTAGCTTAAGCCATTTTCAGAAACACTTCTAAATGATTTTGACCTCCTGTTTAGGGTGTCTTGGAATTGTGAGAAAAGTAAACACTAACGCAAACTCTGCTGGAGTTGTTTGTATTCCAGTTAAATGAAAGACTCCCCAGAGGCTCAGAGCTTAAGACCCAACCACTTAGGACACAGTCAGCAAGGTATAGCCCTCAGAACCAGTCAAACTCCAACTTGGTTGCATGAACTGAGCAGTAGCTCATACTGTAAAGAAAGAATGGGCACTTTTGATGTTCTTTATGCCTCTCTTGCAGCCACATGGGATGCAAGGCTTTGCAGAACCAATACTGCTTGCCAGTGCTCTGTCCACTTAACTAAATGTATTCTCTCTGTGCTGTTTGATAACATGAATATCTGTAAACAAACTAATGATTTCTGTTCATTGATATCCATTCTAATTTCAGATACAATCTTTAAGATTTAAGCTGTATGCATGAAGATACATACATTCGTGCTTATACTGTTTACTCAGTAGAAGCAATTAGCCACATTGAGAAAATAAACATTGGGAAAGATAATGGATTCTGATGAATGTGCCATGCTACCCACTTGTGTGAACAGAAGGTTGCTAACTTACCACTCAAAGTGTACTCAGTGGCTCACCATTCATGGAAGCTGTAAGAATTTTGGAATCACAGGAATCAAGTGCTTGGAGTTTGTTAGAACTGTACAATTCCAGACCAAGGTCAGGATTAGCTACTGCATTGAAATGAATTCTGCATGCGATTTTCACGCATTGCTTACAATCTGAAAAGCTACATTATAAAAATAATCACAGGTGGTACTGGTAGACACATAATCCATGTCCTGGAGAATGGACCTAAATCTTGAGAGAGAACAACTGGCCTCCGTTCATAATTACACGGTTCACCAGAATTACTTGATTTCTGTTTCTCTCATCTGTAAAATGGGAATAACAACATTTCTTACAAAATGGAGATATTCACCTAATTATAAAAGACTGTTCACCCACGGGGTTATCTGCCTGTGTTTCTCACACATGTGCATAAGCATTATGGGACCACTCTTGAACCTGGCAGAAACCATTTTGAAAATGCTGTAGGAGTGTTACCTGGAATGAAAGACAGAAGGCCACTTGCCTAAACCTGAAGAGGTAGAAGTGTAAATGACGAGAGATTTGCTTCTGAGTATAAAGACAGGCCATAAAAGGATGATCCAACTTCTGCAAAGTCCACAGGGCTGAGTGGAGTAAATGGCAAAGCAATGTGTATACTATAAGGGAGCTTTAAAGAAACCTTTGACATACATAATCCAAAAATATTAACTTCTCTTACTATACCAAAGACTCAGGGAGCTAATGAAGCCAAAGAAATGGCAACAAAGATAAGACTATAAAAATGGATAAAGTCAAAGTTTACTCAATATTATTTTGTTAACTCTATTAGGTATGCTCACCCAAAAGCTATGTAGATCCTATCTCCCAATAAAAAGCCCACTTGCTTAAGCACCGATTATCAAAAAGGGAGCTTTTCACGAACAGTCAGAATCAACTTGTCCATTTATTTTATGCAAACTGCTTCTAACCATTTCAAATCCTCTCTGCCTGATGAGTCAGGTCAACAATGACTTCTCTGAGAAGCATTTACAGTAACACTAAAGGTATGAAAGGCACCTGGATTTAAGGAAATTGTTTCTAAAATATATGCTTAACTTTCACTGTATTTGAAGTAGGAAGTTCTTCACCAAGACATTCTTTACAACAATTTCATTGCATGGAAAGTTTTCAGTTTCCTGCATTTCAATCTACAATTTCAACTAGCAAATAAACTCAGATCTTATTTCAAACTGATAACTGCAGTAAATCTTGTAGTGCATGGGAGTGTGCTGCATTTGATATAGGATTGCAGTATGGCTTGAATTAATAACTGCACAACATCTAAGGAAATGCCAGCATCAGATGCACATTTGTGTATGTGTAAGTGGCAATGGGGCACAGGACAGAATGTGTTGTAAAGAAGAAAACCATCACATTATCAGTTGACTGCAATATGCATAGAAGACACATGGGGATATGCACAGAAGACAGTGTTCATCCATCTATTACTGTTGTTTCGTAGAAAGAATACTAAGTCTCAGACAAAGTGTCTTAGTTCTTGACCTGGGTTTCTTCTTTTGAAAATGTTAGTACTTGAGATGATATTTAAAGCCAAATATTGTACAAGTCTATGCTTTTAAACATCACATTCTACTGGAATACCTTTCTTGCCCTTAAAAATCAACAAGATATATGAATAAAAGCTACTTAAAGCATTTACAAATTTAATTCAAAAAGTTCATGGATGGGACAATTAAAAGGTAAGTTTATTGGTGCAAAAAAAGTTGAAATCCATGCACAGTTTTTTTCATAATAAACATTTTCCATGAACTTTTTGAAGTTCCTTTACTTCTTTTAGAAACAGAATTAGTTGAATACAGCTCTATTTAGGGGAACTGTACACCATAATAAAATTTTCTATTAAAAAACAGAAAATGACAAGAATATTTTTCCATGTTCTTCGATGAACTTTCTGAAATGCCTTTGTACTTTGCCTAGAAACAGAATTAATTGAACAGCTTGGTTTAATGGAAGCACACACTGCAATAAAATTAAATTTTTTATAAAGAAAGTGACAAGAATATTTTTCCACATTTGAGCCAGTGGAAATTCAACACATGGCAGTACTCTGTGGAAGGTCACATTTCTGCACAACTCTATTCCTGAGGTGCAGCCATTGTCTTTTTAGCTTTCCTTAGTTCTTCAGAGAGAGAGAGACGGGGGTGAGGCAATGCCACTCCCCATCACTGCTCCATGACCTAAGCTAGCTCTTGTTTTTTCAGAGTTGCTTGCCTACAAATTTCTTGTGGCATGTATCCTGTTATTCCCTCACAATTTTTCTTATTTCAAACATTATAAGGATACAGATAAATGTGCAGGTATAGCACTCTACAGCAAAAATTATTGCTCACTTTTCTAAAGGATAAGCAGTATAGCTTTCATATTTAAAATATGAACCTAGATTTACTTAAATCCCTGTCACTATTATTTGCTTGAATCTACATGTCTTTAGAAATCATAGAAAACATATCTCAACATTCTTTTTCCCTTCAGATTATAACAAAACAGAATTTAGAAAATGAAATGAAATGAACCATTATGTGACTAGCCTGTTACTATGGAGTTCATCCAACAACTGTGGAACAGCATGTTTGACCTGAAAATAGAAATGATATCTTGACCAAAGGAATAATTACCATTGACAATCCTATGAGATACCAAGAGTTCAAGTAAAATTTCTAAAATTTGCAAGTTATGAAATGCTTTTGCTACTAGAATAATCACAAGCAATATTTCACCATAACAACATATACACACTCTGAGAATAATTAATAATGTCAGATTTTCTATTGAGAAGTTTCTATCATGTATTCAAAAGGGGTATTTACAACTTCACAGGAAACTCATATTATAAAAAAGCTATGCATGGATTTCAAAGTTTTTTGCAACAAAGTAAATTTTTCTTTCTTCCTTTCTTTTTTTTTTTTTTTTTTTTTTTTTTTTTTTTTTTTTTTTTTGAGAAAGAGAAAAAGAAAGCTCCTGCTGGTTCATTCCTCTACGTCTCTACATGCTCACAGCAGCCAAAACTGACAGCCGTGAATTCATTCATGGTCTCCCACATTAGTGGCCATCTACTTAAGCCATCACTGCCTGTCTCCCAGGGTCTATATTAGCAGTAAATTGGAGTTAGGAGTTAGGAGCCAGAGTCAGGTACTGAACCCACCCACTCTGATATGGGACATCTTTAACAATGGTCTAAGTGCCTGAACTTAAAAGTATATTTTCATTCAACTTGTCTGTGATCTTTTTGAAGTACTCTCCTACTTAGTAATGAGTGGTCCACATCCTATACTCATCAGACCCACTGTGACTTGTGAACCTGTTGGCGTCTCACTTCAGGCTTCTATTTACTCTTGTGCAGATTGCCAGTCACCCTACACTAACTTTTCATACACACAGAGCTATGAATCAGGGGCCTGACATCTTAGCAGATGGCACATACAGGCATGGGAACAAGCAACACAATACAGAGGACATGTGGCAGGCTGACTTTGTAAATAAGCTCCTAGAGAAAAATGATTAGCCACATATGTCTATGATTTACTGGTCAGCTGGAAGCAAGAAACACCAATACTGTTGGTTTTGAAAGAAAAAGTAAGAAATACACTGAGTAGACTTGTGAGAGACAAACAGATCAACCCTGCCAACTCAGGTTTAGTGCAGCCAGCCTTACCACGGCATGACCATTTTATGTTTTCATGACTGAGGAGGGCGGCACAATATTTTCAGTCATAGTATCAAAATATTATTTGAGCTCCCCCACCCCAATTCACATGTGCCTCCTGTGGTACTACTCTGACATAGTCAGCTGAGGGGAGAAGTAGCTCACAGATACAGTAAATCAAATGGGAAGGCTTTGAAATTGTAAACCAAAGTTATTTCACTCATAGTCCATACCCTATTTTAGTATATGACAGTGGTAGGGAAAGAAGGAAGGAGAGTATGGCAGGCGAGGAATCATTCCTGCAACAGGTAATTGAGGAACATCTAGGGGTAGGTCCTGTCGAGGCAACTAAGCTTCAACTTGGTAGAGCCTAGGTATTTTGAGAAGAAGTGCAATTCTGAAGGTAGCCTGGCCCTTTCTGCCAAGTTAGTAATAGATACATGTGTAAGTTTATAGAGACAGAAAATGAAAAACATTCACAGAGAGAAATGTAATTAAAAGTCTGGAACACACAAGGGTCAAGAGAGGCAAGGACAAAGACAATGGACAAATCTGGAACCTTCAGAGGACCAAGACTATGTAGCAGTACCCTTGGTGGAAGCCAGGGTGCTTCCCATTCCTAACACAGTCAAAATTCTGATTCCAGAAGGAATGGTGCTACAGAATTGATGACTGGCAAACAGCAACACCTGGCATGAACAAGGTGTGAACATGTGTGGGGATACCATCTCTGAATCCCTAAAAATGAGCTGAGTTTGGAAGTTTAAATAGAGCTAGAGATCATAAATTAGTAGATACAAGATTTACAGGTGCATAATGGAATTAAGGAGTTAATTACTTCCAACAAAATTAATTACTTCCATCAAAATATCAAAATATGATAATTTTTATTTGTTGACATATTTGAATTTCTATTATCGCTTCATAAATTACCAATTTGATCTTGCTCAGACCTTGAAAGGCTTTCCCATTGCTTTTGATGAATTGTCCTTAAGGACATGGTGCCAGCCATCTTTTAAGCATATCTCAATTTATTTCCCTATCTGTCCGCACTTTAGATGCCTTCCATAGTTGCCCACTGACCACGTTCCCTGACTGTTCCTGCCCCTTCATAACACATGCAGTGGTTTCTGGTTTATATTCTTCAGGGTCCAGGTTCAGCAGTCTTCTCTGAACCCTGTGGCTGAATTAATTACTTCTCATATTTTATTGCATAAAACTTCAGCCTTCACTTATGACATTCTGTTTCAAATATCAACTTGCCACATTATGTAATTCTCCTATAACACAGCAAGCTATTCTGCGGCACTGACTTTGTCTTTTTAACCCGAGATTCCCAGTGTATGACATCATGTATTTGGTGCACAGGACTCACTCGATACATTTATTAAACTGAATCTCCTGCCTCTGGGTATAACTGAGTTTATTTGAGAATCATGTTGATTTCAAGATTCATCTTAGTTCTCATGTGGAATAAGAAAAAAACAGAAAGTCCTCCTCTATCTTTTGACTTCCCTTAGCCCAATTAAGGATCATTTATGCCATTAAGTTAAATGTTTCTTCTTTTCTACCACAATTGGCCCTTCATCCTCATTGCTTTGTGATGTGCATTAAGTTAAGGTTGCCAGACAAAATACAGACCCCTCAATTTCATATAAATACTGAATTAATATTTTAGTATAAGTATATCCAAACTATTGCATGGGATATACTTAAATGCAAGGTTATTTGCTTGAATGAAATTTTGAAGATGTAATTATGTGCCCATTCAAACAATGTTTTAATTTTTAAAAATGTTTATTTATTTGAGAGGTAGAAAGAAAGAGAAAGAGGTAGAGAGAGACGCTGAGATCCTATTCACTGGTTCATTCACTCAGGTTTGGGCCTGAATGAAGCTAGGAGCCAAGAACTCAATCTGGGTCTCCAACACGGCTGACAGGGACCCATTCACTTGAACCATAACCATTCTTCTCTAAGGTAGGTTCCCATAAGCAGAAAGTTGGAATTGGAAGCTGAGCCAGGACTGAAACCTAGACATTCCAATGTAGAATCGGGAGTCCCAAGCAGCATCTTAAAATAAATAAATAAATAAATAAATAAAAGATTGACTATCAGAAAGGCAGAGTTACAGAAAGAGAGAAAGAAGACAGAGAGAAAGAGAGATAGATCTTCCATCTGCTGGTTCACTCCCCAAATGCTCACAATGTCTGGGGCTGGGGCAGGATAAAGCCAGGAGCTTGGAACTCCATTTGGAGATCCCACATGGGTGCAGGGGCCAAGGTCATCTCCATTGCTTTCTCAGGCTGGATTGGAATTGGAATGGCTGGGCCTCAAAGTGGCACCCATATGGGATGTTGGTATTGCAGACTGCAGCTGAACCTGCTGTGCCACAATGCTGGCCCCAAGCAGTGTCTTCAGCCCATCCCATTTTGGTACAATTTTAATTTATTTAACTTTTAATATTATATGAAGCTAGAGGTCACTGCACTGCAGAGTGGCAGGCAGGCCTATAGAATTAAACAGTCTATGGGAACTGAAGATATTTTATTAGGAGAAGGAAAGAGCAGGGTCTGGGACAGGTGTAGGACATGGATTTTCTAACAGGCCTTATTTTGCTTAGTGAATACTGGGCAGTGTCTGGAGACCTTTTTAATTGTTACAACTGGGTTGGAGGTGCACCTGGCACCTGGTGGGTAGTAGCTCCAGGGACACTGCTAAATATTCTGCAGTGTACAGGAAAGGCTCCCCCCCCCAAAAAAAAAAATCATCAGCTCAAAATGGCAATAGTGCCAACATTTAGAGATCCCAATTAGGCCAAAAGTAAATGAAGTCACACAAGCAAAAGCTTCTCTCAGCTGATCCCCACTTCCCCCAGGACTTCAATCCCTTTAATCGCCAGAAATTGGTCCCAATCTTTCCTCATAACCGTTATTACTATTATTGTCCTGACTAATGAGCTTCCATTTCCTGGTCTTACTATGTCTTGATCTCTACACTAAATGTTTCGTGAATTAGCTAATGCTTCAGACAATTTTCAATTCTTATATTTATGATCATTTAACAATTAGGAAACACAAGCCTAAGAGATTAAGACAGTAACTAAGGGAAAGGATCAGACAAAATGTCATTTTTTCAAATTAAGATTTTATTTTTATTTATTTGAAAGGCATACTGACAAAGAGTGAGACAGACACAGAGACAGAGAAGGGGAGAGAGAGAAAGAGAGATCTTCCATCTGCTGATTCACTCCCCAAATGGCTGTAGTGGTGAGGGTTAGAGGGATAGGCCAAAGCCAGGATCTGGGAACCACATCCAGGTCTCCCACATGGGTGACAGGGACCCTAGAACTTGGGCCATCCTATGCTGCTTTCCCAGCTGCATTAGCAGGGAACTTGATTAGACGTGAAGCAGCCAGAACTCAAACAGGAGCTCCAATATGGAAAGCTGGTGTCACAGGTGGCAGCTTAACCTGCTGTACCACAATGTCAGCACTGATTCTATTTCTATGAAATTCCCCAAAAAGATTGTAAATATACAGGGGAAGAAGGTAAATTAGTAGTTGTCAGGAGCAAGGGAGAGGGGAGAATAGAAAGTGACCACTAACAAGTATCAGGTTCTTCAAGGGTTGCTGAAAATGTTCAAAATTAGATAGTAGTGACAGGTGCACAAATCTGAATACACTAAATTTATTGAATTATACCTTTTAAAATGGTAAATTCTGTAGCAGGTGACATAGCTTAAAAATGTATTGAAAATATGTTCAAAGTGTTTAAAGTTAAAATATACTTTCATTAAATGTTTAAATTAATATATAGTTTAAAAAAACAATCAAAACGAAGTGGAATGGCTTATCAGGATCACAGGGCTGGGAGCAATGGAGCAGACACAGCAGGTGGGTCCCTGGACACCCCATCGGGACATCTCTTCCCTTCATTTCTCCCTAGTGTCAGGGATGCACACTTCAAAGCCAGGAAGACCTATATTTGAATTCCTGCTATTCTTCTTAACCTGGACAAATTACCAATCTTGCTTGAGTCAGAATTCTTATTAAAATGGTGTTAATAATACTGACACTACTGTGTGGAAATTATGCATGTGAGGCAGAAAACGTTCATCCAGGAAAGTGCAGCTATTATTGAATTTCTCAATAGATATAAACCATAACAGCATCCTCGTTGGGGCCTTAGAAGACAAATCCTCTAAGACTGGTTGCCGAGAAATCCTCAGCTGCCTGGGGGTGGGTGCACTTGAATGTTCCCTCCCAGCCCTAGAGGGAACAACTCCATTTTAGCTGCTTTATATATTGGGCTTCCTATTAGGACTCTGTTGAAAAATAGAGTTCTGTAGAAAGTTTGAACACCACCACTCTAGGCATCAGTGATTCTAATGAGGGAAACTGGTGGAGCCAGGCAGGAGGAAGGGAGCAATCTGGAAAGACACTCATCATCTAGTCCTCTCTCCAAATGTACTATATAGTAGATTTCAACTGCTGAGAACCTATATAAAGTTCTGTGACTTCTTCTTGGTGGAGACATACATGCCTTTGAGAGTCTGAGTAACTCAACACAGGCATTTTTGGACACTTAACCTCTCCTAGGCTGATGACCAGAGGATTTTCTGGAAACAACTGATGGAGTCAAGGACAACCCAGAACCAGGGGACACATGGGACCATTTTTCAGAAACTGCCTCAGTGGCTCCCAATTGTTCCCTGTGTTGTCCTTGACTTTACATCTTCAGAAATTTCTTTATTCTGCAGAGAAAGGGCAGATTCCACCTGCCGCCTGGGGAAGCAGCAGGACACTGGCCTTTGTGAAACTACCTTGAAGGATATTTGTAATGGCTTAATCTTTCTCTTTCACGCAAATCTCATCTGTCTGCTGCTCGCCTGGGTGATGCACTCCCACTTTTCAGGATGCAGCCTCATTTAACAACGGGCAATCAAGCCTGCTCCAGCAGCCACAACGGAAACTCTTGGGGTTCATCACACTGGAAAAATATGCCATCTTTATTTCCATTCTATTGTTTCCCCCAAAGATTTACAATACACATTTTTTTCCAATGGCCCGTTTTCATGAAATTTCACTTGGATATATTTCTAAGTCCCAAATCCAGATGGTGCAACTCAGTGAAATTTGAATGGTGCTGTTACAGAGCATGGCACTACTTTTCTGGACAAATTCAGAGAAATGACATCAGGAATTCAAGAGATGAAAACGATTGGAAATTAAAGAGTTTATAACGTGGGAGCAGAGAAACGCACATTTGATTTATATAGTGACTACTGATGATGAGTTAATAGTAATTTTCAGGCCCACTCCAATTATTTAATTAGTGTGACAGAATTTTCACAAAATAGTCATGCTGTACACTGTACACTTCATATGTATCCATTGGAGAAAGCATTGCAGGAGTTTCCCCTTGAGGTACTTTTGGAAATCATTTAAAAAAATGAGGAAATCAGCAGAATGTGACTAGATATTGTAATCAGGAGGTAAAGTAAGTAGCAATAATTTATTCCGAGAAAAAGAGATGGTAGTAGTATTGAACCATACCTCCCATCTTTTCTAAAGTCCCTCCATGGAGAGCTAAGGTATCTGTCTCTTGTGCAGATATAATTATCACTGTTTTGACCAATAGATACAGCCAAAGGAACAATGCATTACGTCCAAGGCTGGTTCCCTTGAGAGGCTCTTTGGGAAATCCTACACCATCTATGAAGCTCAATTTCCCTGAGACCATCATGCTAGAGAAACCACTTAGGTGGCTTGGTTCACAACTTGGCTGGCTTCCCAGCTGCCAGACAGGAAAACTGCCAGCTCTGTGAATGAGCCATCTTAGGAGCCTTCAGACAACTGTTGCCCGAGCTGACATCTGCCTGCAACCTCGGGAGAAACTACAAGTGAGAAATGTCCAGGGAACTCTTTCCAAATCCCTTACCCTCAATGTTCTGAGCAAAATAAAATGGTTGTTGCAATTTTATACCACTAGATATATAGATAACTTTGTAAGCAGCAATAATAACATGAATAGGTATCAACTCTGCCCTCAACGGAGATCTGGTTTCTCCTAAATTCCTGTAGAATCAGTTCTCTGCTAAGTTGCTAGAACAAAATACTATAAAGTAGGAGGCTTAAACAACAGGAATTTAGTTTTTCACTGTTCTATAGACTGGAAGTCTAAGATCCAGAGGCTGGTATGACCAAGTTCTGGTGAGGGCCCTCTGTATGACTTGCCAAAAGCTGCCTTCTTATTGTACACAGCCTTCCCTTCATGTGTGTATGTGTGTGTGTGTGTGTGTGTAGGGTGCGAGGTGCAGGGGAAAGTTCTGGTGTCTCTTCCTCCTCTTCTATCCCATTTTTAGGACTCCATTCTCATGACTTAATTACCTCCCAAAGTTCCCATCTCATTGGAAGTCAGTGCTTTAACACATGAATTCTAGGTATAGACAAATATTCAGTCTGTACCAGAAGCTCAGAAAAAATATTCCCAAATGAGAAAGAACTTACAGACAGCATCAGGAGCTCACCAAGAATTAGCTGTGATCACAGATTAAAATCAACATGTGCTTCAGATTCAAAGACAGACAAGGCTCAGAGATCAGTCAAGGCTTCCAAATGCTCAGATTAGTGGTGATGATAATTGAATGAGGATGTACATTTGGTTCGACTACACCATAGCTATATCCTTTAGCTGCACTGCTAAATCAGCACAAGTAGGATGTCCCTTCAATGGTACCCTTCCAGTAGTCTGAGTATGTCTGTACACCAAGTCAGAAAGTCCCATTTAAGTCAGGCTGGAGGTAGGGCCTTTTGGGGCCCTGAAATAAAGCTAAGATTCTTGACAACTTTCACTCATACAATAAATGCTGATTATATAAGAGTACTTCACAAAGTTCACAAAAGGTTATTTTGGGGTAAAAAAAAAATTGTAGCCCATGCATAATTTTTTTATAACATACAGTTTCCCTGAACTTCTTGCAGGCTCCCCATATTCCTAGAAAAAGTGTACTTTTGTATGTTTGTTTTTCTGCACTGAAGAAGAAAAGATGGCCAAGAACTAGTGCTGACCTTATAAGAGCTCAACGGCCCGAGAGATGGACTTTCAGGCAATGTTCTGACCCGAGGCTGGATACTTCATTAAGTGGGGAGGGAGTCCAGAAGGGGCCATGCCTGAATCTGCAGAGTAGCTGGGGAAGCCAATCCAGAAAAGGGGCAGCAAGTCCTAGGGCTTATTAATTGCTGCTCCTATACACATACCAGCTGCATTTTGTAATCAGAAAAAAATAAAATGATTTCAGCAACTGCATTTTGTATAAGGGAATGTTTTTTAGATGACTATTTGCTTTATAAAACTCTGGGAATATCTCAACTAATCAGCATTCTGCATGCATTTAGCATTTCATTTTCTTTGCGAAAGCAGCATTTATATCCACATAAATGCAAATATTTTTGCAAAGTGATGCCCTATACATCACACAGAAAAATATACCAATAAAAAAGCAGAAACAAAAATACCAGAAATTATTTTTGGCACCTACTATGTGGAAAATGTGTTTATGTTATTTTTTTTATCTTATAGAAAGTACCACAGGTTTTCTAAAAATGTTCTAAATTATCTTCAGATATCAATCTGTCATTTACTATCTATTTTTCAAAATTACTAACAATAAATATCCTCCTGGATCTCAAATAGACTCAGAAATCTTGTTCCTTTGTGAAACGCTATCAAGATATAATGCATGCATACATAGTTGAAGTGTTTTACCACTGAGGCAACAGCTCCACCTATTTCCCATCCTTATCCTCTCACAATTCTCTACTCAGCATAGATATGTGTGCACATATTCTGTCTGTCTCTCTGTCTCTCTCACCCCCCAACTCCAACACACACCCACACACACACAGACTACATTCTAGCTCATATATAGAATTCTTCCCAGCACTTAATGGAAGTGCATTGACCTTACAAAGAACAGTAAAGAATCTAGCACAAGTGCCCTGTTGTATTGGAAACACATTTTTTCCCCCTCTCACTCACCAGTGTGAGCTCACGGGATGGAGACAAAGCGTGACTGTGCACCTGGGTTCTATGACTGATAGAATATGTGACATTATATGCAATATTCCAGGCCTCAATTTCTCTATCAATATGATAGGCAGTCCTTCTCAATTTTCTAAGGGTACTGTAAGGATGATACAAAAAGGTCCATTGCTTGTGAGAGGTCTGCTGAGATCAACAGCAGCATTTTGCTTCATGTTTGGGATAATGAAATATTGTTTGTGTTCATATTAATAATCAGTATCATGAATATAGCCCAAGAGGACTGTAAGTTTGAGTTTCCTTCATAGTCCACCAGAAGGATGTCGGTCATGACTGCACTGAGTCTCTTCGGCTTCCATGAAATATGCTACACATCCCAAAATCTAAACCACAGTCCTAAATTGAACTATATATACAAGGTTATAAGATATTTCCTATAGTTCTATAAATGAGGGTCCTAGCCAGAGAAATGATGAGGCCATCTGTAATAATCACAAAGTCATAATAGCATACAAGTCCCTCCTAACCTCATGCAGATACGCTTAAAACAAGTTAGTTCCCTTTTATCTGAGTTGGTGAACGCACCAGATGTGCATTGCTGCTCTCTGCCATCTAACTGTGATGGATATGAATCTACCACGGTCTGTTTTCCCACAAAGACAAGAATCTGCCTTAAGCCTCTTTTTTACATACTGTCTAACTGATTCAGTTGGCTTGGCTCAATGCAATACACCTTCACTTTGGATGTTTCTTTTGGATCAGCTAACTTACTTTGTCAATAAAATAAGTATAGAAATATTAAATGAGATTGAACAGCATCCAATGAACTAGTTTAAGCCTTGAGGCCATTCCTCATTCCTGTGCTTGATCATTATTAAATGGCTTTTAGGAAACTAACTCTGCTAGATTATCAAACAACTCACTGTTATTATTTTCAACCTGTGAGAGAACTTGTGCATGGCTTTCTCCAAGCCTATGTGCTGCATGTCATCTATCCCAAAAACCACCTTGGTGCTATCTCTTAAATCCACATTTCCAGAAGCAATGCTTCAGTTATAAATATTTTTCAGGGGGTTGAAACTGTCTTCCTAAAGATGAAAACAGTGTTTTGAGTATAGTGTTTCACCCTGTAATTTGTTTTATGTACTATCCATTCTATAAATATGCACTATTACTATGGGAACTCATTCCTCTTCAAAGACAAGAATGTACTGAAAATATTTCACAATTATTCTATTCCTCCAAACAAGCCACTTAATTAACAGCAATAACATTAGTCATGTCAGGGGAAAAGGCATTTCAACATTTTGTGAGGTAATATCTTTATGCACAAGCAGCTACATTACCATAATGGGGCACTTACATTGGATGAGCTCTACTCAACAAGTTATGCCCCCTACTCTAGGTCTACTGAATAGAATAAAGCAAATAGACCCTGTCTATACAGGAGTCCATTAAACAGCTCTAGTTTTGAATACTTTAAGAGTATCAAATATTGTTTTTCCAAATCACTTCCACTAAAGGATTTTTAACTTAGAAATATACCACAGCTGATCAAAGTGAAAAAAAATTACTGCCTCCTTTCTCATCTTCCTTCATGAGTATAAGAAAAATAAAAGTATATCATAAATAACCAAACATTCAACAATTATTTGGAAGAAAATTTAAATTAACACTCATGATTTTAACACTCATACATTGGAACACTGATATATTGTTATACAGTATTGTAAGCTTTATATATCCTAATTATAATATACTGTTAATGGCACATTTTTCTTATTCACAACATATTGTGGAGCTCTTTCTCTGTTGATAAACCAAATTCTATATAGCTACTTTAAAGAATTATATAGGGGCCAGCACTGTGGTGAAACGAGTTAAGCCACTGCCTGCAGTGCCAGCATCCCATATGGGCGCCGGTTCGAGTCTCGACTGCTCCACTTCTGATCCAACTCTCTGCTATGGCCTGAGAAAGCAGTGGAGGATGGCCCAAGTTCTTGGGCTCCTGCACCCACATGGAAGACCTGTAAGAAGCTCCTGGCTCCTGGCTCCTGGCTTCGTATTGGCACAGCTCCAGCAGAGGAAGCCAACTGGGGAGTGATCCAGTGGATGGTTCTTTTTCTCTCTGCCTTTCCTTCTCTCTCTGTGTAATTCTGACTTTCAAACAAAAATAAATACATCTTAAAAAAAAGAATTATACAATGATATTTATGTGATTTCACCATGATTCATTCAACCACTTCTCGGTGACCAGACCTTTAGGTAATTTCCAATTATTTGTTACATAAGCATCTTTTCTAATACATCTTTTTCTGTGTGTACATAAATCTTTGACTTGTTATCTATACTATTAAAGTATATTCCTTAAGGTAAATTCCTAGAAACCAAATTGCTTGGTCAAAGGGTACGCACATTAAATTTTAAGACCTTTAATTGAATTGTGCAACTCTAAAGTGTTTTGGTTGTAAAATCCTAGTACCATAGGAAAGAGCACACAGTCATTCACAGAGGTGTGGGACTGATTTTAGACCATCCTCTGCCCTGTGGCAATGCCATTGCTGGCTTTATGCCACAGTTACATGATATTACACAATCTGTTCATTTGTGGGTTTTTTTATTTTATTTTGTTTTTTTTTTTTAATGGATGGACCACCAACTAAGCCCAACATTATAAATAATAGAGGTGATTTGATCAGTGGTGAAGGTGAAAATGTAGTTCACAATAGTACCCGTCTAAAAATTGTAGTTGAATGACAATATGAGCAAGGAAAACAAGCAAGATCTGAGAGCGCTCTCTCTCTGTCCCTCTGTCATACACATACTTGATGACCCTTAGAAAGTTAATGAACCTCTCCATGTCTTAATTGAGTCACTTCCAAATATGAATCAAATTTTGCTCACAGGCAGCTGACGCTGTGGCGCAGCAAGTTAAAGCCCCAGACTGCAGTGCTGGCATCCCCTATGGGCGCCAGTTCTAGTCCCAGCTGCTCTACTTCCAATCCAGCTCTCTGCTGTGGCCTAGGGAAGCAGTAGACGATGTCCCAAGTCTTTGGGCCCCTGTACCTGTGTGGGAGACCCAGAAGAAGCTCCAGGTTCCTGGTTTCAGATCAGCTCAGTTCTGGCCGTTGCAGTCATTTGGGGAGTGAACCAGCAGATGGAAGATCTCTTTCTCTCTGGCTCTACCTCTTTCTGTAACTCTGTCTTACAGATAAGTAAAATAAATATTTTTAAAACAATTTTGCTCACAGTGTTTTTGAGAGTATTTAAAAAGTTAAAAACTAAAGGCAGCTTTGGAAAATACCACATTATTATGGATGATATTTAAGAGTCATCTTGCCATTGAGGATGCTATTTTGTATAAATAATAATTATAAAACTAATTGTAAAAAATTAAATAAAATAATTATAAGATAGCAGTTAGAACTGTATACAATGATATAATAATATGTGACAGTTTGGAATCAACTGATATGCTGGAAGTCTGAAACTGGCAAAAAGGATCTAACAAAATCCTACAAGCTGCCAGAATTTGGTCCCATCGATGCTTGGTCAAGTTAATTGAAAAGCTTTGACATATAGAAAGTTTGATAGCATTTCCATCTTCTTAATTTCCATATAATTTATTATTTCCTCACTTTTATTATCTATATCTACTTTTCAACATAATGGTATTTCATTTTATGATTCATCATTTGTCCTGAAGATAAAGTGAATCTCAAATTTTATTTATCTTTCAAAATTTGAGATGGTTCCATGAACTTGTGATATAAATATACTCCCTCTTTTCTGATCATGTTGTATTAACAATTATTCTAACATGTATCCTTGAATCAGATGGAAAGAGGCTTCTTTCTGATGGCTTTCTGTTTCTCAAGTTCAAGCTATAATGCAGAGAAAGATTTATTTTCCTAGCAGACAAGCAATAGAAGCCAATGAACACAGAAACAAAAACCAGAAGGAATATTAAACAATGGGCTGGGAGGCTCCATTAGGTGTAAAAGCAGGGGTCTGAGACCAATAGTTTACATCTATTTCCACTGGAGTCACAGAGAAGACAGATGGCAAGTCAGTCATCCTTCTTGGATCCCTGCCTCTTTTACCCAAAGCCTTTGCCCCATATTTCTTTCAGCATAGAAGTCAGGAGAGAGTCTGACCAAGGAAAGAAACCAAGAAACCATGTATGACTGAGGGCAGCAAAGAAAGTCTCGGAGTAACAGCCTACTAGATTCTACACTCCTCAGCTATCCCGATTTTAACCAAAGCCAAGTCACTCTACCCTAGACTGTGCTCAGTCGTGTGGCCACCTCATCAGTCACCCACTACCCTATTTTTGATGCTCACAAAACAGCAACAGTGCACAGAGGTGGAGTGGAACACTCTGCCTGCCTCATCAACTCAACTCCCTGTAATGTCCCTTCTACCTTCTGGAATAGTAATTAACATCAAAGGGTGTTTGAAATAACAACTGTGCAACAGATCCTCTAGAAATCTATCTTCCAAGAATGACCAGGAAAGCATCATGGACTGACTCGCTCCCCAGACTGCATTATTCCTACTCCCTTCCCAGCCCTAGCCTCCCTGCTTTTGCACCACTGAATTCTCCTCCTGCTAGGCAAACCCATTGATCATTTCCTCCCAGCTTGTACTTCCCAGCCCTGAGGTGCTTTCTTCTCTCTATAGCACAGAGGCTTGAGCTTCAGTGTGTTGATAAAGTGACATAAAATTTTACATTTTATGCACTTTTGATTCAACTTAAAAATGCCTCATCAGCTGGAGAACTCTGATTCTCCAGAAACTCCAAAGATATTGAAATCCTCAGAGCCACAGAAAGCCTGGGGCTAAGAATCAAACAAGTCTCTCTCTTTTTTTCCCCCCAATTATAAAAAAGTCACAGGTTTAGATTCCTCCTGACAAGAAGACTATACTGAAGGCAAGGTGTTTGTTTTGAAAGAGTGGACTTTATATGCTGGCCTGGTATTAGCAGGATCCTGACCCTCTGACATCACCAGAGTTAGTCATTCTCCCTCGCCCTGGCTCATCGAGGTGCAAATCTGCAATGCTTAAAGTCCATGAGCAGAAGCAGGAGTCAGTTTAGTTTTGGATTTTCAAATCCAACATTTATAAACTAAGAGTCAACACTGAAGGACAAGTTTATTCATGCCACTTCAAATTATGTTCTCCCCATCCTGTTTAATAATAACAAATATTTAATGAAGATTTAGCATTTTCCAGATGCAACTATAAGCCCATCTTATGTCACTAGATAAACTTATTTTGCTAAAATGAATGGATTTTTTTATTAATTGATGCTGACTTCATTAGTAACAAGAATGAATAGATCAAGTTCTTCCTGCAGATCTAATGTTCCATAAGAAAAATAATTTCTTTTAGTGTCAAGCAACAGTATACAAAGAAGAAAGTAAGCTAATATTTAACTTGAACTTCAAGAAAAATCACCATTTATTAAATGTTGCTATGTACTCAATACTTACATTTACATTATCTCATTTTATCCTCATGGCAACATCAGAAGTGTACTTGTACCAAGGCATCCATAAAATCCTAATATTCTTGTTTCTGCTCAACATCTGTACTTGATACTCCAGAAAATCCACAGAGTCAGAGACAAGAATTACCCAGAGTTCTGTGTCACATTATCATCCTATTAATATCATTAACAATTTCTTCCTCAGTAGTCAACAAAAGATGGATCATTTGCCTTAGAGTGGTAATAAAATTACCAAGCTATTATGATGATGCAGTAAGCGAGACTGAATTCAGAATGGAAGGTCGTTTTTTTCTGTAATAGTCAGCTGACAACACTGCAATTAAGAGGATATGATTACTAACATGACAAATGGAGAACTTCCTGATGAGAAAATGTACCTTACTGTGTAAAAAAGATCATGGTTTCCCAGGAATTGGACAATACTCCTCTCCCCTTCATACTAGAAAGCTTCCAGTATGATTACTGCAGTGGGGTCAGAATCACAGCAAAGCCAGGTATGACCCACGCTCTCCTACTCCTTTGTCTTCTTACAACAGGTATAGATTCTGAGTTGGAAAAGCTACCAGAAAGAAACTCCATCATGCAGCTTCTGCCCTCATATCCAAAATGCTGACTCAATGAGAACGTGCATTCCAGCCTTCTACTTCCCTAGTACTTCATGGGACACATTCCACCATATGTCTAAAACCAACTTTTCCTATATGTTCCTAAAACAGGCACTCAATATTTTGAGTTCTGCCATCTTCCACACCCCCCATGATTTCCTCAAAGTCTCTGAGATATCATTTCTTTCTCTCCCCCCCACCCCAGCTTCCCACAATGATTTCCTAGCACATTCTTACCCTCTTTGAGGGGTTTCCCCTTATACAACCTCTGAATCCCAGAAACCTCACATTCATTCTGTCTGTCTCTAGCTCAGTTTCTCTCACTCTATCTGGGGCTCTGCATTCATTTCCATACCCCTGTATCCCCACTATATTCTCTTCCATCCCTGACATGTTCTGGTCGCACTGGTTCTGCCTAGCACTCTGCCAGGGCAGGGGTGGGAGGGACCATCAGTTCCTCGGACCCAATTAGAGCAATCGTCAGAATGTAGTGATGAACCTGTCATGTGGGACAGAATCAAAAGACTTGCTCTGGCTCCTGAAGATTACATCTATTGCTTTTCTCCTATCTCTGTGACCTGTCATTCTGTCATAGGGTGACACTGCACTGGCCCATGTGATTTTCTCTTTACAATACCGTGCTGGCTGCTAGTCAGTTCCTCAGGATCCCCTGAGAGATGGAAAGCTGATCGCCAGCCACTATTTTGTTGTCTTCCTAGGCAATGAGGATAACCGATGATTTGATACAGCTGGAATTCATTTCATCCTGTGGCTATTCCTCTGAGAACTTGTGCAAATCAAATTTCATACAAATTGAATTTTATTTCCTCTCACCTTTTTGGAGGCACTGGATTTCAGATGACGCCTTAATGGTCTGCATCTCTTAATGTGTGAGTAGTAATGCTATCCCCTTTCAATCCCGCAGGCACTCTGGGCCTTAATTACTGAGATATTTTTTAAAAGCACAAACACACTGAGTTGGCTATAACAAATAAGAAATAGTAATAAAGGTTTGACTGTCAGACTTTTTCCTAAAGTGCATACGGTGAAATCAGAACCTCTTCTAATAGTAGTTATTATCCTTTTACGAACCAAATATCTTGGTAAGTGCTTTATAATTATTTTTCTCACTTAATACTCCTAATACTTTGTAGGTGGTAGTGATTATCTTCATTTTTAAGGGACACCACTGAAGCTCAGAAACAGTGTACAACTTGTCCCAATTCACCAAGACATAAGTGGTGAAGACAGGATTGAAAACTTGCAAATATGAACATATGTTACTATTTTCCCTTTCTAACATAAGAGGCGGCCTACTATACAAACTATGTTGAGGTTTCTCTGAACTAGCATACCTCGTAGAGATCTATTCAAAACAACACATAAATAATAGCCATATTCTTTTTTTTCAGTTACATAGTGTCATTTGCATGGATGAATTATACTTTATTTAACCAGTTCCCTAATGACACTGAATTTTTCTACAATTTTCTGTTACTTGGGAGGAAAATGTCATAATAGATGTTCACATATTATTTCACATGATGTAAGAGATAAATAAATTCTGATGATGGAATTTATATTCTCAGAGTGGTATATCAATTCAAAAGCTTATACTTTTTAATTGTTTCTAAATAGACTATAACAGAAGCTGTGCAAACTTATGTCTGCTTCTCACCCCCTAACATTGTATGAGAAAGTCCATCATCTCATTGTCTCACCAACCACATCTTATCCAATTGTGGATTTCTGTAATCTGAAAAGTCGCAAGGAAACATTATAATTTTTTAATTTCCATTTGTTTTATTATGAAGCTAAGGCACAGGTATTGGGCATAACGGTTAAACAAAGATTGGGACACCTACATCCCAGATCAGAAGGCCAGGATTTGATTTCCAAAATACGAAGTTAGTGCTGGTATACGAATTGCTGTGGCCTTTTGGCTCACATCCTTCCTCCCACCATATAGAAAGCTTTTCCTTTCATATGTTTGGACTTATCAGTTTCTTTAATGATTGATTATTTCAGTCATTGTTAGAAAAGTCTCTCTCTGCCATTGCCGCAGCTCAATAGGCTAATCCTCCGCCTGCGGCGCCGGCACACCAAGTTCTAGTCCCAGCCGGGATTCTGTCCCAGTCGCTCCTCTTCCTGTCCAGCTCTCTGCTCTGGCCTGGGAGTGCAGTGGAGGATGGTCCAAGTCCTTGGGCTTTGCACCCGCGTGGGAGACCAGGAGAAGCACCTGGCTCCGGGCTTCGGATCAGCGCAGTATGCTGGCCACAGCGCACCAGCCGCAGCAGCCATTGGGGAGAGAACCAACGGAAAAAGGAAGACCTTCCTCTCTCTCTCTCTCTCTCACTGTCCACTCTGCCTGTCAAAAAAAAAAAAAAGTCTCTCCGTGTCCGCATTTTCTTTGAGTCCTATCTTTGTTTTATTTTTATATTATCAGCTCCGATTTGTCAGTAATTTATACTGGTGTGTGGGTTGGAATATCACTCAATCTCTAATTTTATGTATTTGTTTTAGACTACTACTGTGTTGATCAATCTATTCTCTCCTCATTGATCTGAGATGGTATCTTTTCAAACACTTAATGTCCACACACAATTGGATCTACTGTCTGGAATTCTCATTTTTTTCCCACAGATATGTTCATTTATCCGTATGCCTCCAGTGTACTCTTCTTAGGGACGTACAACATCATTGATCTTATATGGTATTCAGACATTCTTTCATTGCTTATTTTTGTATATCAACTTTAGAATTAACATATCTGATGCTACATTCTTGTTGGTATTTCTACTAACATCATGTTACATTTATAAATTCAATTGTAACATCTGCCATCTTTCTGCTATTGAATTATCTCCTAAAAACATATGGGATGCCTTTGCATTAACTACAGATTTCCTTTGTGGTTTTCAGAAGTGGTATAAAGCTTCTGTATAGGGCTCATGCATAAAATAAAATACTCATTTTGTTTGTTGCTATTCTATCTGTGGGAGCCAAATTTTTATAAAAAGAAACAAATGATGTTTTTCTATCACTGCACTCTCTAACTAGCTATTTTATGAAAGCTATTGATATTTTTGTGTATTAATTTTAAATACTGTTACTTTGCTGTTTTTTCTATTTGTAGTAATTGTTCAGGTATTATATTTGGGGTAATACTGATACAGTTTGTAAGGAAGGTATTCATGTATTCTTTTTATGTATGTGGCTGTGTTTTAATCAAAAAATGATTATTGAGTTTTGTCAAATTTTATTTCAGTGCTTATAGTTATGATTGACTTATTTTTACATATTAGTAGGATAAATTGCATTAATACATTCTTTTGTGTTATTATAATAAATCCCACTTCATCAAAAAGTATTTTTCTTTGAATGCATGGCTGCTTTCTGTTTAGTCATATTTTGTGTAGAATTTTTTTTTTTTTTTGACAGGCAGAGTGGACAGTGAGAGAGACAGAGAGACAGAGAGAAAGGTCTCCCTTATCTGTTGGTTCACTCCCCAATGGCCACTGCGGCCAGCGTGCTGCAGCCGGTGTACCGCGCTGATCCGAAGCCAGGAGCCAGGTGTAACTCCCGGTCTCCCGTATGGGTGCAGGGCCCAAGGACCTGGGCCATCCTCCACTGCACTCCTGGGCCACAGCAGAGAGCTGGAATGGAAGAGGAGCAACTGGGACAGAATCCGGTGCCCTGACCGGGACTAGAACCCGGTGTGCTGGCGCTGCAGGCAGAGGATTAGCCTATTGAGCCGTGGCGCTGGCCCTAGAATTTTCTTAATACTATCTGTGGGTGAGATGCTAGCCAACAAGGTACACCAGGGAGACCTGCCGGCAGCGTATGTTCCAGCACTGTTACAACACTCCTCACACCCTCCTTTTCTTCCTTCCTGGCAGCTTTGACCTGGTTGCACCTTTGGCCTCTCTTACACATACTGATGAAGTTTACAGAGTTTATGGAGGAAACAGATTAACATTTTTCTTTATCTAATTTTTGTGATTGTGTGTTTTCTAAGAGAAAAAAATGTAATCATATGTAACCACCTTCAGAACAGATTTCCTCAAGGTTTATCTATTTTTATATTCTATTATCATATTTAGATGTGAAATCATTGCTATTATTTGCATATTTATTTAATCTCTTATATTCTAGAGTGCCCTCGGTTAACATAAAAGTAGGTTTAACTATGGAAAATAGAATTACTCTGTTCTGTATTTGTATATACATGAGTATCACTTTTAATTTTAATGAAAATGGGACAATGAATATCTAACGTATACATCATTGTACACATCTATATGTCTGTAAGATAGATATCTATAAATGGCATCATTGAGTCAAAGGATATATAAAATTTAACCATTTATTTAGTGAAGGATTAAGTCTATGATTATAAAGTAAGTTGGAAGTGAACGTAGTAGAAGATGGCCCAAATCCTTGGGCCCCTGCACCCACGTGGGAGACCCAGAAGAAGCTCCTGGCTCCTGGCTTGGGATCAGCTCAACTCTGGCCATTGCGGTCATTTGCGGAGTAAACCAGTGGATGGAAGACCTCTCTCTCTGCCTCTCCTCTCTCTGTGTAACTCTGACTTTCAAATAAATAAAATAATTCTTTAAAAAAATTTAAAAAAAGATCCCCATCTTTATTTTTTAGCTTCTTCCTATTTCTATTTTTTCATTATTTAATTAAGAGAATGAAATATAATTGCATTTGCTATATGCCTCTTCCCATGGCTTTGAAGAATGAGGATTATGAAACAAAACCTTAATGTCCAGAAATACCAAGGTACTGAGAGTATTAGTTAGGTAACAACTCTTGTTATTCAAAGTCTCATTCAAGTACTTTAAACTACCATTCATAATATTTTCTTTACCAGTGTAGTCAATGAATTTGAGCCCTCCATTGCTAATAAGGATTGTGTAGGGTCATTATACTGACCACAAACTTCCAGTGTCCATAACTAAGGGGAAGCAGGGGAAGAGGAGTTAGCACTGTGACATTCTGTAACACTTGGTATTTCTTATTTCTGTTTTAATATATATTTTCATAATAATTCTCAAATCAAAATGCATTGATTTTTGGATGGGAAATAGCATGTGAATTGTAATGTTAAATGAATTATATTCAGTTAATCCTAGTTTTCCACTTAAGTGCCTTTCTCTATTAGTTTTATAAGTTCTTTTAAAAAAGAAGCATGCTGTATCCAGCTTATATTTTCCAATCTTGTTTCCCCAAAAATGAGCAATTTCTCCATGCATGCCTTCGGGACTCAGCTCAATTATTTCTCTTCGTATGCCCTTCTTATTGGTCAAGGCCAGCGCTGATATGGATGTTCACATCATGGTAACATTCTCTGGTCTCTGCCTAGTCTTTCTGTGTCATGGATCATTTGCTAAGTGAGCCTGTGACCCGGGTCTTTATGCTTCATGAACTTTACATTCCTGAAGCTCTTCATTGTTGACCATCTTTTGTATTTTAACATGGCTATGTTTCCATGCTTTGTCATGGGTACTTGAATAATGTTATTTTCTAGAGACAGAAGAGATGTTGATGTCTTTATGAACAGAAGTTACCTCCTCCCTCACACTATGCAGAGTTAGCTCAGTAAGACATGTAGTACAACCTTCACAAATCTTAGGTTCTGAATTGTAAAATAAATAAATAAGGCTAGGCTGCCTTTTTCCTGTTATCCTCTTGCCTCTCATTAACTTTTGCAGCTCAGTAAGCCCTTCATCAGGAAATGTTCACCTAAACTAGACCTTTGGTACCGAATGTTAATTAACTTTTCTTAATTCTGAAGAAATGCCCTAAGGTTCTCTTTCTGTCATGGAGCTAGGAGACCCCTGGGATGGGAGTCAGTGTGAGGTCTAGAGAGATGTAAATTTATAATTGAGGCTAGTGAACTCATGCAAACACACTAGTTCAAGCCTTCCTTGTCACCCTTCCTTTACCTAAAAGGTGCTGGCAGGTAACACTGTAATGCAAGCAAAAGTTAGTTGTACATTTAAAAGCTGTCCTCACTTCCGCTGAGCCAAAATACTAGACTGGATGCCTGTTGTTAGGCCTCAGTCTCCTATTTTGTAAACCAATGATGACAAAGGCAGTTTAATGGTTTTTTTTAAAAAAATCATGTTTAAGACAATTTAATGCTTAAAACAGAACTAGGCACTCAGTAAATGTTCAAATGTTGTTGTGGGAGACAGACTTCCAATAGGATCAACTGGAAAGACTAGATTTAGCACTTTGGCCTAATATTTATCTGGTCTCAGTTTAGAGGTGACTACCAGTGTATTCATTTCCTATTGCTGTTGTAACAGACTGGCACAAATTTGGCTGATGAAAACAAAATATGTTTACTAGCTTATGGTTCTGCAGGTCAGAATTTCAAAATGGTTTCACTCGGCTAATATTTAGGTGTTGAAAGGGCTGCTTTTCCTCTAGAAGCTTCGGGGAAGAACCTCTCCTCATCTTGTGCACCTCCAGAGGCCACCTACATTCCTAAGCCCTTGAGCCCTTCTTTCAGTTCAAGGCCTTAACATTTTAGTCTCTATTTTTCTGTGTCCCTCTTCCATATTTAAAGGACTCTCGTGATCACATCATGCCCACACCAACAATCCAAGATAATCTTCTTGTTTCATGGTTTACTGATTAGCAACCATGATTCTATATGCAACACCAACTTAGGCTGGCCAGAAAAGAAACATACTCATAGGCTCCATCAACTGGGATGTGGCCATCTTTGAAAGGCTATTATTCCTCCTCCCTTAAACAGCACTACTTCTTAAAAAAGAGTCAGAAAAAAATATTAGAACATATTCACAAAGAATTAGAAGTATAAAGATTTATCTCCATGTTTGAAGTATGTGTAATTATAATTTTCCCCCAGTGATGATCTCAACAAGGAAGGTACTTGTTGCATCTGTATTTGAATCACCTAAGAAATCAAGAGAGCTTGCACACAAATGTTTTGGGAAAGCAACCCCTGGAGGTAATGAAAGGCATGTATCAGTTGGCAATAAGGCATGTGGAATGAGGGAGGGAAAAAAAAAAAAAAGACCAGCTTAGCATCAGAGGTTTAGGAAAGGAAGAAGAGGGATAACCAAGGGTTAATCAGCAGGAGCCATCCTATTCCAGGCTCCTTTGAGTAACCACTTGGATTTTTCATTCTCTATTTGGAAAAGTCACACATCTCCTGAGTCTCACATCCTCTTCTATGAGGTTACTAAAGAAATCTACATTTCTTTATTTTTATCTATTGATTTATGTGGATAATGGGCTCAAAGCAGATAAGTGAGAATCTAATCTGTTCTCACCTCTTCAATCCAACCATACCCAAGACTACACACCCACTCTGTAACACCAGAGAGATAAAACAGCCCTCTCTCTGGTCTCTTCCTGACCCAAAACATAGACACTTGAAGCCAAGTTATCAAAAAAAAAAAAAAAAAAAAAGAAGAAGAAGAAGAGGAAGGCTGATCTCATATTTCTCTGTCAAAAGTTTTTGACATTTTCACAGAGGAAGACTAAAAATGGGCCTTGTCTGACCAGTCTCACAAAGGTTCCATATGAGCTGGCCACCAGGCACCTTTCCACCCCCATTTAACATTCCCCTACATTATGTTCCAACCATACGCCTTTCTATCTGTTCTTTGAACACACCAAGTTCAGGCCTTTTGCACTGAATGTACCTTCTACCTACAAATCCCCACGCCCACCCCATCCCTGCACAGCTCCACCAGGTTCACGCCTCCACACCGTGTCGTGGCAGCTCCGAGTTCACCTCCTCACAGCAGCATGGCCTGATGAGCAAGGCTACTCTGCAGTAGTACCTGCCCGCGCCGCCAACACTTTTTAACTTATCATCATGCTTTTATATTTTATTGTTTTTATATCACTTACCTTTTCAAAATTAGCTTATTTTTAATGATTTAAAAGGGAGAGAGAGAAATATGCTTGCTTCAATGACTTACTCCACCAATGCCTTTAATAGTCAGAGTCTAGACCAGGCTAAAGCCTGGAGCCAGACACTCCATCCAGGCATCCCACTTGAGTGACAGGGACCCACGCACTTGTGTCATCCCCTGCAGCCTCTCAGGATGCACATTAGCAGGAAGCTGAACCAAAACAGAACATTCCCTGTGATACGGGAGCTGGGTATCCCAAGAGGGCTTAACTCATGGTGTCACAGCACCCACACCTGGATCACATATCTTATCTGAGCTCATATTCATTTATTTGTTTATTTTCTGTACCTACTGCTCCCAGCTACCCTCAACCCCAGCACACAAGCACAATGGAAATGCCAACTGAGTAGGAATCAAGTTTGTCCTCTTTGGGGCTTTACCTTCCAAAGGACACAGTGAGCTTCATAAAAATTTATCAGGTTTTCTTTGACATTATAAACTGAGGGTGTGCACTTTTTTAGAAAATAATTTACATAAGAGGAGTGTTGAACTAGCGAACACACATATTCAGGATAGCATTTCCTTTGGAGTTTATGCCTCAGTTTCCTCAACTATGAGAGCTGCATTACATGATGAATAAAGTCCTTCCCAGTAATTACATTTCCATGATTATGACTCAAATCAAAATGATTAAAGCTAATTTTCAAAAGGACAGTTACTAAGTAAAGTGGTGTCCACCCCTATAATTTAAAAAAGTGACTCATATTTCTGTCTGATTCATCTGTAGTGGGAAGTATCTCTTAACTCTTTAACTGCAGATTGCCCTTTTTTTTCCAAAACGTTCTGCTCTGCTGCCAATAGCAGTAGACCACAGACCAGGCAAAACTGTCCAGCAGTACAAATACGCAATGTTTCCACAGGCTGAAAGGTTAAGACACAGCTCTGCAGAACACAGGAAGATTTTACTTCTCTTTGCCTGGCTCTCTGCTTTCCACCTATGAATACATGGGTCAGTGAATCCCTGGATCAATGAACCTGTGTTATCCATTTCATTCATTCATTTGCAACTGAACCCTTCCTTTTCATTCTTCTGTTTACTCTGACATGCCAGTCACAATGGCCTGCCTGTTATTCTGGGAAAACACCCCAATCCTCCTCCTGGAAGCTTTTTAACTTTCTGCCTAGAATACTCTTTCTCCTGCTTTTTTGATCACCTTGCTCAGGTCTTAACTCAGTGTCACTTCTTCTGAAGGACTTCTGAAAATTTACCTGCAAAAAACTAGGATCTTAGGGAACTCTAGTAAAACAGTTCCTGGAAATTGGGCTGAAACCATGAGTCAAGGGCAGGCAGCTGCAGTTCGAGATAAGGCGCCAGATAAAGGCATGGGAAGCACCCAACCGCCCCTTATCTGTAGGTCCCGGCAGACAGCAAAAGTATGCAGGGTATTTACTGCACGCCCCTGCCCTGCTTGCTTGGGAAACTGCCCGAACTGCCCCCTTCCTTAGCCCCTTACCCAGTAACCATTAACATATCCAATGAAATTGTAACACGACTAAATATGCTAATGTTGTGGTTTTAAGCTTTAAATACCCTGGAAAACTGATGTTCAGGGCCGCACTCTCTGCACTACACTAGAGTGTGCTGTTGAGTCGGCCCATTTGCAAATGAAATAAACTTCCTCTTGTTATTACAGCGGTTGGAGTGGAGGTCGTGTTTCTGGGGTCCGGTCAATTTGTGGGACGCCTGCTTAAGGGGTCTTACACTTCAGTGAGACCTTCCAGACAGTGCAGGCCAATTACAAACACAACTCTCACTCCCACTGCTTCTCTGCAGTGCTCAGCTCTGATGCAGTCCTCACACTGTATGCTTCACCTGGGTTACTTCTACTGCCCACACCCTACCTGAAAACCATCTCCAGGATGATCAGGTTTCTTTGTTTCCTCCAATGCTCTATCTCCAGTACCCTGAACAGGAAGGGAGATCAATCAGTATCTGCTGAGTGGCAGACAACAGCATCCTACTTTGTGATTTCTGGGTAGCATTCTACTATGCTTCTCTACACACTGCAGGATGACTTAGAGCAGGAATGGTCACTACTCCCTTACATGACCTTACATCAACCCCTAACTGAAAACCTTTCCCAATAGAACTGCTCCCGAGCATTGGGGAATGAGCATCACAGACTCCCATCACTTCCTGACATACCGCCTGAGCGTGCACCAAGTAGTAGAAAATGACTGGCAGTTTACTAAACTCACCCTGGCTTCCCCATCTCACACCTTTGCATGAACTGTTTCCTCTTCCTAGAATGTATTCCGCCACCTCATTGACAAAGGCGGCTCTAAAATCCTCTTTACCAAATTTGCTTTGGTGGAAGAGGGGTAGCTGTTCCTTCTTCTATGTCCCTACATAAAGAACACCAGGCACTGTCACTCCTCCATGCCTGTGAGTGTACAGTGCCCTCCACCTAACAATCCCTTGCTTCTTCTCTCCCTGGCTAACTTCTTCTCAAGATTTAATGCAATGTAACCTTTCCCAAGAACCTTGCTCTGAACCCGTGAGCTGGGCAATGCTTTCTTCTTCATGCAGACCTGTATCCAAGCATTTATCACACTACAGTGTAAAGGACTGCGTATATGTCCCAAACTAATAAGAGGCAGCACCCCACTCTTTTTTTTTAATGATAATGCAGTTTTTAAAAAATATTTACTTATTTACTTATTTGAAAGACAGAGTTACAGAGAAACGGAGGCAGAGAGAGAGAGTTTTCCATCTGCTGGTTCACTCCCCACAAACAGCCACAATGGCTGGAGTTGGGCCTACCCACAGCCAGGAGCCAGGAGCTTCTTCCAGGTCTCCCACGTGGGTGCAAGGACCCAAGCACTTGGGCCATCTTCCACTGCTTTTCCAGGCTATAGCAGAGAGCTGGATGAGAAGAGGAATAGCCAGGACTCGAACCAGCACCCATATGGGATGCCAGCACTGCTTTATCCACTACACCACATCGCTGGCCTCCATCCCACTCTTATTCATCTTTCTCCTCTCCACTCTCATGTTGATGGTTGCCACAGACATAATTTTATTCAATCAGCATTTACTACGGAGCGAAGAGGCAAAGAAACGGAAAGGAAAAGGAGAACCCCACTTTCAGTCCTAATAGAGGCTATAAATGGTACAACTCAGAAAACAGCATTCAAGATAGCAGCATCTCAATGGTCATTGTGTCTGTGGTACGGAACTGAACAGAAATGAAATTCTGGCCTAGAAACTAGGAATGGTTTGGTGGCTCCCAGGACAGAAAGCAGCAGGAAGCTATTGGAAGCCATGAAGAAAACAGATTGGAATCCATAGTCCAAAGAAGTAATTGTCTGCCCCTTGGCCAGAAGAAACTTTAATTAAGAAGTGATTATAGAAATACTGGCTACATCCATGCACGCTTTGCAGAGAACATTTGGGGTGCTCAATAAATTCAATAGCTCTATTAATAACCACCAACAATTTTCTAAGTAAAGCAATTAGAAAGTATTCATGCTTACTCTAAATATTAGAAATAGTAACTTTCAAAAAATTATTTACTCAGGGCTGGTGTTGCTGTGCATTGGGTTAAGCGACTCCTTGCAATGGTGGGAGCACTGTTTCAAATCCTGGCTGCTCAGATTCAGCTCTGGATTCCAGAGCCCACTAATGTGCCCAGGAAGGCAGCCGAAGATGGCCTGGGTGCTTAGGCTCTTGCCATCTATGTGGGAGGCCCAGACAGAGTTTCTGTCTCCTGGCTTTGATCAGCTCCAGTCCTAGCTGTTCCAAGTATTTGGGGCATAAACTAGCAGGTGGAAGAACTTTCTGTCTCTCCCTCTATCTATCATTCTGCCTTTCAAATCAAGTAATTAGGGCCAGTGTTGGGGTGTAATAGGTTAAGCCTCCACCTGCAGCACTGGCATCTCATGTGGGTACCAGTTCATGTCCCATCTGCTCCTCTTCTAATCCAGCTCTCTGCTATGGTCTGGGAAAGCAATGGAAGATGGCCCAAGGGCTTAGGTCCCTGCACCTTGCATGAGAAATCAGGAAGAGGTTCCTGGCCCTTGGCTTCAGATTGGCCTAGCTCCGGCCATTGCAGCCATTTGGGGATTCAATCAACGGATGGAAGACCTTTCTCTCTGTCTTTCCCTCTGCCTGTAACTCTACCGCTCAAATAAAAAAAAAAAATTAAAAATCAAGCAATTAATCTCAGAAAAAGCAAACTACATAACATTAAAACTATTTACTTATTTTTATTTATTTGAAAAACAGAAAAAGAGAGAAATTGATTTTTTTTCTCTTAATACTTGAAAGGAGGTCCTGCATTGTACAGAACAGTCAAATTATGAGGATGGTACACCATCTTATTGTCAACTATTTCAATATTATATTGTCAATCTCCTCTGTGCTTGGTAAGTATGATTCTAGTCCCGCATATCTGAGCATTCCTATGTGCATTGAGAAAACATCATTTGGCATATAGAATGAGAACTTTATTTTCAACACTCTATGCCAGTGGGTAAGTTTTTCTGCCTCTCCTTTCCCTTTCTAGATCACACAATGGGAATGATGTTGCCCTGTAACTTCCTGGGGAACTTAAGTCACACAGACACTTCGACAAATACCCACCCAACCCACACCCACCATGTACTTCAGGCAATTGGTTGGCATGGAGGCTGAAGAATTTTTTCCAGTGTCCTCACTCACTTTCTCCTGGCCTTCTGCAAATCATTTAACATTACTGCTTGATGTGGTTGGCTTGTACAATACCACAAATGAAAATATCATGTTTGCAAAGTGTTACATAAGCTATCACTTCATTGTTATTTTAATTACTGTGCTCTGTAGTTTGATCTCTTTACATAATGGTGCACCTGGCTAATTTCTATCATGTCTCTATCTTTTTTAAACTTCCTTTTCTAACTGTGCTTGACCCATGACCAAACAATCTCCCTGCAGAAACTTAATTTTCAGTAAACAGTGAGTGCCTTGGAGAATAAAAAGACACGGACCTGCAGGGGGTTAGATGTCTGACCTCACAGAGATTAGAGGTAGTCTCTAAAATTTCCTGTTTGGACCCAATTAGATGCATCACTCCATTAGATCAGAATGAGATAGTGTGAACACAAGTGCCACAGAGCTTTTGAATCAACTGATTCAGTGGGGCTCCTTTAGGATGTGCTACCCCACCGTGTTGACGACAAGGACACTGCTTCCAGAATCTGTAAGTTTTGAGCAGTAATAGATACCCAATTGTCATCATGCTGATGGCTGACAAAGATTGCAATCAGTCAGGCACAAACAAAAACAAGTGGTCCACCAAGAAAATAAGAACTTTCTTAGTTCATGAGTCTTTAAAAAAAAAAAAAGAAAAAAACTGGATCCCATTTTATTTTGAAAAATTCAAACTGATGATTAGCTCCAATGATTTGACTAGTTAGAGGATCTTCAGTTTTCAGACTAGCAATTGATGCATGTGCTTATGGTAGGTCAGAATATCTGTGTAGGTTGGCAGAAAAGACTAAGGGCTTGATTTATGGCTTGTTTGTTTTCAAGCTTTTCAATAAACTGATTGTTGGTACTGCAAGGTTTATCTCCAACATTAGCAGTCTCAATATGCATCAATTTATTCAAATCACCTAATATTAACCTAGTATCTATTTTTTCACTCTCAGAATGATAGATTGCTTGAATTTAGTGACAATAGTGTGCTGTATAAAGTAACTCAAAAAAAGTCCTTTGGTATAAATAACATACTCATGACTGATTTCAAGTCATTGAATTAGGAGTTTAGAAGAAATGTGCAGAATCAACTGTCCTGAGCTAATGGGAACCAACTGCAGCATACCATGAGCAGAAGATAATGACAACAGTGTTTCAGAGTTCACAAAGTACTTTTCTCACATATGTGCTTCCATCCAATTCTCATTGGTTTTTTTAAATAGCAGGTATCCTTGAACTAAAGTTCAAAGAATTTCAACATGAAGAGTAGTTAACTAAACTGAGGCATACCTTTTATTTTATGAAACCAATTTCTATAATATTCTCGTCTATGCCTTTAAAATTATAAATTAATTAGCAAAATATTTCTACTTTACTATTACAAATAACAATAATAATAATTGCTTATATTTTATCTTACTTTAAAAATTCTGAAACATTCTTGCAACCATGATTTTAGTTGAACTTCTCCAAAACATAGGGATGTAGGCAAAGAAGAGGTCACTGGATTCATGTTGCAGACCCAGATTCTGGGGTTCAAATAGATTAAGTGACATGTGGAAGATCTCACTGTAGGCCAACTGTTTCAAAATATAGATTAAATGACTTCCTGGTCTACTGTGACAGAGGAAAATAAGATGCTAAAATAGAACTGCTGTCTCTTATAAGAGTTACCAGTGTTGGACCCACTAGTTGTGCAGTGTCTGTTATATAACTGAATAGAGACAGAGGACCCAGGCCTTCTGAGACAGGGTTGTCATGTTGACTTTATCTACAAAAACACTTAAGAACGACCAGACTTAAAACTCCCAAACCTTGAAGCTAGTGTTGTGGTGTAGTGGGTAAAGCTGCCACCTGCAATGCTAGCATCCCATATGGACACTTCCAATCCACTCCTTGCTAATGGCCTAAGAAAATCAGTGGAGGATGGTTCAAGTCATTGGGCCCCTGCCACCGATGTGGGAGACCTGGAAGAAGCTCCTGACTCCTGGCTCTGACTTGGTCCAGCACTGGCCATTGCAACATCTGGGACGTGAACCAGCAGTTGGAAGAAATTCTCTCTCTCTCGCTCGCTCGCTCGCTGTCATTCCCTCTCTCTGTGTAACTATGGCTTTCAAATAAATAAATCCTTAAAATAAAATCTCAAACATTCATCCAAATCCATGACCAATCAAGTAGGAATGTCTGGGAATGGGTCCCAGGCATCAGTAGTTTTTAAAACTACCATTGATGAGGCCAGCACTGTGGCGTAGTAGGTTATGCTTCTGCATGCGGCACCAGTATCCCATATTGGCACTGATTTGTGTCTTCGCTGTTTCTCTTCCAATCTAGCTCTCTGCTTATGGCCTGGGGAAGCAGTGGAAAAGGGTCCAAGTGCTTGGGCCCATCCACCCACCTGGGAGACCCAGAAGAAGCTTCTGTCTCCTGGTTTCGGATTGGCCCAGCTCTGGCCATTAGGGCCATTTGGGGAGTGAACTAGAGGATGGAAGATCTTTCTCTTTGCCTGTAATTTTTCTTCTCAAATAAATAAACAGAAAATCTTATATGTATATTATAAAAAAAAAAACCTACCGTTGTTGTTTTACAGAAGTAATTAATATATACAGGGAGACCAGTCTATGTGTTACTTCACTCACTTATATTCACACACTCATCCATTTTTTTAGTCATACAACTAATATTATTTGCACATCAACTAGTGCCTAATAGTGCCAGGCACTATTTTAGGTGTTGAGGCTACAATGTGGTCAGAGACACGCCCACTTGATTTTACATTCTAGAAGTGGGTTTACTCACTGAGAAAGGGAACTGTGCATTTTGGGGTCTGGAAGAAGACTGTAACAAAGAATATAAACTCCAGTGTAAGTCCGTGGTTCTCTCAAGTGGTTGGCCAAAGGTCAGTGCCTTATAGACTCAGAGAAAGTCACTTAAAAGGTTCTTAAAAGAATATTTTCTGCTACATATCAGATTAAGTGAGGGACTTCAGTAGTTTGGTTTTTCATCACAGATACACCTTAATTTATGCACACTAGGAAAACTTCTGAATTGTTCTGTGTAAATCATTTTTAAGATAATGTTAAATGTTGCTTTCCTATTAACTCAGATTATCGTTTGTCTTCATTACAAATGAACTTTAACTGGAAGTGGCTCCTAACACATTTAGCTACAAATGTCTCACTGGGCCCTCTATTAAACACCAATCAATAAAAAACAAACCAACCAAAAGACACAAAATTCCTGGTAAATGCATAAAAGGAGTTATTATTTCAAGCTGATTTGTAGCAAGGGATAGAGACTTTCCTAATTCCCTGATCCCCTGAGTCGACCACTTGGAAAGAAGGCCTTACAATATAACAGATTTATATTTTACACCTCATTGTCAGAAAGCAAAAGCAAATTCTCTTTAACAATCTCTCTTAAAGTGCCATGGAGGGAAGCGGCCTTGTTGCCTGATACTGCCCTGCATTCTTCCACTCCTGTGCCGACTCTCATGGCATGCTTAGAATGTTCTAGGCAGCCAAGAGGCCTACAATCTGCCTCACCTTACCTGTGCACAACAGGACTCCACCCCCAATGCTTCATACTGCCTTAGAAGACAATGCTCAGACCAGGCTCCACAGTGTCCTGAGAGAGCCCTGACACCCCAGGGCTACACCAGCTCTCAGTATTTACTTGCTGCCCCTCAAGGGTTAATAAATAAGTGAATGACTTATTTAAATTTTAAAGCCAAATATATACAGAAACTTTCCTTGGTAGCAAATGTTCAGATACCCATTTTTTCTCCCAGGCTCTCTTATTATTTAGAAAAGGGAGGGAGGGCAAATCCCAGTTTGGTTCTGATTCCAGCAGCTACAAAAATGATAAAATGACCGCATTGCCAAGAGGGCCCCATCTCGGATTTCCTTCATGTGGAGCTGTGCATTGGAGCAAGCTGGCATTCTGTAGACGTGATTATCAAGTCTATGCATTCGTCTTTCTTTTTGCTTGTCTCCTCCTTACATTTTCCTTTCAGCCATTTGATATCATTAGAAAGTAGGCATAAAAATTAGATGGAACCCAAATGGAATACATATTTCCACTCAGCCAAGGAAGTAATTTGTATCACCAAGTAGAAAAGTCTAGCGATCTTCAATTCTGCAGTATTTCAGTGTTTACAAAGGCTGTTCAATTATCTTCCCTTCTTTATATGTAAGAACACTGAGAGAGAATAAGTGATTGTCCAAAATTACCTGGCCAAAGAAGGGGAAAGCTAGGTTGCAAATCCAAGTCTCTTATCCCTACATCTCTTATTTCTTTACTCTTCCACGTTCTGTGGATTCTACTGAGGCACAGTCTCTCCTCTCCTATGGGTAATGAAGCCAGTAAGTGCCCCTCCAGAGAGTGCTTCAGGGTGACAGTTTTCCTGGGGTCAGGATCAGTGAAATGATGGCTCCACAGCTTGATGAAATAGCTGTGAATGGGCCCTACTTATTGTCATATCTATTACTGAGAGTAATTAAAGCTGAAGCTCTTTCTCTTTCAATTATAGCATTGGGTTGGCTCAATTTTCAGATGCAAAGAGGACAGGTACACAAGCAGGCCAAAAGAAAAAAAATAGATATTATGTGATTATTAGGGCAGGACAAAACTGAGCTTCATCCAGAACACATATAGAAGGAAATGCAAACATTAAAGAGATATGGGAATGAGAAAATGAATGCATATTAGTTACAAACCAGCCAGAACACAAACTATTAAGGTCTATCCATTATACAACTGCTTGTAAAAATTGACACACCATATGATGGGATAGTTGATACAGTTCTTAAATAATTTTTGGTCTAGTTTTGTTGGATGGTAAAAAAAAAAAAAACAAAAAAAAAAACACCAAAATTCTCCACAAAAAAAAAAAAAAAAATCCAGAACTATTTGAAGCTATCCAACACCATGGAGTTTCCAGATTTCATCTCTTAACTATCTCACTCCTTCCCTGCCTTCAGGGGATTAAAAGAAAGAGATTTTTGGCATAAAGAGAATATGCATATTTGCTAAATCATTTAATGTTTAATATATAGTAATCCCAAAGCTACTGTTTCAGTCAGTACATCTATTTTCAGAAATGTACTCTCTGAGGTCAGGGAAAATCTGAAAATTCCTCTTCGTGACTGCTGACCAGCATTTAGGAGAGGGTAAAAAGGGGGGAGGGGGGAGAGGAAGAGCTGGCTTGTGTCTCTGTGACTATATACTGTAGAAGTTTGAAAGAACCTGTGGGCACAGTCTGGGTGTCACTGGGGACAACAGGCTGGAGAGCTGGCACGGAGTCTTTTAAGGTGACTTACAGCTTGGTGTATTCAAGGTCTTTGGTGAGGATCCAATGATAAGTGATGACACATGACAGGGCTTTGAAAACATCAAGTGTTACATAAGCATAAGTTTCATTACAGGAAATACATGTCTCAAGAGATACGGCAAGTTTTACAAACAGAACAGATAACAGAATGAAATGCTTCTACGTGAAACTTCTTTCCTTTCCTCATTCACATCTCCTCTCCGGAAGCATGCCCTTCATTCACCAAGAAGAAATGCACCTGCCACGCTCCCTTTTTCTTGTGGCTTCTCCTTGTATTACTTTTAAAATCCCATTTTAGAAGGGGGCTGGTGCCGTGGCACAGTAGGTTAATCCTCCCTGCAGAGCCAGCATCCCATATGGGTGCCGGTTCTAGTCTTGGCTGCTCCTCTTCCAGTCCAGCTCTCTGCTACGGCCTGGGAAAGCAGTAGAAGATGGCCCAAGTGCTTGGGCCCCTGCATCCGCATTGGAGACTGGGAAAAGGCACCTAGCTCCTGGCATCAGATCAGCACAGCTCCAGCTGTTGTAGCTATCTGGGGAGTGAACCAATGGAAGGAAGACCTTTGTTTTCTGTCTCTTGTCTCTCCCTCTTACTGTCTATAACTCTCCCTCTTAAATAAATAAATAAAATCTTAAAAAAGATCCCATTTTAGAAAATATTACAGAAATGATAGTTTAAAATTAAATACTGGGGGGGGGGGGGGTGCTGGTGCTGTGGCGCAGCGAGTTAACGCCCTGGCCTGAAGTGCCAGCATTCCATATGGGCGCCAGTTTGAGACCCGGTTGCTCCTCTTCCAATCCAGCTCTCTGCTGTAGCCTGGGAAAGCAGTGGAAGATGGCCCGAGTCCTCAGGCCCCTGAACCCATGTGGGAGACCAGGAGGAGGCTCCTGACTCCTGGCTCCTGGCTTCAGATCAGCACAGCTCTGGCCGTATCAGCCGGCTGGGAAGTGAACCAGTAGATGAAAGATTCTTATTCATTCTCTCTCTCTCTCTCTCTCTCTCTCTCTCTCTCTCTCTCTCTCTCTCTCCCTCCTTCCCTCTCCTCTCTCTGTGTAACTCTGACTTTCAAATAAATGAATAAATCTTTTTAAAAATTAAATACTGGGAATGAGCATATAGTCTAGTAGTTGGGACATCCGTGTCCCATATTGGAGTACCTTATTCCATTCCTGCTCTGGATCCTGGCTCTTGGTTCCTGCTAATGTGCATCATTTGAAGTAACAGTAGTGGCTGAAGTAACTGGATTCCTGGCACCATGTGGGAGACTTCGGTTGCATTCCCAAGCTCTTGGCCATGGCCCTTGCCAAGTCCCAGTAATTGTGGGTACATGGGAGTTTCTCTCTCTTCTCTCTGTCCACCTCTTAAACAAATTTTTAATAACACTTTTAAATGAAAGGACTAAATATTGATAGAAATAATGCAGACAATGATTTACTAAAAATTTCAACTGCTGAGCAATGATCTATATTTACAAACAACAATGGTGGTACTTGGGCTTTTGTACGTAAATATTGCTCTCCTCTATGGTAAAAATTTCTAGATTTGGGTTCTAGTTCTACCTCTTAAACCCTAATTGGGTTTTAAGGAAGTCAATTCTCATCACTGACTTTTAGGCTATTTTTCTTCTCGAAGCAGAGATCGTCCTGGACAAGTACCTAGAAGCCCTCCCAGGCTTGGTATGCTGTGACCCGGAAGCAAATGCCACTTCAGGAACAGCCAGCAAAGAGGCTCCATTTCTGCAGGCAAACTTTCTAAGTGAAATTCCTGTTCACTTTGGCTCCAACTTGCATGTCTGGCCAACAGAATGTAAATATGATCTGGGGGAACCTGCCAGACCTATTACCTGCCTGCTCTTAGGAATGTTACTCCTTTTGCTTAGTGAAACACCTGCATAAGTAACATGGGGTAGACAGGAGAATATGATGTTGTGGATGAGCCAAGGCAGCCAAACCTATCCTGTAGAAGGCAGAGGAAATATTTTGGTTTTATATTTGAACACTTGAGGAAGATATATGGAGAAAAGAGGTTAGTATAAATTTAGGATTGTGTGTGAGTGGGGGGTAGGGGGAATAGCCCATGGACAACTGCTTGGTTTTAGGGTAGCCAAAGGATATTTTTATTTTTTTTTAATTTTTTAAATTTATTTGAGAGTTAGAGTTACAGACAGTGAGAGGGAGAGACAGAGAGAAAGGTCTTCCTTCCGTTGGTTCACTCCCTAAATGGCCACCATGGCCGGCGCTGCGCCGATCCGAAGCCAGGAGCCAGATGCCTCTTCCTGGTTTCCCATGAGGGTGTAGGGACCCAAGGACTTGGGTCATCTTCTACTGCCCTCCTGGGCCACAGCAGAAAACTGGATTGGAAGAGGAGCAGCTGAGACTAGAACCGGTGCCCATATGGGATGCTAGCTCCGCAGGCGGAGGATTAACCTGCTGTGCCACAGTGCCGGCCCTCAAAGGATATTTTTAAAGACTTTTTAATTTTATTTGAAAGAGTGATAAAAGAAGCACACACAGATACACACAATATGGGTGAGTGGGGGGTTGGGAGGTGGGGGGGGCAGAAAGAAGGAGAGATGTTCTGTTGGTTTCACTGTCCAAATACCTGCAATAGTCAGGGCTATGCCCGACTGAATCCAGGAGCCAGAAACTCCATCCAGGTCCCATGTGAGTGGCAGGGACTCAAATATTTAAGCCATCATCTGCTGCCTCCCAGACATATTAGAAGAAACCTGGATTGGAAGGTAGAGGCAGGACTCTATGCTTAGCACACCAATATGGGATACAGACATACCAAGGAGTAGAGTCCACTGTGCCACAATGCCCACCACCAGGAAGAACATGTAAACATGGCAATGTCTAATGTTTCAACAGAAGATAGCTGCATTCTTGCAATGAATCCCTCTTTTCTCATTCCTGAACATATTCAGTTAATAATGCTATACTTAAATTGTCAGTACGTCTGATAGTTGAGCTCCTGACTGTTTATTTACAAGATCACTAAAGGGGTTTAAATTCAAGTATGAGGGGCCAGCATTGTGGCACTGTGGGTTAAGCCACTGTCTGCAGCACTGGCATCCATATGGGCACTGGATCCAGTCCTGGATGTTCCACTTCCAATCCAGCTCCCTGCTAGCGTGCCTGAGAAAGCAGTGGAAGACAGTCCAAGTACTCGGGCCCCCTGCACCTGCTTGGGAGACTCACATAAAGTTCCTGGCTCCTGGCTTCAGCCTGGCCCAGGCCTGGCCATCGTGACCATTTGGGGAATGAACCAAAGGATAGAAGATCTCCTCCTCTCCTCTCTTCTTCTCCTCTCTCCCCCTCCCCTATTCTCTTCCCCTCTCCCCTCTCACCTTCCCCTCTCCCTTCTCCCCTCCCCCCTCTCTCTCTGCCTTTAAAATAAATAAAATAGAGCTTTAAAAAAAAAAACCTTCAAGACTGTTTCTAAAGGTGCAGAACAGGAATAACCTTGGGAACACAAACTACCAAGGATTTACACATCTGTTTAAGAGTGTTCTAGACTTGTAAGGATCATGCAACAAGAATAATACCTGATCTTAGAAGAGATCAGGTATTAAGAGACAGTCAGTGATCATTTACATCATCCATTCTTAAGAGTGGCAGGTGACAAAAGACAAAATTGGACTTTAAGAGACTTCTGGATTATAAATTAGGGCAGGGATCAGGAAACTACAACCCGTAGGCTAACTTTACAAAAAATGTTTGCTGAACATAGGAGAGGAAGGCACTTTGGTGAGAAAATTCCTTTTGATAGCCTGACTCAGAGCCTCAGTTGCCCTGCCTTGAAGAGGCAACAAGACATTGTTTAATAAGGTTTGCCAGGAGAATTGGCATAGTCTTTCTTCATCGGCCCCTCATGGACCATTATCTTGATAGAATGAATTCCAAATAAGACAACACATCTGGTAATTAGCAGGAACTTTTGAACTGGAAATTCTAACTGCTGGATTTACTTCCATTGCAATCATCATTTGTTCATCAAACATAGATTAAAAACACCTTTCTCTATATGGCACCAGATTAGGGAATGAGAGTCCAGAGACTGATAAGACGCTTCCTGCCTTCAGAGAGTTCCTGAAGGAATGGAGATGGGATTCAATGATTGGAGTGAAGTGCAATGGTTACAGTAATAGAGGCCCATCCAACAAATACCCCTACTAGACTTTTCGTAAGTATTGACTAATTGCCCCAGTGCTGGGCAGCAGTGTGCGGCTGTTCCAGCTGAGCTCAAATGGCTCATTGCTTGTGGCCAACACCACTGTCACATTTACTCAAACATGGCTTATCTGTAAGCAGGTAAAGATAAAGCTGACCACATGTTCAAATACTTGAAAATGAAAGTGATGAATGTCTATAAACAAAACTACTTTAGCATCTAACATAGAGACTAGAACATAACAGCTAAATCAATACTTATGAATGGAAAATGTGAGGAAAAAAAGAATGCTGAAGAACATTGCTACTTGCATGTGGAAAATAAAGATGAGCACTTGCTAGAAACCAACCATTTAAAACAAAACAATAGAACATAAGGACAAGAGGACCAGGGTAATCATTTGTTCAACACCCTTAACTGGACACTTGCCTGTCTAGTCACTGCCAGAACTAGCACTAGAACTCTGGTGTTGTTTTCCGTAGCCGATTATCTACTATATTAGTGGTTTCCCTATTGTGGATGGTGCATTCTTAGACAATGAGTATGGCGTGGATATGAGTATGGCATGGATCTGAATATGGCATAGATATGAATATGGCAGCAAAAAAGAGGCCAACTGGGTGGTGACCCAAACCTTCAACCCCAATGAAAACAATTCTTTGTTACATACTATATGTCTATACATTGTGGATTCTGGCCAAGTAAAAGGTTTTGAAACTAGAAGAGACTCTTTGATTAAATTATCAGCTTTTTCCAGTACTAGCTATGATATGATGCTTTCTAAAAGCATTAAACTTGGTAAAGGTTCTAGATTGTTAAAATAATAACAGGGTGTGGTGCTATAGCACAGCAGGTTAAAACCCTGGCCTGCAGTACCAACATCCCATATGGGCACCGGCTCAAGTCCTGGCTACTGCACTTCCAATCCAGCTCCCTGCTAATGTGCCTGCACCCATGTGGAAGACCTGGAAGAAGCTCCTGGTTCCTGGCTTTGGCCTGGCCCAGCACTGGCCATTGTAGCCGTCTGGGAAGTGAACCAGCAGTTGGAAGACCTCTCTCTCTCTCTCTGTTTCTACCTCTCTGTAACTCTTTCAATTAAATAAAATAAATCTTAAAATAATAATAATAATAAAGCCACAATTTCTTTCTTGCAAGAGGTGTAGAAACAAGTCTAGAAGAGGTATTCAACTTCTTGGTAGGATAAGGAGGTTCCCTTTTGCGACAGGGACTATGATTTGGCATCTGATTTATAGCAAGTATGAAAATGGTAACATTCCCCTCAAGCCTTCCCCTTAATGAGGCTATTGATTCCATGCTTGAAAAGCTATACAGGGAAGGGCCTCAATTTTATGGATTTTGATGCTCTTCAATTTCTATAATAATTTTGGGTGAGAGCAAAAATTTCTGAAATAGTTGCAAAAATGTTTTCCTGACAGCATTTGTACAAGAGAACGCACTCAAAGTATAAAGAATTTTCTTCACAAGACTGTCTTATAAGATGGTCCAGAACATCTGTGACAATTTCAAAGTCTTTGGGAGTTACCAAATTTGTTAAAAATCCCTGGATGCAATTAGATTACAGGCTGGATAATGAAGGCAGCTTGTGAGATAGCCTTCAGTTAGGTGTCAGGTTCCTAAGAGGTAGCCTGGGAAGTGCAGAGCATCCTCGAATTAGGAAATCTCATGGCTTTCCAAGAGCAAACATAGGGAAGGAGAGTGAGAAGAATATTTCTGCTTACACAAATCCCACATACAGAAGCAGAGAGGAGGTAGGGGAACTCTCATTTCTCAATGTTGCAAGGTACTATGCAAAAAATTTGTTATTTATATGATCACATTTAATTATATCAAAGGTTAAGGGAGGTAACTGTCACCTTTACAAATGAAGGTGTGTACCTTGATGAGTCTAAGCAATTTACCCATGTCCCTGCAACTTAGAAAGTATCAAAGCCAATATCAAACTTAGGATTACCTGTTTCCAAACTGTCCTCTATTGAAAAAAAAAAAAGTCTTCTTTATTAAGAATTTCCCAAACTGTTGAAATCTTTACTTAATATATGCTAAACTGATCTTCTGTATATAAAGAGAATTGAAAATGAATCTTGATGTGAATGGAAGGGGAGAGGGAGCGGGAAAGGGGAGGGTTGCGGGTGGGAGGGAAGTTATGGGGGGTGAAGCCATTGTAGTCCATAAGCTGTACTTTGGAAATTTATATTTATTAAATAAAAGTTAAAAAAAAAGAATTTCCAACTATCCCATATAAAGGTCATAACTTAAGAAGTGAGACTGCAGATGATCTTCCTGAATGAGGCTATTTCCTCTTCCCCAGCCCTCTCTGCCTCACACACAGAGCTCAGATCCTTATTGGTTCCAGTATCCCCAGTCCTGCTTAGTAGTAATGAATGACCCCTGTAATTAGGACCCCATGTAATTACCCTTACATGATACACATGCATTCATTTTTGGGGTATTTTTCCACTGACATCCATGTGTGCATGTGCATGCCTCTGGGTGCTGGGAGTACTGCTCAGCACCAACACATGAGACAGCTGCATTTCACAGTTGAGTCTTCAAGAAGCAATATTTTAGCAGAATGAGCATTAAATCTTCCCAATGACTTGCGAGCTGTGAAAGACATTGCAGCTAACTCCAACTGTAAAAAATATATTGGCTTCAGAAGAGGTATGGCATTCAGAAGGCTGTGCTTTAAAATGATGTCGTGGGAGAGAAAAACAGAAAGCTGCAGTTCTCAGAGAGAAATAATCACATTGAGAGTCCAGGTGCAGAGCTGGATGGGGGGGGGGGGGCAAAGCTAAAGAACTTTGCTCTTTATCAGATTTACTGCAGTCTATAAGGAAACTCAGTTCCAAGGGTGTCTTGGCCATGCACTGAGATGAGCTTTGGATCAGGCAATTTTCCCTTTTTCTTTTTCACGCAGCTCTCCACATTTTACCACCTTGTAAGACAGTAGAAGATGCTGCCATTCCAACAAAGATGTCTTCCTCAACACCATATACTGTATACTTGTCTTTTGCTTTGTTTTGTTTTGAACACAGTTCCCTCTGATGTTTTAATGTCTCTGAATGTCTGGAATGTTTTCTGTAAGACCTGCCTCAAAAACATCTCATCCTGCACGAAGTTGGTGATCAATAATTCTTTTCTCAATATTGGACTGATTAAAATATCCACAGAGGCCATTTACTGAGAGGCAATCTGTACCAAGCATTATGTAATTTATCTCATCTGGTTCTCAAAATGGCCCCACTGAGGGTGGCACTTCTAGGTCCTTCTACAGGTGGCAAAGCTGAATATTAAAGAAGATAAGTGATGCCCAAAGACATACGCACAGTTGCAAAAGTTGAGTTCACACTGAGACAGTCTGACTACAGACCTTGCACCTAACTGTGGAGACACTGAATCCTATGGCTATACTACCCTTTCTCTGAACCCAGATCCACACTCTTCTGGTCACCTTTCATGCATGCAAACTCAGAGAGAATTAAGAAGAAAAAGAGAAGTTGATGTGCAACTGATGAAAAGAACTGAAGAACTGCTTCAGTAGATATCCACCAACAAGGCCACCCCTCCTCTTAATTAGTAGTGAGTGCCTGGGGAGAAGGTTAGCTTTCCAAAGAGCTGGTTCACGCAAAAGCTAGGGAAACTCATTACTCCTCACTGCGGGAGTTCAGTTCTCCCTCCTCAACCCTCCTTAAAAGCACAGTGGGGTGACTGCCGGAGAGATACAGAAACATAAATAACAACTGTGCTTTCTAAACAGCCTGTTCTGTAACACACTTCTCCTCCTAGAGAGGTATCTGAAAAGTACACAAGCTTTGTTTCCAGACCCTACCGGATGTCAAAACAGGAAGTCAGAAGGACTCTGATTTTCCATCTGTTCCTGAACAGCAAGAAGCGAAGCAGGGACTTGACCTAAAGCTGTCGATCTGGGTCATAGAGCCTCATGACTGCAATAGTCTCGTGGAGTTCTATAGAATTTTACAGTTCATAAAGCATTTTCAAGTGGATGCTCTCATTCCTCTTTTGAACCCTCTAAGTTAATGAAGTGGGTGTGAGGCTCTCAGTCTCACAGGAAAAGAGACAGGGGAGGCTGAGAAACTTTTCAAGGATCTTTAGCACACACTGGAACTGGTGAGCTGACTGTAAGTGTCGTAGTCTATCTACAACCTTCACATCCTTTGACCTCCTCGCCTAACACTCTCACTCCTTTTCCCACTCCTGGCTACAGAATAAAAGGGAATAAAAGGATTTTTTTTTTTTTTTGCCTTCAAAATCTCTTCTCTAATGAGAACTGTTAAAGAAAGCTAATATGGATCAAAGGATTTTAATAGAAAGGGAAAATTGCCCTATCTTAGAAAGCTTTCAAAGGCATCTTCCTCACGGCTTGCCACACATGCAGAGCGGGCAAGAATGGACACGGGCGTCATGTCCTTAGATGTACAGTAAAGTCGTAGCTTTGAAACCACCAGACTGAGAATCAGAAAAAGCAGGTTTCCTTCAGCTTCTACAACTAACCATATTTGGGCAAAGCACAAAGACTGGCTAGGTAGTTACTCTGATTCATCTTTTTTGTAAACTCAGGATTATTTCTGATTTCTTCTAGTTTGGGTGGTTCACAAAGTTTTGGTATAATTAGAAAAGGAAAACCTTGAAAATATTCTAGCTAATCTAAAATTAAAACAAGTTCTCAGTTATGAGAACTTACTATGCTAGGCTACATCCAATCTTTTAATCTCAAAAGTTCCACAGACGGCAGACCACCACTTCCAATGGACAGAAAAGCACGTTGAGGTTCAGAGATGTTAAAAAAAGCTCCACTAAGATGTGGAACTGACACAAGAATTCATTATTCTAGATATCTAAATCCACTGCCTCAAGAGGGAATAGATTTGGACACTCCCACCCGGAGAATAAATAACAAACACCTCACCTGTAAAGGGTAATATTCAGTTTAGTTGCCATAAATGCATCATCGAAGATTTGTGTGATGCCTAAGAACTTGGAGCCAAGAATGGTAAGATTTGCTGGGCTGATGAAGGAGAGGGTAAGGGTCCCAACTCTGGGGTCATGGCAAGGGAGACAAGTCTGTCTGGAGATTCCAAGGAGAACAGAAGGGGACTCTATAAGGAAGGGGAAGATGGCAGCTAAAAAAGAGAGGGAAGTGCACAGGAGACAGACAACATGTCAAGGCAATTTACCAAGGGGTCCTCAACTTCCCGTCATTCTGAAAGCCTCCATTTGTCTGGAAGGCATCCATTTGTCAGCCTTTAGCATACACACTCACCAGGGAAACTCCAGCATTAGACACTGGATCAGGTATTCAAGGAGTACAATGGAAATTTACAAGGGCTGAAACAGCTGGCCTTGAACCCAACAATGCCATTGTTCTGCAGTATGTTCTCAGGGGTTGTGACTTGAAGAATGGCTGTCTTACAGATCAGCTGTGGGGTCCTGGGCAAGTTGCTTGAGCCTCTTTGTTTCAGGTTCCTCATCCGTGCTTATCTCACAAAGATTTTATGATTCTGAAGTAAAATATGCAAAATTTAGCCTATCTTAAGCACTTAAATAGTATTATTACTGGATTTGAAATAATTCTTGAAAATATGCATAACTAGAACCATGATTCTTAAGGTGCGTACAGATAAAACACTCATGCTACACTGCTGAGGTATAGTTACTATCTTCAGAAAAATCAGAATAATTGAATATTGTTAGAAAAGATGCTTGGGAGGCCAGCGCCGTGGCTTAACAGGCTAATCCTCTGCCTTGCGGCGCCAGCACACTGGGTTCTAGTCCCGGTTGGGGCGCCGGATTCTATCCCAGTTGCCCCTCTTCCAGTCCAGCTCTCTGCTGTGGCCCGGGAATGCAGTGAAGGATGGCCCAAGTCCTTGGACCCTGCACCTGCATGGGAGACCAGGAGAAGCACCTGGCTCCTGGCTTCGGATCAGCGCGATGCGCCGGCCGCAGAGGCCATTGGAGGGTGAACCAATGGCAAAAAGAAGACCTTTCTCTCTGTCTCTCTCTCTCACTATCCACTCTGTCTGTAAAAAAAAAAAAAAAAAAAAAAAGAAAGAAAAGATGCTTGGGGCCAGCGCCGCAGCTAATCCTCCGCCTGTGGCGCAGGTACCCCAGGTTCTAGTCCAGGCCAGGGCGCTGGATTCTCTCCCGGTTGCTCCTCTTCCAGTCCAGCTCTCTGCTGTGGCCTGGGAGGGCAGTGGAGGATGGCCCAAGTGCTGGGGCCCTACACCCGCATGGGAGACCAGAAGGAAGCACCTGGCTCCTGACTTTGGATCAGTGCGGTGCACTGGCCGCAGCGCGCCGGCCTTGGCAGCCATTGGAGGGTGAACCAATGGTAAAGGAAGACCTTTCTCCCTGTTTCTCTCTCTCACTGTCCACTCTGCCTGTCAAAAAAAAAGAGGTCCATAATCTTTTCCTCAATATTAGGTAATTATTATGTCAAATAGCAGGCCACTTTATTTAGTAACCCTTATCATTTTGGGAAACTTCTGAATAGCAGTTTCTCAAGAAGGCTTGACTTTAGGTGAAATATGAATGTTCATGGGTATATTTTATGTTGTTCCATATAAACTAATAATAGTTATTTTTCTGCTATCACACATAGTCCTAGTTACAGAGTTAAATACAAAAAATAATTAAATGCTTCAACACTGTATTACAGTCCAGATGTTCTTCTACCTGAATCAGTTTGGATAGCACTGATGTAAAAGTTACCTCATTCTTTTCCTTATTAAAACAAAACAAACATATTAATAAACTCAAATTGCTTGAGTTATTTCTAAATGCATAACATGAGCAAATAAATCAAGCATGCAGCTGACCTACTAATATAATCAAAAATCTATAAGTAGAACAACTCTATTCTTCCTCTATAGCTGGTCTTCAGTTACAGGCTTTTCAGAATTTTCTTCTGTGTCAGCTCTTGGTAGACCCAAGCTGTTGCTCTCATTATCACTAAGTGTCAAAAATACACGAGTGAAACCAATGAAGCACAAGCAACATTAGCACTTTAAGTGTTTTCTTCTTAAATTATCTCTTTTAAGCTCACCATGACTAATTTCTGTGATGTGACTACTGGTGGAGATGGTGGACAAGGGATTTAGAAGGCTCTTTCTATTCCAACTTGACCTGGGGCCACTCCAAACCCTTATAATTTTTTTTAATGTGTATTTTTAAATGTACCTCTTCTTTTGTATTGATGCATTTAGCCTTAACTTACCCTGCCCATAGATTATCTTGTGCATTGCACAACTAACTGCATGCATACATACTGTGTCTAGCACCCTAAACATCATCATTCTAAACTCCAGGCCAGAATTCCCAAGCTCCTCTGCAATCCAATGCTTCTCTGTCTTCTAAGCATTCCTTCCTCACTTCTCAAACCTACCAGCCAGGCCCTCCTGGCTATCTGCCTAGGCTGACCTTGTTACACAGTCAGAGATTCCACAGTCAGACAGCCAGAGTCAAACGCTGCCTCCACTTCACCATAGCTGTGTGATTCTGACAGATTATCCGATCTTTCCTTTGTTCTCTATAAAATGGAGAGAATGATCGCTCCTGTGTGAAAAAGGTAGAACCAGAACATGCAGGTCCACAAAAAGTGCTCAGGAGGTAGTTACAACTGCTTGTTTTGTTTTGTGTTGCTGTAACAGCTATCTCTGGCTTGTTCATTGTCACCCTTCTGCTCTCCACCTTTCTAAATTCTTTAGCTCCTTCAGGGACCAGTCCCATTCCTGAAGTCCCCTGACCATACTTCAGGCCAGACCCTGACTCTCAGATCATTTACAGCATACACACCCGACAGAGAGCCTTAAATCAAGTTCTGCCTATTATTGTGTCCTAGCAAAAAAGTCTGCCAGGAATGGCAACCCTATGACATGCTTATCAGAAAAGGTTATTGTACACAGATGAAACCGGAGAGAATGAACATTTCCTTCCTCCTCTGCACTCTAAAAGCACTCAGGCATAGGGAAGGCTCTGGAATGTCTACAGTAAAGAAAACATTTTACCCTGTGTTTTCTCACCAGTTTCAGTAAGGAAGCCTGGCTTAGTGTAGCACCTGTGAAGAGTTCACAGAATGGATGTCTTTCAAGTCACGCATGGAAAATTCTGCCCTACTGCTCAATCCAGTGGAGCTTTGAGGTTCTTGGGAGACGAGGGATGAAGCCCAGTAGTTACATTCTCATCCTTCTTCTCTTCCCAAAAACCTGGCTTCCAGGGACTTCCAAGAACCTCTAAGGCACCTTTGGAATCTACCAATTGCAATTAGGAAACAATCAACATAGATTCCCCAAAAGGCAGGATGATTATTATCTCTACTTCACAGAAAAGAAAACAGCAACTTAGAGTGATCAGGATTGAATGCTATATGTTCCTTTTCCTGGCCTTATAGAGTTCAACACATGTGCAATTAACATAGAATTCCTCCCATGTACTTGGGACAGCTAAGAAGTGAGAACAGATGTAATAATGAATCATAGTTTCATTTTTATCTCTGCTAATAAAAACAGTATCCATACAATAGTCTTGGATTTCCAAGGTGCCTACTCGTTGGGTCTGAAGGTACCCAAGCTGCATTATTCATATTGCCTTGAACTGGAGTCTATATAAGTGGCAGCAGTTTTATATCCTAGTGGTGACGTTGGCAGGCACATCTGTTTCTCAGCTTTAATATTAGGAAGAGAATCAAGAAAAGGCAGAAGTAATAATTCAATTAAGTGAGAGTGGGTGAAATGGAATGGACAACATGACAAAGAAGTTCCAACTGGTGGGTGGGAGGTGGAGAACACTGTGGCACAGCGGGTTCAGGCACTGCTTATAGGCCTCCCATATCAGAATGCCAGTTTCAGTCCTGGCTAATCCTCTTCCAACCCTGCTCCCTGCTAATGCACCTGGGAGAGCAGCAGATTATGGCCCAAATACTTGGGCCCCTGCCACCCATGTGGGAGACGTTGATGGAGTTTCAGGTTCCTGGTTTCAGCCTGGCCCAGCCCAGACCATTGCTGCCATTTGGGGAGTAAACCAGCAGACAGAATATCCCTCTCTCTATTAGGGTGCCTTTCAATTAAATAAATAAACAATAAATAAATATATCTTTAAAGAACCCAGTAAGAAAGAACTTAGAGGAGATGTCAATGACAGCAAATTCAGGATGAAAATTCATCCTGGTGGCACAGAGGCTAAGACAGCAATACTGACCATGGCTCTCTGCTCTCACATGCTGCGCTGCTAGTGGCAACTCCCCTCTGACCAGCTCTTGTCTCCAGGTAAAGCTTGTAAGACACCTTTTCAGCACCAGGCTCAAGTGGTTAGAGAACATTTTACAAATGTGGATGTGTCAGAGCCTAGAAAAATCTTGAAACATGGGACTAGACATTCCAATGTGTACAAATGACCAGGCAGCAGGGGCAGTTTGTTTGGTGTGGCTGGATGCAGAAGTGGAGGGAGAGGAGGCTCAACAGGTGGTTTAGGTACTGGTCTCACAGGATCAGTTACTCTCCTACGGGCAAGAGCGTGCCTGTGAGAAGGTGACAGGCACAGCTCTATGAAGTCTGGCAAACACATCTGATCAGTCAGGAAGCAGAGCAGCAGAGCTGTCTGTAGTGTACAACTCTTCCCACCACAGCCTACACTGAGTCCACAGGAGCACTCTCTCTGTCATCCTATCTCTCCTTGTTCCCTCCACTTCTTCTTCATTGTACAGCCTGAGGTTCAGAATTAAGTACCTGTTAAATTGCCTACCAGGATTTCAAGATGAGTGATAGTGTACATGTTTGACCTAAAGGTCAGGGAAACAGGGTTGGCAATGATTCAGAACATCCATTTCTTTACTTGGTTGAACTCACTTTGACTGTACTTCTCCCAGACCTGAGTACAAGTCTTTCCTGACCATAGTAAAGACCACGGCTTTAGGAAAACCCAAACTTCATCTGCAGTTGTCTCAGTTTTCCTTTTAGGGTAGAAGTGCTTCATGTGGCACCTGTCCAGTTCCATCTCTCTCTTTTCTTCAGATTTGTTTTATGGATTTGAAAAGCAGATTTACAGAGAGAGAGAAGGAGAGAGAGAGAGAGAGAGAGAGAGAGCGCGCGAGCGAGCTTCCACCTGCTGGTTCACTTGCTAAATGGCTGCAATGGCTGAGGCTGGACTAGGTTGAAACCAGGAGCTTCATCTAGGTCTCTCACAAGGGTACAGGGACCCAAGGACTTGGGCCACCGTTTGCAGCCTTCCCAGGTATATTAGCAGGGAGGTCTGAAGTAGAGTAGCCTGGATTTAACCAGTGCCTATGTGGGATGCAGCACAGATAGCAGATTAACCCATTACACCACAATGCCAGCCCCCAGGGTCCATCTCTAAACCAATGCTTAGGCATTGACAGGTTGCTTTGAGCCTACGTGTGGATATCTCAAACACAGAGGATCAACCACTACACTTCTCAAAGAGCCGCATTGTAAAGCCTGCTTGAACCATTTGGAAAATGTTAATATCATCATTAAGCACTTTAAAAACAAACATTGTTTAAAACCTTAACTTTTCCGTGCGGAGTCAATAGCTTAGAAATAGGTATGTTCACAAATGAGTAAATTCTGAGTTATTAAATGAAGCAGAATCTGATACTCAGAGCTATGGAAAGTTGAAAATGAATAGAATTCTGCAACTGAGTGCTGTCGGTTTCAAACTTTTTTAAAAGCTAGAAACAAGGCAGGTGTTTGGCCTAAGGGTTTAGATGCCCACATCCCATATCAGAGTTCCTAGGTTTGATGCTGGCCCCAGGCTCCCAACTCCAGCTTCCTGACCCTAGGAAGCAGCAGTGTGGCTTAAATAGTTGAGTCCCTGCCATCCATATCAGAGACCCAGATTGAATTCCTGGCTCCCAATTTGGGTCTGGCCCATTCCCAGCTGTTGCAGGCATGTGCGGTGTGAACTAGTAGTTAGAAGTTCCCTCCCTCCCTCCCTCCCTCTCTCTCTCTCTCTCTCTCTCTCTCTCTGTCTCTCCATATATATGTATGTATGTATGTATGTATGCATTTTAAAAGCCATTATAACACATTTTTGTTTTTCCAAGTTCAAAATCATCACAATAGGAGGGAGCTTCAAAAAGTTAACAGAAAAAATGTATTATGAAAAAATTCTGCATAGATTTGAAAATATTTTTGCAGCAAGGTAAACTTAAGTTTTAATTCCACTTTCCAGGAACTTTTTTAAGTATCCTCATATATGACATAGAAGACACAGAGCTGCCCTGGTAGCAGTGAGCAGCCCTAGGCTGTGCTCACTGGGCCTCTTCCTCATCACACATCTTCCTTACACATCTTTCATTAACATCAGGGACCCAAAAAGACTGTCTGCAATCTGCAATTCTCTCCTTGGAACCCCTGAATCCACCTTGGGCTAAGCATACACATCTCTGGTCTCCATTTCTTTCTATGCCAATTACTTTTTTTTTAATATTATTTTTAACTTTTATTTAATGAATATAAATTTCCAATGTACAGCTTATGGATTACAATGGCTTCCCCCTCCCATAACTTCCCTCCCACCTGCAACCCTCCCCTCTCCCGCTCCCTCTCCCCTTCCATTCATATCAAGATTCATTTTCAATTCTCTTTATATACAGAAGATCAATTTAGTATATACTAAGTAAAGATTTCAACAGTTTGCACCCACATAGAAACACAGAGTGAAACATACTGTTTGAGTACTAGTTATAGCATTAAATAACAATGAACAGCACATTAAGGACAGAGATCCCACATGAGGAGCAAGTGCACAGTGACTCCTGTTGTTGACCCAACAAATTGACACTCTAGTTTATGATGCCAGTAACCACCCTAGGCTGTCGTCATGAGTTGCCAAGGCTATGGAAGCCTTCCAAGTTCACCGACTCTGATCATATTTAGACAAGGTCATAAAAGACAGGGTGAGGATAGTAACCAATGATTCTAAGAGTGGCATTAACCAGTTCTGAACAATTATACAGCATTAAGTGGGGAAGAGGACCATCAGTACACACAGGTTGGGAGTAGAGCCTTTGGTGGTAGAGTAGAGGTTATGATTACAAAGGAATGAGGTCCAAATGCGCTAGACAGGGTCTAGAACAAAGGACAGAGTCATTATTAGAGGAGCTAAGAAAGGTGCTAAGCTACAATTAAGTTTTCTGATTGAGAGGCAAATAGAACCTGACAGAAGGGGCTTGATAATAATCTATTGGGCTTTAGGCCTTGTAAGTTAAGAGGCCCCGACCTATCTATCTCTTCACTTGGGGTACATCCTAAGGGAGGTGTGAACCTCCTAGGGGAAAGCACTCTGTTGACTTTCATTACTTGGCTGGCCTGGGAGGAGAGCTGACCAGGTAAAGGCAGCTGGCATCTCTAACAAGAAATTTACAGTTCTGCCTGCAATGTTGCTGACCCTACTTGGCCGTCCCCTCAGCTGCAGTGGTCACTTTGGAAGTTGGGCTGAGTGAAGGACTTTTCAGCTTAGAGCCAGTAAGATCTGTGGCTCTGACCTGGTCTATGCCAATTACTAATCTAATTCCCAGGAGAAAACTCCCATGGATATTCAGCCTGTTCTCTTATAAAATGGGAAGAAAAGAATATACACACTATACTTCAAAGGTGTCTTTCCGGATCGAGTTAGATTTAGACTTTAATTTATGTTAAAGGCAGAGAGAGAGAGAGAGAGAGAGAGAGAGAGAGAGAGAGAGGCAGAGACAGAAACAGAGAGAGATCTTTCATCAGCTAGTTTACTCCCTAAATATCTGCAAAAATCAGGGCTTGGCCAAGCTGAAGCCAGGAGCCCAGAACTCAATGCATGCCTCCCACATGAGTGCCAGAGACCCAACCATTTAAGTCATTATCTGCTGCCTTCCAGGGTGTGCATCAGCAGATGGCTAGAACCTATACAGAGCTGGGCTTCAATACCAGGCAATCTGATATGAGCATCCCAAGAAGTGACTTAACCAATGCACCGAATGCTTCCCTCAGTGTTGGATTTTAAAAACTCATTTTCTAAAACTCTAACATGCAGATAAACATAGAATATTATTAACCAGAGAGTTAATTCTTAGCTGCCAGAGTGATAGGCCTAAGTTACATAAGGGGGAGAGAAGAGAGAAAAACAATTCTGAGTTTGTCTATAACCTTACAGGGACATTTCATTTGGAAAATGTTTACTGAATAATAATCACTATGTAGAATCCTGCTGGTAATATAAACCCTGGTGGGGGAGGGTCAGTTGATTACTGATGATCTAAATGTTGGACACACATAAACACATGTACAAAAAGAAGCCTGTAAATGCAAGTAAGTTAATAAATGCAAAATAAGGAGCTCAAGACAGATATAAAGGTAGTGGCTTGGTTACAGTCTTCTGAAACACCCTGGTTTTAGCTCTCACCAAAAAATTCTGTACCCATTCTGGTTGGAACTATCTACCCTGAGCCTAGGCCTAGTAGCCTGCTCACAACTGGGTAGGGGCATTTGGGTAAACATTGAAATCTCAATTGGCAGATATCTAGATGAGTTGCTGAGTCACCATTTCTCCTATGTTGGCCAGTTTCTCGTCAGCCTCAGCCCAGGCTTTCTTTTAACAATTTTCCATAAATCCCTTGGTAGGAATCAGAGCTCAGCACAGCAGGGGCCCTACTGGCTGAGGGCACACAGGGAGACAGAGCACTTCTTCCATGCTTGAGGGATTCAGGATCACCAATACACTCCCCTTTCCTCCCTCTTTAAGTATGACTTCAGGGCTTTGCAAACATGGAAACCTCATCTTCTTACTTCCTTGCAGGAAGTACACTATCAATTATTGATTGGGATGGAATGTTAATTGGGTCAAAGTGGCAAGAAGTTAAGACCAAATACAAAACTCAGGCAAAAGCTATGAGGAATTGCAAAGACAAAGAGTTGTTTTTAATGTTGTCCTAAATATTAAAAGGATGAGCATAGTTAATCGTTAATCATAGGTTCTTCTGGTGATTGTTGTTTTCTTTGCTTATTTGTTTTTCATCATCTCCAACAACCCCTCAGTAGAAATTAATCCACCTGTTCATCAAAGGCTCTCTGCATTGTCAGAAACTGCAAATACTCATTTCAAGCTTTCAAACAACGCTATAGACCAGTATGCAATGATATAGCTGTGCACCTCTAATTATATGATGTTGATAAGTCAATATGACAGCATGGAAATCATCTTTTTCCATCATCTACAATTCTTCACACCATGTTCTTAAGGAGAATTCCAGCCACCCAAGTCAGTAAACTTAAAATTTTGAGTCTCCTCCAACTTTACTTTCCACATCCTATCAGGAGAGCCAGGACCCAGAGTCTTCATCCATAAATATCTATTCTTCCTCATAATTTCCACTGTCATAGCCTTCTCCAGGCCCAAATTAGTTCTTGCCTGAATTACTGCAATGCCCTCCCAACTGCTCTTTCTGCCTTGATTCTTCTCATCTCATTGTATTCTAAACTCTAACTCCACTGAGTTAAAACTTCCTAGGCACAACAGTGAGCTCACACATGCATGTATAAAATGTTGTGTGGCTTTTCACTGCTTTCAGGAAACTTAAATGATCATCTACAAGTAATATTACTTGCTTAAATTTCATTTTCCCACTACCATGTTAGCCACACAAGAATAGAAGCTTTGATTTTACACCATGATGGACAACAGGTGCAAGAAAACATTTATTGAATGAATAAATGAATGAAAAATAGATGATTGATGGGTAGATGGATGGAAGATGGTTCAGTAGATGAATAATGGTTGGGTAGATGCTTACAAGTTGAAATGGATAACATATCTAAAAGTGCCAAACACAGAGTTAAGTCTTATTAAATATTAGCCCCCCTTTCTATTTTGCCTGTTGTGCTTCTTGTACCATTCCATGCCTATCTTTCAACCACAAAAGGCAAATCCAAGTCATGGAAGAACCATGTTTCCATCCCAGCACATTTTACCCAACACTGTAGGCAGCAGAGAGATATTCACATTGAGATTTTAGTTTAGAAGGGTTGCCCCTAGCTGCTGTGTTACAAAACAACTGTGGTGGTGAGATGTCATGCAGGAAGTAGCAGCAGATGTCAGACGAGCAGTGAGGGGCCTTGCCAGAGGACAGGCTTGTGAGGACATCCTGGGACTGGACCATAATGATGTGGAGAAGGGGTCAGTTCAAGAGCATCTTCAAAGGCGGAACTGGTAGGCTTCCTGAGAGGAAGGAGAGAAACAGCCTCTACCATGAGGCTTCAGCCTCTAAAGCTCTGCCTACACCCAAGGCCCAGGCATCACTGATGGTTTTTTCTTTTCTTTATGAAAGAAGAAATAATGCCTTTTGATAACTGTAAGCTAGAAACAACAAATCCTGTTGTAATAGGCTTCTATTACCTCTCCTCACTAGCAAGTAGGTACCTATGCCTAGGGAGCAAGTACCCTATGAAGGAGGTAGAAATGACATGGAACAGAACTTCTAACAAGTAGAGTGCTTTAAAAAGCACTTTTAAAAAATAAATCCCATTTTGTGAGAGAAAACAGCAGTCTCTTTAATTGCTATGTGCACTGTGGTTTCTCCTGGAGGCTTGGGAGGGGGGTGGATTAAAGAAACAGTTTTGAAGGCCATAGGCATGAATATCCAAATGGTATGAATTTTAATATATATTTTACAGGGGTGAGGCAATGATGGAAAGATATGACTGCTTTCCTTTTATTTCTCTGTTAAATTAAAATTCCTACAAAAGGGCATGGCTACCTCTTTGAAAACACTGCATAATTTTAAACTTTGGAAAGGTTTATCTTTCACAGTCACAAATCTCTGCAAGTGCCTTTGGCTACAGGAAATCAAGGCTCCAAGTCAGCAGCAGTAGGATGAAGGCTTCATACACGTTTCTGAATGGTAGCTCACTTGGAATAGGTACCCTTCCATTTATGAGCCAAGCCACCTGATTATCTAAATGAAACAGAAAGATGCATAAAACATTCCCCTCACCTCAAATAGATAAGACAGCTGAGCTCTCAAAATGTTATTCATAGTCTATAATTTAAGAATTCTCAGATTATCAACCACAGCATTTCCTAAGGGAGGAAAAAAAGACATAGTTCCAAATAACATTGTAAATCTCATTCCCTACTACCCATAATTCTGAATAGAACAGGCAACAGACATGCATTTAAATAGAGTGTCAACTAAATGAATCAGGAGTTTATGGCCACAATCCATCTCAGCTGGTAAATGGCCTCCATACTATTCTTCATTCATTAAAAATGGTTCATTTCCTTTGGCCTTTACTCATTGCCTACGTTTCCTAATGAGCCTAATGTAGCAAGTGATGTAATCAGACAAAAGAACTGTACGAACTCTTTTTCTGCCACTATAAGCAGAATTAAATCATATTTAATTAGCATTTTAGTATTCACCAAAGTCTCAGTTAACTATTCATTACCCACACTACTGTCTACTCCAAGAATTTTTCCTTTTCATCCATCCAGTAGGAAAACACTACCTTGGTAGCTCAGGTCTTTATTGTGGACACCACAATTTATAAGGCAGCTGTCTAATCTAGACTCAGCCATGAATGTGTAACTGTACTAAGGTGGTCTTTAGTTCTCCATGGTCAAGAGGACCACAAGTGATGTCCAGAAAATAGAAGCAAGGTGACAACAACAGTGTCTGACTTATAACCAGGGCACAGTAGGGTCCAACACACCCAAGAAGCATCCTGAGAAGCAGTGGGCTTTGAATAGATATTACCAGAAGTACTTGTTCTCTCTGATCAGGATGAAAGACTTCTATTTCCAGCGAGAGCAACTGGGAATACAGAAGGTGAGGGAAAAGGATTCTGGAGCAAGAAAAAATCAGAAAATTAAAGAGGAAAAAAAATCACTGGAGTTGAGCATGGGGCCAGCATGCCAGTCTCAAGAGTATGTGCCAGAACCCACCATGACAAGGAAGGCCTGCAGGATTGCTTGGTTTCATTTGGAGGTGTGTGTATGTGTGTGTGTGTGTGTGTGTGTGGTGGAAAAGGTTTTGGGGAAACGATTAGGTACTAAACAGTTCAGCTGGAAAAATATCTGTACTTGATTTTCCTCCTGTCTGGTTAGGAGGCAGTGAGATCTTGGACAAGGGTGTTAACACTAATGTATCCAAAATGGAACCTTTCCAAAAGGTCAATGAAGGAAGACCTAGTGACAAACTGACCAGTCTCAATGAACAGGTGCAGGGAAAGAGGAGGTGAAACTTAATGGTTGCACCCTGACCCAGTTCTTATTCTGACACTCACAGGCTCCTCCTTCTTTCCCATCCCGCAGGACACAGCTTCGCACCACCTTTTCTGGACAGTCACCTCGGGGGAACCCCATTGATAGAACCATCTCCCCCTTCCCGACCTCATGCAGCAGACACAGGCAGTGCTGGCTGCATGGCAGCCATCACCCTAGCCTGCCGTGGATGGATCTGGAGTAGGTTTCACATCCTGCAGCGCTCCAGGGCAGCAAGTTCTCTGCAGCCTGTCTGAAATCACATTTTTCAGGGTTTGGTGCACACTGCCCTATGCATTCCAGAAAAGCATTTGAAAGAGAAGAGTGAGGGCTTGGCTCTGTGGTATAGCAGGTAAAGCCATTGCCTGCAGTGCCGGCATCCCATATGGGCGCTGGTTCAAGTCCTGGCTGCACCACTTTCGATCCAGCTCTCTGCTATGGCCTGGGAAAGCAGTGGAAGATGGCCCAAGTCCTTGGACCCCTGCACCCATGCGGGAGACACGGGAGAAGCTCCTGGCTCCTTGCTTTGGATTGGCAGAGTTCCGGCCATTGCAGCCAACTGGGGAGTGAACTAGTGGATGGAGGACTTCTCCCTCTACCTCTCCCTCTCTCTCTCTCTTTCCCTCTCCCTCTTCCTCTCTCTTTCTCCCTCTCTGCCTCTGCCGCTTTGTAACTCTGCCTTCAAATAAGCAAATAAATCTAATTTTTTTTTTTTTAATTTTGAAGCTGATGACAAAATGGTGGCCTTCGAGGATATTCAATAGAGACTCCAGTTCTGGCTAAATAAATAAAATCTTTCCTGTGTATAGTGTTCTATAGTGACTCAAAAAGCATCATTTTCAATTGCTTTCTGATAAAGGTCAAACAAGCTTAAAACAAAAAATACTTCCATTTGATTTGACATTTCAAAAGAGAGCTGAGAATCTGTCAATGATAACCTATACCTTCCTTTTTCTGCTCCATCATCAGAACACCAGGCAGGTATAACAAAATTTCTCACAGATCTCAAATATCAATTATGTTGAATTTTCTCATTTAGTCAGTGGTGAAGGTAATTCTGTATATGGAAGAGGCTAAATATCAAGCATCAATTTGCATAAAGGACAAACTCACTAGGATGCTATTTATTTATGCTGTGTATAATAACATGATCTATCTCATGCTTAAAGGACACATTTGCAAAAATAACTTTATATAATGCTCACATGTCAATAAGCTAGTGATGCAGCATAGTCTTCTGACTTGAAAGAATAGCATTTTGAGACTTCCTAAGAGATAACTAAGAGTTATTTGAAAGTTGCATCAGCAGCTTCTTAAAAATGTAGTTGACATCTCAATGCTCTCTACCTAACTTTGAAGCTAACTTCCAAAGTTACTGTTCATGTCCACTCCAGAATAATCCTTAAAAAAATAAATTTTGAACTGTTTCCTAAAGATTTGAGCACAGGAAGTAAATACCAAAAATAAGCAGTTCCTGTACAAATCAAGTCTCCACAAGATTATTTTCATACATTTTTTGCTGTAAAGGCATCCAATCAAACATTGACTACATCCGTGTTTGAATATAGAACACATCACAAAGCAAAAAGGACTTTAAAAATATTATGAATTGCTGTGGACTACCCACGTATTAGCGGTCATCCATATGTATAGATAATCTGGGTTTAACCATCATAAGGGAAAATGGTTCTAGAATACAGATGCTAGATGACTGCAAAAAAAGCTTGAATTCCTCACAGACGTCAAACCCTAGGAAGGAATGAATAAAGAAACATATCCCAAGGAGCTGATTAATAGACATCCCTTCCAGAGTGATTCATACATCACCCCTGCCTGTGTGACCATTATGGATTTATTAACATTAGAGCAATGCTATTCAAACAGGTATCAAAACATTTTAATGCAATGGAACACGGGATGAAATATCATTGCTACCTCTCAGCAGACTAAGACAAGCTGAGATAATTGCATTGCCAAGGCAAACTGACTCAGCCTCCAGAAGCCATTTAAGGCCCTGAGGTTTGTCTTCTGAAACTGCGTTATTTGGTGTAATAATGGCTTAATGGCATGCATAGAATCAATTCTACCCATATTGTGATGTCCAGTGGATACCACTGATTGCAACCCCTCTGCTCCAATTACATTTTCTGAGGCTTAATATCAAAATCAATGAGAAGTTCCTGTCAAAAGCCTGAATTTACTGGACACTTCCTGGTACAGCTTTTGTTCTCATGCGCTGGGGAGCCTCAGAGTGGAGGCCAGGACCCTGCTTTTCCAAAGAGTCAAGATAGATCATGGAATTATTTGAGAACAGATATTAAACATAAGACAAGTATAGAGTGCTAAACAGAAATGAAGACACATTGGAAAAAAAATTGTTTTGACAGGTAGAGTTAGACAGTGAGAGAGAGAGAGAGAGAGAGACAGAGAGAGAGAGAAAGGTCTTCCTTCCCTTGGTTCACCCCCAAATTGGTGCTGCGCCGATCCAAAGCCAGGAGCCAGGTGCTTCCTCCTGGTCTCCTATGCGGGTGCAGGGCCCAAGCACTTGGGCCATCCTCCACTGCCTTCCCGGGCCACAGCAGAGAGCTGGACTGGAAGAGGAGCAACCAGGACAGAATCCGGTGCCCCAACAGGGACTAGAACCCGGAGTGCTGGCGCCGCAGGTGGAGGATTAGCCAAGAGAGCTGTAGCCCCGCCCAACACGTTGGAAAATTTACCATGATTTTTATTCTTGGCATTTTTCTTTAGAGTTGTTTTCATTTCTGAAAATAAAAATTAATTTCCTATTTCTTAGATGCAGCAATTTTACTATTTCCTGTTCCACCATCAAATGTTTCTCTATGCAACAAACAGAAACACACAAGAAGTGCCCACTTGCTGAAGTACCAAGGATTCAAACACTGCTCATGTGAAAATGAGCTAGACAGCCAAGGCAGCCTGTGGCCACCACAAAGTATATTCAAAAAGCACTCTGGGAGGCTGATAGGATGTGCATAAATCTCTACAACTTGGGGACAAGTGGAAAATAGTGACAAAGTCCAGCAGGTGGATCAAAGAAATGATATTTGAATATGTCACAACTCTATTCTGCCAAGGTTAGTTCTAAGGCCAGTTAGTGAGTGCTGCCCAGGATGGTCTAAGACTTTGAGAAAGAGTTCTGTTACTAGTGATCTGAAACCACAATAAACTCTCTCTTCTTTTGCTTGCTTGTTGGGCCTGCTGTGGGAGTCAGGCACTGCAGTTACTGCACCACACCTATTTTACCTCCCCTGATCACCCTTTTTTACTCTAGTCATGCCCAGTCATCTCTCAAACTCTTGAGCATTTCCACCCTTAAACTTTTCTTTCATATTCTGTACTGCTCTTTACTACCTTCACTTCCTGGTTCAAGCATTCTACCCTGAGCCAATGGCACTGCCTTCCCCATTCTGGTTCCCTGATGCATTTGTCACTTTGTCACTCACCAGTTATTACCTCTGCCATTATTCCCCTTCTTCATCATCTGTATATTGCACCGTTGATGAGATCTTAAGAAAGCCAAGGCCAGCAAATTGAAAGCTCCCGGCCAGGTTTCTCTTCTTGGTAAGTGACCAAGCAAAGTTAGAAGATGTGCCAGGAGCCGCGGCTCACTTTGGAGTCCATAAGGGATCCCAAGGCATGATGAAAAACTAGAGGAAGGAACTGGCAGGCCAATTGGCGGCAAAGTGATTTCAGCCCAGGCTATACCACAGATAGGGGCTACCGGTTCCTGGGCAGGTTAAAGACAGCTTCACCACCGTGCTAATGCATGCTTCTTATGGGTAGTGCATTAACTATGAGGCATATTTCTTAGATGAGCTGAACAAACCGTTATGGATCTAAAGCTACAGAAGCAGGAGTCAGGAGGTAACCTCTCTGTGGCATTTTGCATGACTGTAACTCTTTTTCCTGCTCCTCGCCCTAAATAAACTGCTGTGATGGCTTAGGCATCATTGCTACTTCATGGGAGGTAGGGAGGACCAAAGAATCCAGAAAGAGGTGTTAAAGAAGTGAAGGAGTAAAAGTGAGATCCTGTCAGTTTCACAGTGTTGCCAGGACACTTCCACACTGCACCAGTTCCTCACGGAAGGAAACCAGCAGCAAACAGCATTTGGATGGTGTCCTACTTTCTCTCTTTCATAGACCCAAGTTAAAGAGAATCTTCAGGAATTCAAACTAGTTGGAATTTCCATTCTCCAAATTTACATAACGACACTATAAATTTGAAAAGAAAAATATAATCACAGAAGATATGAGTAGAATAATGCCAAATAAGACAAAACACTGGCTACCACCACGGTCACCTCCATGACAAGGAAGCTCCCTTAAACATTATCTTAGCATAGTCCCTATTCAACCCTAAACCTTGTCCGTATCTTACATAAGTTTGAGATGCTGCTCAAATGATGACCAAATGTAGAAAATTAGAGTCAGGCATTTTAGAAAGGTTTTTACCCTTCATCATAAAAACATCACTTACTTAAATACAGCAAGCAAGAAATTCAATTATTCAGAATACCTCATTATTCACACATTTAGGGGGTTGTGGGTTACTATTTCCATCCTTATGCAACAATAAATATGTCTAATATTCAAAGCTGGAAATGTAATTATTTCTTTTTTCAGTGAAAATCTTGGATAGAAATAATCACTAATGTGAACTTTGCCATTCCAGGTTGTTAAAGTCAAATGAATATAAATGCTGTTCTCTCTAAATTATCTTTCTAATTTGAGGCACAAATGGGCTTTTTGCCCTCACCTTCAAGGCTTGCCTTTAATATTCTCTGAATGATAAATTACATTATTATCTTAGGAAAGTCTGCTGAAAATCATTGAATTTTTAGTTCTAGAAGCTGAAGATATTTCTTGTTTGACAAAGTATATCAATACCTGTCAGTGACACCAAGATTGGATTTTTAAGGCATTTGTGGAGCAACAGAAACAAAAACAAATTTTTCCCTGGCTTCATTTTAAAGCAAAACATCTAAATAAATCAGATCTGGCTAAGAACATACCTGAGGCCTTGGCTGGATTTAATTACAAAAACAGTTGGCAAACATACAGGCATAATCAACAGGCAGACTGCAAGGCTCATCAACGCATCTCGACACTGACATGTCACAGGCAGCTGATTTTCAAACATACCGGGGGCTGGAGACGTGTTGGAACCAAAACCGATGAGTGAATAGGGCAGCCACCAGGACAGCTCCCTGATGGTGGACACTGAAAGCCACTTTCCCTACCATCAATTTAATCTTTTTACTGTTTTTCTAAATGACAATGTAGGAATAGGATGACTGACTCCAAACAGTGATAAAACAAACACATTGACAGTCTGTGGAGTGCTGATTCCAGGCTGAGCACCAGGTTTACGGTTACGTTTCATGGGTTCGTTTGTCTAGAACTCACAGTAGTCTTCTGAGTTGGCTATGCTGTTTTGTTTACAAGAGAAAACTAAAGAAGACCTGGAGGAATTCAGTAACCTGCCTAAGGTCAGGCAGACAGAACCCGTGTTAGAAAAGGCACCTGCACCAGTAAAAGAAGAAAGGTTCATGGGAAAAGAATAGGGAAAGCAGCAGGGTACATAGGAACCTTATGGTATTCAGCAGAACACTTCCATTCTGTTTGTTATAACTTCTTTCCTTCCTTCAAGTTTGGCTATCAAGAGACTCTAGGCATCAGTCTGTATTCCGAAATTCAGGTGAATACCGAAATACGCTTTTTTCTTTTTATATAAAAACTAGCAGTGAAACTAAGAACAAATACTTGTAAAGTTCTTACTCTATGACTGATATCATTCTACACAATTTAATAGCATTATTTCCATTTTACAAAGGGGAAAACTAAGGCATAGAAAAATTAATTTGCTCGACGGCACATAGCTAGTAATGGAGGAGTAGAGATGCGGAAACTACACAGGCCGGCACCACGGCTCACTAGGCTAATCCTCCACGTGCTACGCCGGCACCCCAGGTTCTAGTCCCAGTTGGGGTGCTGGGTTCTGTCCCGGTTGTTCCTCTTCCAGTCCAGCTCTCTGCTGTGGCCCGGGAAGGCAGTGGAGGATGGCCCAAGTGCTTGGGCCCTGCACCCGCATGGGAGACCAGAAGGAAGCACCTGGCTCCTCGCTTCGGATCAGCGTAGCTCTGGCCGGTACACTCCGGCCGGAGCGAACATTTGGGGGGTGAACCAACAGAAATGAAAGACCTTTTTCTCTATCTCTCTGTCTCTCTGTCTCTCTCACTGTCTAACTCTGCCTGTCAAAAAAAAAAAAAAAGAAAAGAAAAGAAAAGAAACTACACAGTCTGGCTCCAATGTCTGTTTTCTTAGCCACCACTTCTCAGCGCAACTTCCCTGACCAAACTTTCTCAAACATCTGTGGTTACTGCACCCTTTCTTGTATCACTGAGGCCAAAGTGAATGTGGTGAGGCTATCTAAGACCTTATCACCTCCAGATCTTGCTCAGGTGCACAAATATCTTTAATTTTTTTTTACAATTTTTTGCACACAGGGAGTTCTAAAAAGCTGACTTAGGCTCACCTTGAGGGTATATTCTGTAGCCACTCCTCTCTGGTGTTGTACTGTTTCCTGAGAGAACGAGGCATATATAACCCCAGATCTACGTAGTGGCCATTCCCTAATTCTCAGCCCGCATGCAAAGAGGGACACATCAGCATCAGCACCTAATTTCTCCTTGTTTCTCCATATACCTATGGCAATCTTATTCTTAGGGACTCTCCAGCCATGAATTTGAGATCCACATTCAAATACTGCGTCAGCTACTAAAAATATGATAAGAAATCAGTAACAGAAGTTGTCCTATCCTCATTAATATTTCAACAAAGGCACATAGGTCTCTGCTTCCACCGAACTGGTTTAGCTACTTGATTATCAAGAGGTCTAGCGAAAAGTCATTCTGTCTCAGACACAACTCCAAGCTACTCTTCGAGCCCAATACAGAGCTTTGATTTAACTCCAGTTCCCCCAGAAAATTGACAGGAACAAAGCAATGTATACGAATGAAATCAGGCTCAGAGGGGTTAACCAAAGACTCCTAACTGCAGGCTTATCTGAGTCACAGATGCTCTAATATGAAGTGTTTTCCATGAAACAGGGAGCAGTGCTCCCACCTCAAAGCCAATAGCTAGCTAAGAGACTAGAAACATGCACTGGGACGGGAATAGAGCCAGCGTTATTATTTCTTTTGAAACATTTATGTGCTGCTTTCTATCTACTTGAACTATAAAACTCTTACTTTTCAAGGGTTTCTTTGAGGACTGATTCACCATCAGTGCATATTTTAGTTCCCAGGCATCAAAAACGCTTCTTGTATTATGTTTTTGGCCTAAAGTACTATGCAATTCTTAAGATATTAGGTTTATTAACATGCTACAAAAATGTCAATCCATTAAACATTGGCCAAACAGTGACCTACAGTTAGAGACAAAAGTATTCCTGTCGCTAAACCCTTCACAAGAGCCACACAGTTAAAGAATTTTAACATTAGACAAATAGAATAAACATCTTTTTCCTAAAGCATGCATTTAGGGTTTTATTTTCTCATCTTTATTCATGAGCCTCAGATATGTAACTTTTACACAAAGAAACCTTCATGTACTTTATCCTAGGCCTACACTCAAAAAATTGATCTTTTATTCCTTACAGCCTCAGAAAAAAACACAGACCAATTACATATGTCTTTAAAAACATCCACCAAATGTTTGAACCTTAGAATCCCAACTCTGATAACCGTAACAACGTTATTTCTTCAGTGAGCCTTGGTTTCCCCAGCTGTAAAATATGCTAGAAGAACTCTCATAGAATTACTTAGGGTTATATAAAAATACAGACACAGAGTTCTTAGCACAATGTCCAGCATATAATAGTATTCTCCAAATGGAAGCTAACACACACACACACACCATAGAACTCACATAAAATAACAACACAGACACAAAACTAAAGCCGGTATTTTTTCTAAAACAGCCATTTAATGATTTGCCCTCTAGGCCAAAAGGTATGTAGAGCTTGAAAGTCAAGGGCTCTATATTCTAATAGATTCATCCCAAAGGCATCTGGGCTGCCACAATGATGATGGTGGTGTTGCTATTGCCATTCAACACTGAAGATAAAAGCACCAAGGTTAACTCTACCTTACAAATGAGGAAACTGAGGCCCCACATGTTCAACTAACTCAGCCTATGCAGATGGTGGACAGATGGACAGCCAGGATTGGAACGTTCACAGTCTGATTCCATCATCCTGACCCTTCACCTCCAGAAAATGAAAAGCCCCTTCTGGCCTGCCCATCACACAGTTCTCAGAGTGAAACAGGCACAGTTTACTGAGACCAAAACGGAGGCACTCTTCCCTTGTGTGCGTTCTCTGGAGTCACGAAGGGACACGCACCACTCTGTAGGGCTGCCTTGACTTCCCCTTAAACCACACAGAGTTGTTCTGAGAACCAAATAGGACAGCTGTGTGCTCTGCCTACCAGAACATGGTATTTTAATTTGTTGAATCTGAATCTGAATTAACATTGAAAACAACTTATGAGTTACTGGCATCACTGCCTTTTCCACTTACACCACTTATCTCAAAGTGCTTTCAAGTGGGTCCCACTGCTTTTCACCTTTTTGACATGGTTGTGGTAGTATTATTTTCAAAAGTACCAAAAAGAGTACATTTTAAAAGTACCTTATAACAACCACATCAGCATGGCTAAGGAGAATGACCTATAAAATGTATGTATTTCTACAAACAGTAGCCTGAAATCAGGCAAATCAGTTATCTCATGGAACTGAACAGAATCTTGATGGAATATAGTTGCCTGTCTGAGGACACAAAATATAGAGGCCATCTCACATCGCATGCCTATCTAAACATTAAGTGAAACTATGAGGGACATTTTGTGAATGCCTTAAAGGTGACCAGCAGGGGTTGGCATTGTGGCATAACAGGTAAAGTAGCCACCTGCAATGCTGGCATTCCATGTGGGCATTGAGTCATTCCTGGCTGCTCCACTTCTGATCCAGCTCCATGCTAATGTGCCTGGGAAAGCAGTAGTAGATGATTCAAGTGCTTGGGCCCCTGCACTTACATGGGAGGTCTGGAAGAAGCTCCTGGCTCCTGGCTTCAGCCTGGCCCAGTTCCAGCCAGTGAATCCATTTGAGCAGTAAACTAGCACATGGAAGATCTCTCTGTCTCTCTCTAACTCAGCCTTTCAAGTAAATAAAAATAAAATCTTACCAAAAAAAAAAAAAAAAAAGGTGACCAGAAGTGGGTGTTGGTGAGCACCTATGAATCCATTGGGACTAGTTTGATGAAAACAATCTGTTTCTATTCATATGAATACAGCAAAAGTTGTTCCTGCTCAGGATTTCAGTGAGGAAAATGAAAAACATGCTGATGACAGTCAGGTTTCCTGGAAGGCTGAGCTGGTCAACGTCATTAACACCTTTCCTGCCCCACACTGAAACCTCCCTTACATACCAATCGTACATCTGCACTAATTCCTCTAGGTGACTTATGTTTTCATGATTTGTCTTCTTTCCTATTTTTTCTTTTAAAGATTTATTTATATATTTAAGAGACTGAGTTATAGAGAGAGAGAGAGAGAGAGGGATAGACAGAGAGAAGTGTCTTCCATCTGCTGGCCACAACAGCTGGAGCTGGGTCAATCTGAAGCCAAGAGCCAGGAGCTTCTTCCAGGTATCCCTCTTAGGTGCTGGGCTCCAAGCACTTGGGTCATCTTCTTCTACTGCTTTCCCAAGTGCATTAGCAGGGAGCTGGATTGGAAGTAGAGCAGCTGAGACTCGAACCAGCGCCCATGTAAGATGCTGGCACCACAGGCAGAAACTTAACCTACTATACCAGGGCACCAGCCTCTCATGATTTTTTTTTTATGAAGATCGTATATCTTTTTTTTTTTTTTTTTTTTTTTTTTTGGATAAGCAGAGTTAGACAGTGAGAGAGACAGAGAGAAAGGTCTTCCTTCCCTTGGTTCACCAACCCCCCAAATGGTCACTATGGCCGGCACACCGCGCCGATCCGAAGCCATGAGCCAGGTACTTCCTCCTGGTCTCCCATGCAGGTGCAGGGTCCAAGCACTTGGGCCATCCTCCACTGCCTTCCTGGACCACAGCAGAGAGCTGGACTGGAAGAGGAGCAACCAGGACAGAACCCAGCACCCCAACTGGGACTAGAACCTGGGGTGCCAGCGCTGCAGGTGGAGGATTAGCCAAGTGAGCCATGGCACTGGCCTCATGACTTGTTTTTATATCTTATGTTCTTTTTGGCTCTTAAACATGAGGTTTGACATTGATATTATTAATAATATTAAACCAAAGTATTTTATACATCTGTGTACTTTGGTTTTCTGGATGGTTGGACAGAAGTAAACAACAGTCATTTTCTTTTAATAAAGTCATATGTTTAAGTCAGTAAAAAAAATTAGGTGAGTTATAGACTACATATTTGCAATTTGTTGCTTCCATGTATTGAGGTCTTATTATGTGTTAAAATTATTTTTATTCCTCACAGCCATTTCATGAGTTAAATATGATTACTTTGAGGCTCTCAAAGACTAACTTGCCCAAGGTTACAGAGCTTGTTACAAAGCACAGGAGGGACTTTATCCCAGTTACATCTGAGTCCAAAACCTTCACACTGCCCTTGTATCATGTAAAATTGCTTCAGTGAGGTAACAGAAAATGAAAACAGTGAGCAAGCTTGAGACAAACCGGGTTTGAAGAAAACCAGAAAGTGCAGTTCTCATGGGTGGACCCTGTGCTTTAGGGCATTCATTCCATAACTAGCGCTCATGAACCAAGTCACGAGCCCTGACCGAAGGAAGGGGCCCGTGCTGATTCTGATACTCCTAGGAGAGCATGAACTTGAATTTCGGAAAAGCAATATCTCACAGTAGAGAAAGAAATGGTTCTGTGAGACACCAAATCCCACATAACACTCTGGGCCTGGAGCTGCCAGTCATGAAACGCATCCATAGGTCTACTTCCACCCCCAGCATCTTCCACCTGGGGCAGCAAGATCCATTCTGTGTTTCCTTTTTATGTTCACTCATTGCTGGGAAATCAGGCAGATCAAAGTTGCTGCTATATCCTGCATCAAATAAATCCTTAAAGGCAGTATGCAGGCAGAAGCCCTGGAGGTAGCTGCTTTCAGAAGCACATTGGGCTACTTTCGGGCTTCCAAACGGAGATGGATGCTTTGAAACTGCACCTCGCCTCATCCATCTAATCTTATCTTCATGTTATTCTTCTCAATCCTTTCTTGATCGCTCAAAGTTTTCTAAAAGTGGTCAGAGGGAAGGAGGTGAATGGAATAGCAGAGACTAAGCTTGTGGTGAGCAGGGGTACCACTAGGCCTGGGCTGAGCGTGGATGACACAGCAGTGAGTTTAGAAGCTCCTTCCTCTCCCAAAGCTACCGACATGCAAGTTCACAGAGAAGCGATAGCCAGGAACACACAGGAGGGTACAGAGATGGGATGCAGGATTATAAAATGTTACAGAAGGCATTCTTTATCAAGTCTTTTACAACCTTGGGAATTCATAAGAGAGGCAGTCAGTGGTCCCACCCCTAACTGTCCAGGCAACCGAAGTAAAAGCACTCCACACGCCTCTCAGGATGCTGCACATACCTGTCGGGGGCAAGGGTTCATAGTCAAAGAAGGTAACAAGCCATGGTTACAAAGTGAAAAGGAAAATCCTCAAGGCCATGGGGATATTCAGCATCCATGTGGAAAACTCCATTCTCAGGGAAAGAAGCCAAGACAATAGTTCTACTCGTCAACTATCAGCTCATAAAACACATCTTGGCAGTGATGATCCCCAAGATGGAGCTGCCATTTGCTGAAATTTTAAAGCAAAATTGAAAAGTTCTACCCGGCCCAACACTGCGACATAGCAGGTAAAGCCGCTGCCTGCAGGGCTGGCATCTAATATGGGCGCCGGTTCAATTCCCAGCTGCTCCTCTTCCAATTCAGCTCTCTGCTATGGCCTGGGAAAGCAGTGGAAGATGACCCAAGTGCTTGGGACCCTGCTGGGAGACCTGGAAGAAGTTCCTGGCTCCTGGCTTTAGATTGGCGCAGTTTTGGCCATTGAAGCCAATTGGGGAGTGAACCAGTGGATTGACAACCCCCCTCTCTCTCTCTCTGCCTCTCCGTGTAACTCTGACGTTCAAATAAAAAAATATGATCTTTTAAAAAAAGTTTTATCAACACATTCTATGGCAAATTAAAGTTAGATGTTAATATTTTGTTTGCCATTCACGGAGTCAAAATACGTCCTCCAAGGAAACTTCCATGCGTGCAATTCCACAGACATGTTAAAACAGAAACTCAACTACAAGCAAACACAATCAGAAAGCAAATGTCTACTCCAGCTTTCTGCTGTGGAGTAGGCAGATATTTGTCTTGTGATGGAGACCTGATACTCAGCCACTGATTTGTACTTGCTGTGGCCTGCAGCCTGGAAGCTGTTTCTACTTGCTTGGTTCTAGAATTCTGAGGAGATGTCCAGGAGGATGCATGTCTGCTGTTGACACACTTAAGGCAAGGAAGGCCATGGTCAGATTTCTCTCTTGCTTGAGCTTACTACTATTTCTGTTTCTGGTACTCTCTGCCATTCAAGTTAAAACATATAGTAAATTACTTTGCTTAAATAGCAACATTAATACCTTAATGAATGTGACATGACAACACTTGGTCTATTCCAACTTGTTCTTTGTTTTTATGCTTTTCTTAATTTTTTTATTTGAAAGACAGAAACATAGGGATTTTCTGTCTACTGACTCATTCACCAAATACCTGCAACAGCCAGGGCTGTGCCATGCAAAAGTCAGGAGCCCAAAACTCAATCCAGGTCTCTCACATAGGCAGCAGGGATCCAAGTATCTGAGACATCACCTGATGCCTCCCAGGGTATGCATTCCCAGAAAGCTGGGATGGAACAAACAGCCAAGTTGTGAACTCAGGCATGCCAATATGGGGTGCAAGCATCCGAAGCAGCATAGTAACCACTGTGCCAACAGTCTGCCCTCCAGAATATCCGTTGTTCAACTTACATAGGAAAACACTTCACTTGTTTACTGTCAATTAGACATCCACTCACTGAGCACCTATGCATGCTTAGGTCTGAGACGGACTCTGTCACTGAAGTCGCAAAGTTCACACACACAGGAAAGAGGCAACTGAAGACCAGAGGAAGGTACCTGGAACAAGGTGAAAAGGCTGGAAAAGAATTCAGCTGGAAGGAGCAAGGTGCCAGTGAGAAGGAAGCAGGTTTTAGAGTCATTAGGATTGAGAGAATTCACTTAAAAAATTTAAACAGTGAGTGTGCAGGCATCAACTGTGTAGAAACTTGTAGGAATAATGAGTTATCTATTGTGGGACAGTGTGCAGGATTCATTGGACTATCTGGCTAAAGAGAAGTCGACAATATAGGCGGAAAAAAGCTTTCAGAATTGCTGTGCTTGCATGTGAACTTGACCATGCAGGGCAGAGATCAGCAAACATACTCTTCTAAGAATCACAGAGCAAATAATTTTAGATGGAGAGCCTCTGCTGCAACTACTCAACTCTGCCTTTGTAAGACAAATGCAACCACAGATAATATGTGACCCAATAGGCATGGTTGTGTTCTAACAAAACTTTATTGTCACACATGCAATCAAATGGATTTGTACCTATAGTTTGCTAACACCTGCTACTGGTGATGGAAAATCCCACAGGATTCTAAGCATGAGAAATGTAACCTGACACCATGAGTATATTAGGTCACAGTGCTGCTAATCAGAGGATATACTGCAGAGAAAGGAAACAAGAGGCAAAAGTACCAGTTAGGAAGCAATAATGACCAGTCTCTAAACTTACGACATATACATTTGCAAGTCTAATTCTCCCATACATATCGTATGTACAATGTCCCTCTCCCCTCAGCACACCAACTTATAGCCACACTCCACTGTCAAGTTCCACAAATTTAGGCATTGGTCCAAACCCAGTTGTTTCCGAAAGTACACATTTCTTAAGTACAGATCACAACAAAGGGAAATTGTAACTTGGATAGATGCAGGAAATTAAAAAGACAGCTTGTATAGGAAAATCAGGATATGATGACGGTAACATAGGGAATATTCTGATACATGACACGATTAGCCCTTTAATTTCTCCATACTAAAGTGAGAAGAAAGACTTAGATCAATGTTCCCATCGATGACTAACCTTTCTCTATCTTCTCAGAGCAACACTAACTTGCTAAACATGAGGACAAAACAAACAAGCAAGCCAAACCTTACTTGGGCATCTTTCTGAAGAGGGCTTCCAAACACAGGCTCTGCCAGTCCTATTTTTATGAACTGATATAAATTCTGTGATAATGAACAAAAACCATCTGCACTAACATGTTGAAGCTTCCAGAAATCAGGATGAAACTGCACATGCCAACTCTAAATCTACTATTATAGGGCATTCTGGAACAAATCTTCATAATAGGACAAAGGTAATCATTAGCAATCCCTGAGCAGAAGCCAATATTTTGGAGTAAGGTTTTATGATTAACAAAGATCTGCTTTTCCAAAGACACTCCAACCCAAGTTTTTCTCCTATTAAGATGAACGATGATCCAAAATCTTTAAGAATTTAAATTATATTTTCTTTCAGAAATATGATATATTTATGAGTTAATTCCCAGGCTAGCCCTTCAAAGATTATTTAAACCAAAAGAGGAATGACATGAAAACAGGAGGGAGCAATAACTTTGCAGTTCTAATAACTAAGCCAATCAAAAATAAGGTTAGGGATCACTTTTTAAAAAATTATTTGGGAGGGGCCGGCGCTGTGGCGCTGTGGCGCTGCGGGTTAAAGCCCTGGCCTGAAGTGCCGGCATCCCATATGGGCTCTGGTTCTAGTCCCGGCTGCTCCTCTTCTGATCCAGCTCTCTGCTATGGCCTGGGAAAGCAATAGAACATGGCCCAAGTCCTTGGGCCCCTGCACCCGCGTGGAAGACCTGGAAGAAGCTCCTGCATCCTGGCTTTGGATTGACACAGCTCCAGCCATTGTGGCCATCTGGGGGAGTGAACCAGAGGATGGAAGACCTGTCTCTCTGACTCTATCTCACTTTGTAACTCTGTCTTTCAAATAAATAAAATAAATCTTTAAAAAAGTTATTTTGGAAACAGGAAATTTAAGAAAAGAAAGCAGACACAGAGGATACACTTACAGATTTTCACCAGTGAAAGTCCACTCTTCCCACTTTGGTCATTAGACAGAAGCCACACTGACTTTCTTGTCAGTGTTTTAAAGTTTTTTTTATTGGTTTAAGAGCCATAGTTACAGAGGCAGAGACACAGACAGAGAGAGAGATCTTCCACCCATTGGTTCACTCTCCAAATGGCTACAATGTCTGGGACTGTACCAGCCCAAAGCCAGGAGCCTGGAGCTTCTTTCCACTTGATATACTCGTATACCCCCTGTACAAGCAGGGACTGCATCCTTTTCATCTCATGTTCACTAAGTATGCAATCATTTACTTATTTTTTTACTGTTGAAGGGTCCTGAAACTGCAGCATCAGTGGTTGACCAAGTTGTATAATTTTGTACAATGACATATTTAGTTTCTCTAATTTAATTCCAAAGACAGTGGACAATTATTGGATAAAGAGATTCAGGCTGAAAAAGCATTGCTTAAATGTTTATTGATCAACACTAAAATAGCTTGCTTGTTCATAAATGGAATAATCTATGGTCACACCTGAAAAAGAGATAGAGGAAAATGACTTAAAAAGATAAGCTTTATAGATGGATCAATGAAAAAAGAAAAAAGAAGAAGAAGAAGGAGGAGGAGGAGGTTGACTCAACTAACTAAATGTCTAGAAAGACACAAAAATAGGAGATAAGTCACAGACCTCTAGGGGGCGCCACTGGCACAGTATGCAGTTGTTTTGAAGTGTATTTTACATTAAGTGGGGAAAACTGTGCTAAAAGGAAGCAAAGAATAATGATAAAAGCATTAAAACCCACCATACACTAGGAATTTGTTAAGTATTCTTGTATTTTTTTATGGGACATATACTCTATAGAATACTATACAGCAGTAAAAAACAATGAAATCCGGTCATTTGCAACAAAATGGAGGAATCTGGAAAACATCATGCTGAATGAATTAAGCCAGTCCCAAAGGGACAAATATCATATGTTCTCCCTGATCGGTGACAACTAACCGAGCACCTAAAAGGAAACCTGTTGAAGTGAAATGGACACTATGAGAAACAGTGACTTGATCAGTATTCTTGTATTTAATCCTCGATCTTTGAAAGTTTATACTGCACTATCATTATTTCCCCTAAGAAGGAACTGAAACTCAGAAAAGTTAAATAGTTTAATCAGGAAAACAAAAGGCTCAGGGATAAATCCAGATCAAAATATGTCCAGGAATTTTTTCCTGTACCTGTCAAGAACAAATATATTAGGTAGGCATCTACACTGATAAGTGTGACACCAAAATTTACAAAACAAGTAATAGGTCAGCTTGAATCTTTTCTAAAATCATAAACTTCTCATGAATAAAACTGGTTTAAATTATGATAGTAACCAGTTACCCTGTGAGTATGTAAGAATGATTTTAATTACAAAGTAAATTGACATTGTATTATGGCTGTGTTACCCAACTGTCTTCTGTAATAATGGTCAGAGTTAGGGCTTTTAAAGAGCAGAGTCTGTGAGTAACATGTACCACATCCTCACCCTTTCTGATTTTCATAAGTGAACAAATGAAACAGGTGGAAAATTACAGCCACAGCATCCAGAGCAGGACAAATAAGAGACCAAGTAGACAATTTTCTTATCAAAACTTATCAATGTACCCCACACTAACCATGGCTGGCATGCTGTCTTCTTCCAGATGGCGCCTAAATGGATCAATGAAGAAGAAAGGAAGCAGCTTCTACTTCTACCTCTATGTTCACAAGAATTGTAGCACCCATTGTAATAGTCGGAGTGCAAGCAGATGACAGATTGAACCTAAAAATATAGCCACGGCTATTTTATTTGATCTCCTCTGACTTGAAAAATGTGGTGTTGAACATGAAGCCCCCTGGATTTTATGTTTCTGAGCCCTATTTTTTCTCGGTTTACTTAGTTTTGTATCATTTATTCCCACGCTCTACCCTGCAAAATAAGTGCAACTCAAGCTCTTTCAAACAAGCCAGGACATAAGCAAATGTATCATTTTGACAGTGGAAAATGACAAAACATCTTTCAGAATCTCTCCATACTTGGCTGATAAATGAGCCGGATCAACCACAAATTCTAATACCAAGCAAAGACTAGTGAAAACAAGTGAGCCCATTCAGAATATAGCAAGGAAGACAGCACAGAACATTTGACAGTTAAAAAATGAAAAAGAGATCCATTCTTTGTGGCTCTGTAAAAAGTGAGCAAAATGGAAAATGAGTTACATTGCAACTTAAAGCTTTCAGTTAATAACTTATTTACCAAAGTACCACTTCAAAATGATGATCAGGTAGGCTTTATTTCGAAATTAATTTCTAATTACTTATTTTTTCCTAAAACAGGCAGTGTGAAAAACTTAAATCTAAATAAATCAACAAAACAAAACATACATAATGCATATGACACATTCAGACTACTCTGCTCTTAACATCATATTTCAGGGCCGGCGCTGTGGCATAGTGGTTTAAAGCCCTGGCCTGAAGTGCCGGCATCCCATATGGGCTCTGGTTCAAGACCTGGCTGCTCCACTTCTGATCCAGCTCTCTGCTATGGCCTGGGAAAGCAGTAGAGGATGGCCCAAGTCCTTGGGCCCCTGCACCCATGTGGGAGACCTGAAAGAAGCTCCTGGCTCCTGGCTTCAGATCAGTGTAGCTCCGGCCATTGCAGCCATCTGGGGAGTAAACCAGAGGATGGAAGACCTCTCTCTGTGTGTAACTCTTTCAAATAAATAAATCTTTAAAAAAATTTTAAAAATTTAATAAACCATATTTCATCTAAAACATCTTTAAAATTACTTTTAAAATGCTTAAATTGATTCTAATTCTGTTTATAAGTACAAATGTATTTATGAATATTATAAATAAGGTTTTTAAGTCTAGATATAGAATTGATGACAACAATTTAAAAATCTGTAATAATCTTTATAATTTTAGAGGGAATGTGTTCTTAGGAGGCCAATTTGTACAAGTAAAGGGGTTGGGGATAAAAATATATTACTCTTTATTTTCTGAGCATTCAAAACAATAGATAAGGCTATGTGATGAGTTTTGGTCTAAGAAATACATGTGAAAAGGATGAAGTCATTTCAGGGCCAAGGTTAATACAAAATTCTTTGTGGTTCTCCAGGCCCATTGTCTCCTCCATCGGGAATGTGAAGATTTAGTCTTGAAAAAAAGGGACCATCAGGTTAAACCTTGTAGAAGAGCTACCCAGAGAACATCCAGGATCTGTAGAAAATATGTTGTGAAGGAGAAGAAAACTTCTCTTCTTTATTTCCACCAGAATTTGGGATTGTTTCTTACTGTGGGATACAAACCTTTTCCATCCTTTCTAACTGCTTTTGGGTACGTAGAGCTTTGCTATAAATTTTCTCAGACATGGAAACCTACCTCCTTGGGATAACGAGTTTTTTTTAAGTTTCAAATAAAATAAATTTCTGCAAATTAAATAAAGCTTTCATGTTTATTATTCTGTCATATAAGAAGTATTTTGCTTTTGTTTCTGACAGACCTCTATTTTGTAACAAAATGAATGAATCCTAGGATTTTATCTTACTCTGTGGAAGACATGGCATTTTTTAATAATAAGAATTCTTTATTGGACTTCACTCAATCATAGTGCAACAAGAATCATCAGGCATAAAAATCAGGAAATCAGGAAGAAAACAAAAATGGAAATACAGAGCCGGCGCCGCAGCTCACTAGGCTAATCCTCCGCCTTGCAGCGCCGGCACACCGGGTTCTAGTCCCGGTCGGGGCACCGATCCTGTCCCAGTTGCCCCTCTTCCAGGCCAGCTCTCTGCTGTGGCCAGGGAGTGCAGTGGAGGATGGCCCAAGTGCTTGGGCCCTGCACCCCATGGGAGACCAGGATTAGCACCTGGCTACTGCCATCGGATTAGCGCGGTGCGCCGGCCGCAGTGCGCCTACCGCGGCGGCCATTGGAGGGTGAACCAACGGCAAAAGGAAGACCTTTCTGTCTGTCTCTCTCTCACTGTTCACTCTGCCTGTCAAAAAAAAAAAAAAATGGAAATACAACTGTAAGAAAACACAGATAAACTCCAAGGGGAAAGTGCATTAAGTTTGAGTGACATTTGGGGAAGGAGTACTTAGAGACCATCAGATGCAACATCTCCTTTTACAGATAAGGATACAAAGACCCAGGTTAATAAGTTCCATGGCTTCTTCAATGTTTCAGTACCACAAACAGTCAAGTTCTTACTGAGCAAAGGGTTTTGTGTTTATATTTTGACCACAAATCCAGCATCTAGCCAAGCTCTCTACTTTGCATTAGTTTCTAAGAACTGACAGTTTTTAAAAATACATTTCTATTTACTCAGAAGGCAGAGTGACACAGAGAGACAATGAGAGAGAAGGAGAGAGAGAATCTTCCCTCTGCCATGCACGCAACAAATGACTATAACATTCAGGATGAAACCAGGAGCCAGGAACTCCATCTTGGTCTCTCACATTTGTGGCAGGGACTCAAGTGCTTCAGTCATCTTCTGCTGTCTCATAGGCACATTAGCAAGAAACCAGATCAGATCTGACAGGGCATGCATTCATTTATATGAAAGGAAGAGAGACAGTGAAGGAGAGAGAGAGAAAGGGATCTTTCACACACTGGTTCACTCCCCAAACAGCTAATACACTTGGGCCTGGGTCAGAACAAAGCCAGGAGCCTAGAACTCCATCCAGATCTCATACGTGGGTGGCAGGAGCCCAGATACTTGGGCCATCTTCTGCTGCTTTCCCAGGTGCATTAGCAGGGAGCTGGATGGAAAGTGGAGCAGCCAGGACTCAAATCACAGTCCAATACAGGGTGCCAGCACTGTAGGTGGTACCTTAACCTGATGTGCCACCATACTGGTCCCAATGAAAATTCTATAAAATCAAAGCAAAGTCTTGGTCATCTTCAAACAAATTACTTAATTTCATTGAGCCACAGATTTTCCTAGTATCTAAACTTCATATAATAAACTGATTATTCCTATTTAAGGTATAAATGAGATAACAGAGAAATAATTTAGAATGGTACTTGGTATTGCTCAGTAAATGTTAGTTCTGGTTTTAGGGGAAGATGATGAAGTACCATGACAAGATGAAGGACACATAACCACAAAATCAATGGTATTTTTCTTTAAAAAAAAAAAATAAGATTAGAGATGTTTCTTCAGTAGCCCTTCCACCGCAGTTGTTGGCTTTACCATGGTCAACTGTGCAAGCAGGACTTGGAAGCAAATGTCCAGGCTTGGAACTAATTCTTTTCTCCCCTAACCCCTCATTTAAGCCTTAGTAGAATGCTATCAAATTGTCTCCTGCCACTGGGCTGAAAAACAAATGCTTCTAATTATTGAGGCTTTGAATGCTTTGAGTTTCAGAACTACTGGGGGTGGAAAAGTGAGCAGCGTCCCTTGGTGACAGCCACTACTATATAGGACCCATGGCCAGAACAAGTCAGTCCTTCTAGCATTGATCAGATGCAAACTTCTGACTGTCAGAGATGACAGATGAACTCAGCTGATAATGCTGATGGAGCACAAAGCCTCAACAAGGGAAAATGGAAGGGTCACAGACAACCAAAAGCCAAGACTATTCTGATAAATAATCATTGCAGGGCTCCTTTCCCCTAATCTTGACTGAAAATTCATGCAAGCCTAATATATGGCCAAAACATATGGTCTCAACGCCTTAACACCTTCATTAAGAAACGAATACAATTAAGTTCCCTGAAGCAAAACCTATCTTTGTCTTCCATAATCAGAAAATAGTTGTGAAAGTATAAACCTTATCCTATATAGATGTCAGCGAGGACTTGTTCATAGGGAACCAGGAAACAAAGGAACTTTTGTATTCTTCAGTCTGGGGCCTGAAACACCCATCGCTGCCTTACACCATAATTTCATCTGGGGGTTCCCTGCATTAATCCTTTCTTCCCACAGAATCTACCACCCAGGCCTGGGAACCCAACACCTTCTCAGCTATGAACCACAAGTGCATTGAATAGGGGCTGGGAAGGATGCAGTTTCCTTTGGCCAGAGACAAATACAATTTCAGATTATAGACGGAGAAGGTTTATTAAGTATGGGAGCTCAGATAATTTTTAAAGGGAAATAAACAGACGATAAGCAAGGAAAATATAAGAACTTGTAAGATGTGCTTTGCATAGCATTATATTTTAGGTTTCTAACAGAGATATATCTATCTTTTCCCAATCAGTGTTAATATGTTGTTGTTATTATTATTATTATTAATATCATTAGTGGTAATGCACAGTTTTAAAAGCAACTTTGAAACCAGAACAGAAATATTTTCTGCAAGTATAGAATATTTTCAAATTCAAGTTTCCACTAAGTATGCATGGTTAAAAGCAGACAAAACTAGATGGATAGTACCAACATTTTGGGCTGGATAATTCTTTTGTGGGGTTGTCTGTATAGTATAAGATGTTTAGCAGTACTCCTGTCTTCTGCACACTAGATGCCAGCAGCACCCTCCCTCAGTTTTGCAAATTAAAAATGATTCAAGAATTGCCAAATGTCCCTTTGAATACAAATGCTTTCAAGTCTAGACCACAACTATATCTCTCTCATCACAAAAAAGGCAAAGTGGAGTGTGTGTATGTGTGCATTCGCATCACTCAGGCGCAGCTAGGTCCACATACATCCAGAACAAATGATCACAAGTATTGAACAGCCTCCTACTTGTGGAATTCTGTGAAACATTCTTCTAAATGTATGTAGACTATTTCAGAGTCAAGCTCTCTGCTGTGTGCATTAGAAAGTCTAACCCACAGGGCAGAAAGGAAAAAAAAATTACCTTCTCAGCTGATAAGCATACACTTCAATGCACCAGCAGAACCTTGAGAACAAGCCTCACATTTAAAAGACTTTGGTCACAGTGAAAGGCAGGAAGGCATGGTGTGCCCTGTGCACTGCAGAACGACAAGGCTTTGCCAGTTTTCTTCCAGAAGGCAAGTTGCATTGCCTGGCTGTCCTCCAAGAGCTGGAGGAGCTGGCCATGTTGTCCACACCTGGGAGCCAATCCATCCACTGCAACAAAGAACCAGTGGCTCTTCTAAACTATGCTTCATCTTTTCACTTACTGAGCCTCTCAAAAATATCCTGTCTATGAAATAGGGAGGTATACCTCTCAGGGTCACTGGGAGGCTGAAGAATAGAAAAGCTGCTATAATATATACTTGTAATAGCTTTATGAAACAAATAAATTCAAAAGTAAAAATTTTAACCAACTGGGATGGTAAATTTTTTTCAAAAAAATTATTTTTGTAAAGCAGAGCAACAGAGAGAGAGAGAGAAAGAGAGAGGAAAGATCTTCCATCTGTTGGTTCACTCCCCCAAAAGGCTACACTGCAATAGCATGACTGGACCAGACCAAACCCAGGAGCCAGAAATTCCATCCTGGTCTTCCACGTGGGTGGTAAGAGCCCCTGGCGCTGGCCCTGGGACAATGACTCTGATTCTTGGAGCTGCCTTGATGAGAAGACCTACAGGAGGCCCACTTGCTGCTATGCAGAGAAAGCAAAGGCTCTCCCCAGTGGAGAGACCTCATCTACTTCCATCTCAACCAGGAAGAAGGGGAGATGTGCAGCACAGAGCTGTGTGCATTCAGTCAGGACTCGCCTTGATGCTAATGGCTAGCCAAGGTCTGACTCCTGTCTAGTTACCATCTATCCCCTCTTCAGTTGGCCTCATTTGTTTCTAGTAATCACAGACTGCTTTTTAACAAGCTCCCCCATGATGACCCCAAACTGAAAAGCCTTCCATTACATTTTCCCGACTCATGCGTAAATGATAGGTCTGATAATATTTTTATTTATTTATCTTAGAGTCTTAAAGTCAGAGGCCGGTGCCGCGGCTCACTTGGCTAATCCTCCACCTGCGGCACCAGGACCCCAGGTTCTAGTCCCGGTTGGGGCACCGGTTCTGTCCTGGTTGCTCCTCTTCCAGTCCAGTTCTCTGCTGTGGCCCGGGAAGGCAGTGGAGGATGGCCCAAGTCCTTGGGCTCTGCACCCGCATGGGAGACCAGGAGAAGCACCTGGCTCCTGGCTTCGGATCAGCGCGGTGCACCGGCCGCAGCAGCCATTTGGGGGATAAACCAACGGAAGGAAGACCTTTCTCTCTGTCTCTCTCTCACTGTCTAACTCCGCCTGTCAAAAAAAAAAAAAAAGAGAGAGAGAGAGAGAGAGAGAATGATTGAGAGAGCAAGACAGCAAACTCAAGTCCCCTGGTTGGCTCCCCAAGTGCTTGGCCCAGAAATGGGCCAAAGCAAAAATCAGTAGCAGAAAATCAATCCAGCTCTCCCATGTGGGTGGCAGGAAGCCAAATACTTGAGCCATCACCGCTGCCTCAGGTCTGCATTTGCAGGAAGCTGGAGTCAGGGGCCAGAACTATGTATTAACCCAGGTATTCCACCATGGGACGTGGGTGTCACACATCTTCAACAGTAGGCCAGACACTTACCCTGGATCACACTCTTAAAGTTCCTGCTTCCTTAAGAGAGCGACTTAAAATAGCTGTGCAGGCTCAGAGTGAACACAGAGCCCCAGACTGAAGGTCATGTAACTTGGGTGCGTGCACAAAAAGGAAAACCTAACTTGTGGAACCAAAGAGACCAGAGCATGACCGGAATTTACGGCTGGACTTCTTTCAGATACTAGGAGTCTGGTGAGACCAGTAAGATCCAGTGCTGGTGTCCAACCTCTTACATTACAATAAATGTTCTATTCCAAGTGCTTCCAATCAGAATTTGCCTAGCCGGTGCTTCTGCCTATCAGCTTTTCCTACCGAACCCATAAAACTTATCCCAGAGTCTCCATCTGGAACACAGATCTGATTCATGCCTGTGGTCTGCTCTACTGGTCATCATAGCAATGAAGCCTTTCTTTTCCCCCAAAGAACAGAGTCACAGATTGATCTCTGAGCACACTGGGTGGCAAGCCCACCTCATTCCTTAACACTAATAGTTTAGTGAGGAGTGCCAAGTTCAAATCTTTGTGTTATCAATGATAAGCATTAACTATATGTGTACAGAATTGTTACAGAAACACGTCTATGGATTGGAAAGGCTTACAGAAACTTCACGTTGGTATCTTGCTGAAACACATACTTGATGTCCCTCCCCACTTTCTGATGCATAGCTCCTAAACTCCTTGCAATTTCCAGAGTGATGACAGTGTCCTTCCTGTGCTAATGAGTTGACTGATGGTTGGCATCCCTTAGGCAGTCTCTAAACGGAGGCTGGCCACAGGAAAGACCAAAGCAGACAGCTAGAACTTTCAGCCCCATCTCCCAACCTCTGGGGAATGCAGAAGGGCCGAAGGCTGAGTCTATCTCCAACAACCAGTAATGGAATCAATCATGCCTACATAATGAAGTCTCTCAAAAACTCAAAAGGACAGGGCTCAGAGAGCTTCCAGATAACAGACCAGGTGGACATTCGCAGAGGGCAGCATGCCCCGAGAGGGCCTGGCGGCACGCCACCACATCCCACGTCCCGTGCTCCCTGCACCTCTTTCTTCATGTGCATGCCGGGTAGCATCCTTTCAAATAAACCAGGAGGCAGAAGTAACGTGTTTCCCTGCGCCCTGTGAGCCACTCTGGCTAATTAATTGAACCCAGGAGGAGTGTCGTGGAAAGCTCAGCTCCTAGCTGTCCACTGAGAAGCAGGCCACACCTTGCAAACAGCAACGGAAGTAGGGACAGTATAGTGGGACTGAGCCCTCGCCTGGGGGATCTGACACTACCCCCGGGTGGATAGAGTCAGAATTCAGTTGAATTCGAGGGTACCCAGATGGTGTCTGTGCACCACAGAATCTGCCGCACAGCCGTGGCTTGCTGTGCCGTGAGAAACTCCCACACACGTGGCATCCCAGAATTGTTCTGTGTTCATGCTCTTATGAGAGTACAGTAGGAGAAAATGAGGGTTTTTTTTTCCCTGTATCCCTTTAAACCTCTTATAATCTGAAGAGTGGGCAGGGATTTAGAGATTCCGAATGAGCCCGTTGCGAAGACCAGCTGACGACCACGTGCCAGTGTAATGACACCAGGGAGGAAATCCAAAGTCTGGCTCTAACTCAAATCCATTTTGCTACTTTAGGTAAGATGTTTCTTATTCATTTATTTCACATGATTGATGGATATGTGTGCAACCTCATGAAGGGTATTCTAAGGACAGAAAATAAGACATCTCCTACAGCCCTCCTCCCCATTTACCGTGTTCCAGGCCCACCAGATTCTTACTCCTCCTGAACACTCGGGGCCTCGGGGCCTTTGTACTTGCTACTCCCCATTCTCTGCACACTATTCCTTTCTCTAGAGAGCCGGGTCAAACTCCCCGAGTGGTGTCTTCCCTGTCACCCCAGCCTCAGTCTCCACCCCTCACAGCCTTGTTCACATCCCTGTCCACTTCACATTCTTTCCCACTATGCAAAACCGTATCTGTTTTGCTGGTATTTTTATTATCTGTCTCCCACTCTAAAGCACAACTGCCCTAATGACAGGGATTTCTGTCCATTTTCTCTAGCTTTTGCCTAGAAAATTGCCTGACACATAAAAGGCCTTCAACTAATGTCTGCTCCAGAAATTCATATACACTGAATTTAGAATGTACGGGAAAAAAACAAAGTTCCTCTAATTTCAAATCCTCTTTTTTGGGGCCGGAGCTGTGGTGTAGTGGGTAAAGCCACCACATGCATGGCTGGCATGCCGTACACACACCGGTTTGAATCCTGGCTGCCCCACTTCTAATCCTGCTCACTGCTAATGCTCCTGGGAAACTAGCAGAAGAAGGCCCAAGTCCTTGGGCCCTTGCACCACATGGGAAACCTGGAAGAAGCTCCTGGCTCCTGGCTTAGGATCAGCTCAGCTCCAGCCATAGTGACCATCTGGGGAGTGAACCAGCAGATGGAAGACTTCTCTATCTCTCTTTGCCTCTGCCTCTCTATAACTCTACCTTTCAAATAAATAAATCTTTTAAAAAAAATTCCTCTTCTTGCTATAAATTCTTCTGAGGGACATTGTTGAAGACTGAAGGTCAAGGACTTTTCTTAAGTGTAGACAGCTTGAGATTTGGTTAGAGACAGGCAATGATTTTGAGAGTGAGACACAGCAGACAGAGAACCACTCAGTTAGACAAGGTAGGTAAAGAATTAGAGTAGGCAGGTGACCCGGTATGCAGCAAACATCAGTGATGTCGCCATCTCCTAACAAGAATAGGCCCTCATCATCAATAATAAAGCCATTGGACACCAAACTAACACCTTACACTGGACAGATAAGCAAAACTCAGCCTTTACCAAATCCAGAGATCAATTCGGCTGTTGTCCATTCTTTGCTTAATTATAATAGTAAAACCACACCTCTGGAGGAGATTTGAGATGCTAACAAAACATACAAGTATATCCAGAAACATTTTCTCAACTGCTCCTGTGAGAACACAGACCCACCTGGAACATGATAAAGGACCTTCCGTCAGCAAACAGTGTCACCCTGAGCTGGAAAATCCTGACCAAAGAACCTGTCTCAGCTCCTAGACATTGCCAAAACTCACCCACTGAGTCTGCTCACATCATGTCTGTGCGGTGTCTACTTTTGCTGTGAAGAAATCCTGTCCACTGGCCTCTATCTGTGTCCTGTCCTTAAATTCTTCTCTGCCTCCATGACAATGACATGGACCCTAGGACTCCCTTGAGGCCCAATGCCCAATGTCTGCAATCCTAGCACAATTACAAACATGCTTTGAAAAATTCCTGGAAAAAAAGAACAAAGACAGTTTGTTTTGGTGCAAAAAAATGTTTTAGTTATCATGAAAAATTATGAAAAAACTATGCACCAAAAATTTTATTTTTAACCACTTTTTCCATGAATTTTTGAAGCGTTATCAGGGTTAGGCCGAGCTCCAACATTACATTCGAGGTTTTTTTTTTTTAAGTTTTATTTAATGAATATAAATTTCCAATGTGCAGCTTATGGATTACAATGGCTTTCCCCCACCAAACTTCCCTCCCACCCACAACCCTCCCCATTCCCGCTCCCTCTCCCCTTCCATTCACATCAAGATTCATTTTCAATTCTCTTTATATACAGAAGATCAGTTTAGTATATATTAAGTAAAGATTTCAACAGTTTGCACCCACACAGCAACACAAAGTGAAAAATACTGTTGGAGTACTAGTTATAGCATTAAATCACAATGTACAGCACATTAAGGACAGAGATCCTACATGATATTTTTTAAAAATTAATTAATATTCTATGCAATTTCCAATTTAAAACCAAGTTTTTTTTTTTCATTTTCAATTATCTTTATATCAATTCAGTATATACTAAGTAAGGATCTCATCAGTTTGCACCCACACAGAAACACAAAGTGTAAAAATACTGTTTCAGTACTAGTTATAGCATCACTGCACATTGGACAACACATTAAGGAAAGATCCCACATGAGATGAAAGTACACAGTGACTCCTGTTGTTGATTTAACAATTTGACACTCTTGTTTATGGCGTCAGTAATCTCCCTAGGCTCTAGTCATGAGCTGCCAAGGCTATGGAAGCCTTTAGGGTTCGCCGACTTTGATCTTATTTCAACAGGTTCATAGTCAAAGTGGAAGTTCTCTCCTCCCTTCAGAGAAAGGTACCTCCTTCTTTGATGGCCCCATTCTTTCCACTGGGATCTCACTCGCAAGGATCTTTCATTTAGGTCTTTTTTTTTTTTTTTTTTCCCCAGAGTGTCTTGGCTTTCCATGCCTAAAATACTCTCATGGGCTCTTGAGCCAGATCTGAATGCCTTAAGGGCTGATTCTGAGGCCAGAGTGCTATTTAGGACATCTGCCATTCTGTGAGTCTGCTGTGTATCCCGCTTCCCATGTTGGATCCTTCTCTCCCTTTTTGATTCTATCAGTTAGTATTAGCAGACACTAGTTTTGTTTGTGTGATTCCTTTGACTCTTAGACCTATCAGTGTGATCAATTGTGAACTGAAGATGATCACTTGGACTAGTGAGATGGCATTGGTACATGCCACCTTGATGGGATTGTATTGGAATCCCCTGGCACGTTTCTTTTCTTTTTTTTTTCTTTCTTTTTTTTTTTTTTTTTTTTTTTTTTGACAGGCAGAGTGGATAGTGAGAAAGAGAGAGACAGAGAGAAAGGTCTTCCTTTTTGCCGTTGGTTCACCCTCCAATGGCCGCTGCGGCCGGCGCATCTTGCTGATCCAAAGCCAGGAGCCAGGTACTTCTCCTGGTCTCCCGTGCGGGCGCAGGGCCCAAGGACTTGGGCCATCCTCCACTGCCTTCCTGGGCCATAGCATAGAGCTGGCCTGGAAGAGGGGCAACCGGGATAGAATCCGGCACCCCAACCAGGACTAGAACCCGGTGTGCTGGTGCCGCAAGGCGGAGGATTAGCCTGTTAAGCCACGGCGCTGGCCCCCTGGCACATTTCTAACTCCACCATTTGGGGCAAGTCTGATTGAGCATTTCCCAAATTGTACTCTCCTCCCTCTCTTTTTCCCACTCTTATATTTAACAGGGATCACTTTTCAGTTACGTTACACAGAATGTAATACTGAAAACAAGAAATGTCTTGATTCCTCTCACTAACCTCTGAGAATTCCACATAAACCTAACTTCTTTTATGGGGCAATCAGGCCAGGCATTGGGTCTGCCTTTATTGGTGTTGGGGGTGGGAGTGGTGGGGAGTTGATTGATTTGAAAGGCAGAGTGACAGAGAGAGAAGAAGGGAGAGCCAAAGAGAGAGAGAGATTTTTCCATCCGCTATAGCCAGGCCTGGGCCAGGCTGAAGCCAGGAGCTTGGAATTCCATCAGGGTCTCTCATGTGGGTGGTAGAGACCCAAGCACTTTGGTCATCATCTACTGCCTTCCCAGCATATTAGCTGGGAGCTGGATTGTCAGTAGAGCAGCTGGAACTGGAGCCAGCATTCAGATACCAGGTGCCTGCATCACACATGGCAGCTGGACCCACTGTGCCACACAAGCCCCATGGGCTCTAGCTTTAGTTTAAGCTATCATATTTCATCTCACAATATATTTCTATTATCCCCATTTTACTGACTGGTAACCTGAGACCAACATAAAGGGATTAGTTTAAATTAGTTTCCCAAGGTGATACATCTTATGTATAAATGCTTCACTTTTTTCCCCTGAGCAAATCCTGCTTCTCTTGTTAACAGGATCAGATAATTTCTCCAATGAGTCTCTGTTCTGTCATTCACACAACTTACCAAATCTGTGTGACCCTTCCCTTTGCTCCTCTATATGGATACTTAGTATCTCTCGGCCTCTCTGCCAACTCTCAACACTTCACCAAGGCCACCTTCACCTCTGGAGCGACCTGCAAATTCCAGAGGCCAGACAGTAGCCTGCAAATCTGCTCTGCTTTGTGTGTATGCACTGAGAAAAATGCTAGCAGCAAGCACTGATTTCAATTAGAATAGGAAAAAAAAAAAAAAAACTTTCACCAGGAGAAATAAAGATGAAAACATCTGAATGTGAAAGAAAATGCCAAAGACATAAGAACGACAGGAATCTTTTAAGAATTACATGGAACAGAAAATAGAGAATTTATTTCAGGGCCATTTAGGAAAAAAATAGATTTTTTTTCCCATATGAATCAGCTGTCACATAGCCTCTCCCTTCACCTTCCCTCTCTTCCCCTCTCTTTCTCTTTCTCTCTCTTTCTCTCTCTCTCTCTCTCTCTTTCTCTCTCTCTCAATGAAAATTTGAAATGGGAACATTTCCCCAAATAATTTTAGATCAATCATGAGTTCATATGGTTTTGACATCATAACTCTTGTCATGTTACCATGCCAACAGGCAGCTAGGAGCTAAAAGCTTTCCAAAGAGATGGAAATTGTGGGCTTTGATGCGAGTCAGTCCTCCACAGGGTGAACACTAACAATATCCCTGCATGATAAATAACAAGCACTGCCACAGCTCCCTCTCACCCGCTCTCCCCTGTTACTTTCAGTGAGTGCTGAAAATATGTGATCTATTTTGGAAACACAACCTGAAGATCCACTTCCCTAAATGGATGCCCTGCTGTAATAGAAAGTTCTATGACGTTTTATTGCTGCTCTTGGAATAAATCTAGACATTAATCTAGACACCTTCGGCTCTTACTCCACTTCCCCCTAACTCCAGCCTATCCACTCTTTGCTCCTTCATTCATGCCCAGAGCTAAGAATGGGTATGTGCCCAAGTACCATTTCCCTGTACTGTGAAGATCCTGCAAATTAAAATGCCTACTAGCAAGGGGAACAATTACCAGGATTAGAATACACTGTACTTTGGACACTGTTGCTCTTAAAAATATTTCCAGGATGAAAAGGCCAAATCTTCCAGTTAGTGGTATGCTTCCACTCACCATTCTTTTTTTTTAAATTTTTTTAAAGATTTTATTTATTTATTTGACAGGTAGAGTTACAGACAGTGAGAGGGAGAGACAGAGAGAATGGTCTTCCGTCCACTGGTTCACTCCCCAAATGGCCGCAACAGCTGGAGCTGCACTGATCCGAAGCCAGGAGCCAGGAGCTTCTTCCAGTCTTCCACACGGGTGCAGGGGCCCAAGGACTTGAGCCATCTTCTACTGCTTTCCCAGGCCATAGCAGAGAGCTGGATCGGAAGAGGAGCAGTCGGGACTAGAACCGGCACCCATATGGGATGCAGGCGCTACAGGCGGAGGATTAACCTACTGAGCCACAGCGCCAGCCCCACTCACCATTCTTGCTTGCCAGTTTGAATGGCCTTGTTCTTCTGGTTTCTGTTTGAATTTCCTGAGGGAGAAGGCACTACTACAGAGCACAGGGAGATTCTGCATCTCCTCTATCCTGATTACAGTGCTGGATAGACATGGTAAAATCTGTACTTCACGGACTGTTTGATGATAACGATCAAGCAATAAAAAAAAATAAACAATTAGCACTGATACATGACAATGAACCATGCCCTGCTAGTGTTCAAGCCTTGTATGGTCTCCTACAATCGAGTCTGTCAAGCTCTAAATCTGTCCCAACCACAAAATACTTTGAAAGTAATATTGGCCAGGTGGGGGCCTAAGCTTGAGGATGCTCTGGCGTCTCCTGCCTTTGTGCTCTACACAAGCTCAGGCTGGCCTTCAACAGAGGCCGTGCGGAGGGGCAGACAGGTACTCAACAGCCCAGCTGAGAGCCAAGACAGTGACCAAAACCAACAGGCAAGGTGACCGCAGTGGACTCCAGCCCCAGCAACACTGCCCCAGCTGACACGAGAATGAACTGATTTGCCAAGCCCTGTCCAAACTGCAGAAGGAGTAACAGAGAACATGTGCTATTTAAGCCAAAAAGTCTGGGGGAAGCCTATTCCCTAGCACTGTGGGATAATAGGCATCACATACTTATTAAGAAAGAAGTACAGGGGCCGGCATTGCAGCGGGGCAGGTGACGATGCCTGCTGTGACGCTGGTTCCTGTCCTGGTTGCTCTACTCCTGGTCCAGCTCCCTGCTAATGGCCTTCGAAACCAGTGGAGGATGACACAGGTGGTTGGGCATCTTCCACTCTTGTGGGAGACCCAGAAGAAGCTCCTGGCTCCTGGCTTCAGCCTGGCCCAGTCTTGGCTGTTGAGGCTATCTGGACAGTGAACCAGCACATGGAAGATCTCTCTCTCTCTCTCCCTCTCTCTCCCTCTCTCTCCCTCTCTCTCCCTCTTTCTCCCTATAACTCTGCCTTTCAAACAAAATAAATCCTTTTTTTTTTTTAATGAAGAAGTGCAGTATAGCTCTTCTTGCAAAGAGACCTGAGTTCAAATCCCTCAGCTGTCCTTTTGATGTGAACTGGAAACAATGTTAAAGCCCTATTTCTCCCTTATGAAAAGCAGCAACAGCAATAATACCAAATTTATTGGAATAAAAAGTAAACGAGGTCATCTATATATATAAAACACTTTCCACAGTGCTCAACATAGAACAAGCAGAGATACCAGAAATTATTGATACTGTTTTCCTAGGTATTGTGGAGATAACACAATCGCCCTCAAGAAAGGTGCCATTAGTTCAGGAAAAAAAAAAAAAGATGTATAAATATAAAACAGTTAAACAAGATGGGGAGTCTGATGACAATAGTGATGGTACTATTTCAGATATGCATCTTCAGGAAGGGAAAAGACATTAATCTAAAGCAACATCTTTTTGGGTGGGAGATTAGGGGTGTGGACTGTGACCATGCATTTGCTTTGAATTTACAGAAAACACTGACCAAAGGCATAGAGGAGTAGAAATGGATAGCCCTTACCATGCAGCCTTAAGTAAATGAGAACAGGATAAGGAAGCCCAGACTGGGTTGCAGACCCTTCCCCATGCTACACACATCTTTTCAAACAGAACAAACTGAACCCTTGGGCCCACGTTTCCAGCCCTAATACCAGTTACACTACAGAAGCTCTTTGTGTAAATATCTGTGCTAAATTGCTAGCATCCAGGACTAAGGCCCCCACATTCCACAGACACATTAATCCTAAGAAGAAATAATGTTGTCAAATCACAGAACCACTTCGCGTCCCCCCTCTTCGAGCAGGGATTTCTGCCACACTCCCAGGTCTTCCCCTGCAAGTGCAACTTCCCATTTTTTTTCAGACGTTTACACCTAGATCTCACATTTAGTTTTCATCAGAGGATGAAAGGATGTCAAATTGCCTCCCTCACAGTAATTTACTGGTGCCCTCAATTTTCCAGGATGGCCTGCCGTCTATTATTATTGTATCTAATGTCTGACAGAATAGAATTCCTAGGGAAACCCTCCCAGTTACAAATGGAAGGTGCTGATATACTTAACACAGACACTGTGAACCCAGAAAGCAGCTTGGAGATGGCTTGCCTTGCCTGCATGTGGGGTAACATGCAGCCCTGTGGGTGGCAGCAGTGCCCCTCCTCCCTACCCTCCTGCCTGCCCCATCCATAGAGGAGATTGAGAAGCTAAGGGTTAATTGACTAAGACACAGTAAGTATCCTGGAAAACCAGAAAGATATGAAATTATGTTCCAGAAGAAAGACAGGCTCTTGAACACAGAGTTTTTCCATGCGGCCTCCTAGCAGTGCACTGGAATGAACCCTGGATCTGGGAAGAGCTGGGCAGGGTTGTGAGGCTGGCTGATTTTAGGGAAGGGAATCCCTTCCTCTTCATCACCGCCCTCCTCCCAGATTCCTTGCTGTCCCAATTCCCTCCTGAATTCTCTGTTTCCAGAATGCTGAACCCAAAAGCTGTTCATTCATCAAGCTCCAGGGAAGGAAGGCATTCAGAAAGGCATAAACTCTTGTTTCTTCTAGGAATATGCTATTTACTATAAAAATGCCTATATACTGAAAAAAATACCAAACTTTCTCTACTCCACATGAGGTCAACAGCAGAATATGAGACACTTTCAAAGATGCTGGGCTGCGCTTTAGTCCTTTTCGAATCCCACCTTCCAGTAACGGACATTCACCTCCCCCTCCTACTCCAAAGCCAAACCTTGCTCAAGTCAGGCAGATGTACTCTTTTGTCAATAACACCATATTTCTGGCATGGCCTCTAATCTTAGAAACCACAAAGCACCACCAATAACTTGCAACATTGTTCCACTGAAGTCAACATACAGAGAGATAAATATTGTCATTTTAATAGTCACTGGCCAAGAGTGAAGAGAAAAGAACTACAGGCAGAAGAGAGAACTCAAAAGAGGGGCTTCCTCTGAGTGCAGTGCGGCCCACAGACTGGGGTGGGAGCTCCCAGCCAGCCAATCTGCCAATCACCTGTATCTGCTTCTCCGTGCTCTCCTTAAGTGTCCCTCTCCGGACAACTTACTTTCGACCGTCTCTCAATTTATTAGGGCACAATCCTGTGTCTGGAGTAAGGGTTTTAAAAGAGATATTAAAAAAAAAATCTGAAATTTCTTTATTTTTTGACCCCTTTCTTTTGAGAGCTTTATTGAAAGCCAGGGGACGGAAGGACTGTCCTCTTTAGCTACTTTCTTATGCAAAGTGCCTAGTGAATTAGCTTAATCAGGAATAAATGCATATAATTTGCTGTCCTTGAATTTCAAAAGAGCTCATGTTTAAAGCAGGAGCTTACAAAATTGGCGTGAGCCACAGTTGGCTTCGTTTGTTGTTCCCTGCAATATTGAGCTCCAGCCCTAGCCAGTTGCCTAATAAATGTGTGCTCATCTTGTTCACATTAGAATTTTGTGGGGTTTTTGTTAATTTAGGGACTTAAATGTGATTTAACAGTTGTTGATGGTGTACAAGGAAAGCCAGTATAATGCAGTCATTAGACTTGGTCCCTGATGTCAACAGTCTGCATTCCACAGCCAGAGCTGACACTTAACAGATAGCAAGACCATAGAGAAGCTACTTAACCTTCCTGAGCCTACTTCATCAACAGGAAAATAAGGGTAATCACACTACGTGTCTCAAAGGGGTATTAAAAGCATAAATTTGATTAAGTTCAAACTTTTCTCTCACACAAAAAATAACCCCAAGAGGTTAGATATTATTACACAAAACACTGACAAATGTAAGATAAGAAAGGATTTTTTGGTTTTGTTTTGTTTTCAGCAAGATTACATCCTGCTGAAAGAGATATTGTGCTTGGAAGTGAGGAGGGAGAAGTGGATCAAGCACATTAAAATACTGGACTCCTAGTGAATGGATGCCAGAGATCTTCCCTCGGAAGTATGCTCTACCATGGTACAACTGCACATGTCAGGGTGTCCGGGGAGGGGAAGCAGGTTTTGGGAGAACGGAAAATTGAAAAAGAGGAGAGAAGTACAAAGAGGAGAGAAGTACAGACTCGTAATTATCTCAAGGGAAGGGTGAAACACTGGGGCAAGTGCTTGGCCTGGTGGTTAAGATGCCTGCTAGGATGTCACTGAACCACACAGAAATACCTGGATTTGGTCTCTGACTCTGGTTTCTGATTGCAGCTTCCTGTTGATGCAGAACCTGGAAGGTGGCATGGATTCTCACATCGCTGAGTATCTTCCACCCATATGAGAGACCTGGACTGAGTTCCTACTCCCTGGTTTTGGTCTCTGTTCAATACCCTGCCTTGTGGGCACTTGGGGAGTGATCCACTGGACAGGAGGGGAATGCACTCTCTCAATCTCTCTGCCTCTCCAAAAAATTTGAAGGAAGAAAAACCATATTATGATGCATTGCAGATAAATTTCACCATGTGAGAATAACCCAGTTTCTTTCAGGTTGTATATCAATATGGCAACAAGGTAAGATGCAAAAGAGTTAGATCAAGTGTTATAGTAAGGAGGCAGTCAGAGATTGGAAAAAGATTCCGAGGAAATGTCACCACACCCTCCCCCAGACCTGCCTCTAAAGCTCCTTAGGTGCAAAAATCTCTACTGTAGTAAAGCCACAGCCCAGAACCAGTCACAGCTGAAAGTACCCAACACAGCATACTGTGTCCCAGTGATGATCTGTCGCCTATTATATCATTATAATAAAATTAGCACAGCTGACACTCTCACTGCCATCACATACCATGACACTTCCAAGACTTCCTACAAAGGCCAAAACATGGTGCAGTCACCAAATTCCTGAAAACCCCTGCCCTTTCCTGGAAAACCCCACCCAAAGTGCCACCCCTATGTCTTTACATCCCATAAATGGATGACGTTGAGCCTGGTGGGTTGCCCCTCACTCTAGAGCTGCACTCCCTCTTGAGTGTACATTTTGCTTTGCTAATACATCTTATTCTTCTAACCTTTCTCTACATCTCCTACTCAAATTCTGACACGTGTCCTTCAATTCTTTTGTACATTGTAGACAGAAACCTGTGGTCCCCCCAATAAGAGTTTAAGAATGAGAAATGGGTACCTTTAGGAGACCCAGGCGGTGGCAAAGCTCAGCGACATACATAGGTCCAACTGCCTTGAAAAGTTTGGTTGAAAACAAGGCTGCCAGGGAAGGATCTAGCCAAGTGAGAAGCACTCAGGATCTGAGATGATGAGGAAACGAGAGATCCAAATGGAATGAAGCCAGACACAATGAACTAATCACTTTCCATGTACTCCAAGCCCATCTTGGGTATATTTGGACAGCTGCCGTTCAACTCTGACAAAGCTGAATGCTCTATAATCTTCTAAGATTTCAATTCTCTAGATTAGAGCAGCCAGGTCCCAAAGAAAGATGAGGTAGCTGAAAGATCACTAATGAAATCTGGAATAGGACTGGCACAAGAAAGGGATTCAAAGTCAGAAATAAGAATGAGGGGTTGGTGGTGCGGCACAGCAGGTTAAGCTGCTACCCGTGAGGCTGGCATTCCCTAGGAACAACGGTTCCAGTCCTGGCTGGTCCACTTCCAATCCAGCTCATTTGTTTGGGAGAAACAACAGAAGATGGCCCAAGTTCTTGTACCCCTGCCACCCACATGGGAGACCCTGATGGAGTTCCAGGTTCCTGGCCTCAGCCTGGCCCTGGGCACTGCAGCCACTTTCACTTAGAAAGTGAAACAGCAGTTGGAAAATCTCTCTCTCTCTTTCTCTCCCCCCAATACCACCCCTAGAACTCCGCCTAAGTAAATAAAGAAATCCTTAAAAACAAAAGAAAGAATGAATGAACAGGCCATGTAAATACTGAAACACCAACTCCCTAACAAAGGTATAGATATCAAGGGCCCATACATTTTGGGCCCTTAGACTTTTTTTTTCGCATTTGTCCTTATTTTGTATTATTTTTATTCATTGCTATATTCTTTCACACAACGTAGAGTCACTAATTCAATGCATCTCTGGAGAAGCAACAATGAATGAATTCCTTTTCCTCCTGATTCTCGTGTTTTACCAGGAATGTTCAAAACTGCGTTTGCTTTGTCAGTCTTCTTTATGAGACTGGAGATGACTAAGTTGGAGAATAAAAATTTAAGCTTTTCTTGATTAGCATGTGATATGAATAAATTATGGTTTTAATTGACATGAAACTAATATACCATAAAATTTGCTAATTTAAAGTGACTCATTTTCACTGTCATTTAATATATTCACAGTGTTGTGCAACCATCACTTTTTTGTAATTCCAAAACAGTTCATCATTCTTAAAGGAAAGATCACACTCACTAGAAGGATGGTTCCTATCTCCCCCTTCCGTAACTCCTCATGCTCACCAACCTGTATTCCATCTCTATAGACTGACCTCTAGAAACCTCATATAAAAGGACCCATACAAGGCTGGCACTGTGGCTCACTAGGCTAATCCTCTGCCTGTGGTGCCGGCACACCAGGTTCTAGTCCTGGTTGGGGCGCCAGATTCTGTCCCGGTTGCTCCTCTTCCAGTCCAGCTCTCTGCTGTGGCCCCGGGATGCAGTGGAGGATGGTCCAAGGGCTTGGGCCCTGCACCTGCATAGGAGAACAGGAGGAAGCAACTGGCTCCTGGCTTTGAATCGGAGCAGCGCGCCAGCCATAGCAGCCATTTGGGGGGTGAACCAATGGAAGGAAGACCTTTCTTTCTGTCTCTCTCTCTTTCTCACTGTCTAACTCTGCCTGTCACAAAAAAAAAAAAAAAAAAAAAAGGACTCATACAAAACGTAGACACTTAGTGTCCAGTTTCCTTTATATGCTGTACTGCTTTAGAGATCATCCACATGGAAGTACATGTAAGTTCTTCATTACTTCTTAATGGCTAAATGATATTACATTGTATGGCTATATCACAAATTTCTATCAGTTCATCTGTTGGCCAGACATTTGGACTGATTCCACTGTGTGGCTACTGTGATTGATCCTGTCATGAATACATGCACATGCATTTGTTTGACTGCCTCTTTTCAATTCATTTGGGTCTATACCTAGAGTGGAATTCTTATGTATAACCTACCAATCCTATGTATAACTTTTGAGGTAAAACTATTGTTTTAAACTACTGGGCTTTACGGGTTTCTTTTATGACAGACTACCTCATCTGACTGATCCACCATGATAAGGCAGTGGGATTTTATTCTGGAGGGTTTAGACAGAAAAATAGCATGCTTTGATGTGCATTTATAAAGGGTCACCCTAGTTGCTATTTGGAAAACTGACTTTCATGATGCAAAAGAGATAAGTTAGAAGCCTTCACAGTAATTTCAAGGATGACACTGATGGGATGAGTGAATGTGTTCAGACTGGGATATTTTGAAGTAAAATATCACAGGGCCTGCAAGTGTATTACATGTGAGGATGAAAGGGAGAACAAGATAATTTTGAGGTTTGGTGTCTAGGGTATTGAGTGATTGGCAGTGCATGCACTGAGTTAGGGGCAACGGGAGTAGAAACAGTTGGAGTACACAGGTTTAATTAGAGAAAATAATGACTGGTTTTTATATATAAAGTTTGAGCTACTTGCTACACAATCCACTAGATGTCTCAAGTACACAATTACACACAGACACGCTGGAGCTCAGAGAAGTCAGAGCTGAGGTCATAAATGTGGTGTTTATGAGTGGACAGAAGGCATGTAAAGCCTTAGCAACAAAACATGGGCATGCTAGAGAATGTGCACAGAGAACAGTCGGGTTGCCCTATATTACAGAAGTCAGGCGCAGAAGAGGTTTCAGGAAAATAAAATTTTTTTTCAAGAAAAATCTCCCTGGTATGGTTGAGGAAAAAAAGAAAACAGGAGGATGTGATCTCTCAAGAGAAAGGAAAGGAGAGGAGAGGAGAGGAGAGGAGAGGAGAGGAGAGGAGAGAGAGAAACTACAGTAAAGGAAAAAAAGAAATAAAAAGTTTCAAGATTTTAAACATTTTAGATGGTTGTGCTTAAGTTTACTGGCTAAACAAACTACACCATGTTAGATATTTAAGAGGTGTTTTCAAATACATGATTCTTAAAATTTATAGAAGGCATTGGACCTTCTGGTAAATGTTTTCTTAAGTTGTTATCTAATGGTTGAAACGGTTTGCTAAGTATTCATGTGATATTGCTATTGTCAGCAAGCGATCTAGGACTTGCTCCCTCATTTCTCTATTCTAAGCCCAACTTGTTCTTTCATTTCTCTATTCTCTTCAAGGTAGGAAACTAATTCTATTATGAAGGAATCTGTAGGATGCACAATTTAATCTTTAGACCTTATAAAAGAGATGGCTAACATTTTTCTGCAATAGCATAGCCAAAATAAGAACTCAAATAATAATCTCATAGCTAGATTCACTTCGCCATCAGCGAAGTATACAGTAAGTAGAAAAAACCTCCCTTTCAGACCAAAGGGAAAGAAAGTTTTAAAGTGAGAATATAATTTTCCTCATGGGCATTGTCTACCTTAGAAAAACTGCTACAGAACATGCCTGTGACTATAGACTTGTAGTTCAGGCCACCGAAGATTAGAGATGGGATACGGGCACTCCCTTGACTTGCATCCTCTGGTCTGCTTTAACACAAACCAGGAGGAAAAGAAAGCTCGGCATCAGAAGCAATGGGTGGCAGGCCTATTAATGGCTGATCTGTACAGTGATCTGCCCTCAAGGAGACCCAACAGGCCAGTCCACTGCAGTGGCTTTCAATGTGGTAAGCCTGGGCTTCAGCAGAAGTCAGCTTGTGAAGAGCCCTGGCAGCTCTGCCAAGAGTTGGATCACTGGAAATGGACCTGCCCTGGACTCGAAGGATGCCCAGGTCAGAGCCACAGATCTTATTGGCTCTAAGCTGAAAAGCCCTTCACTCAGCCCAACTTCCAAAGTGACCACTGCAGCTGAGGGGATGGTCAAGTAGGGTCAGCAACATTGCAGGCAGAACTCTAAATTTCTTGTTAGAGATGCCCCCTGCCTTTACCTGGCCAGCTCTCCTCCCAGGCCAGCCAAGTCATGAAAGTCAACAGAGTGCCTTCCCCTAGGAGGTTCACACCTCCCTTAGGATATACCCCATGTGAAGAGATAGATAGGTCTGGGCCTCTGAATTTACAAGGCCTAAAGCCCACCAGATTATTATCAAGCCCCTTCTATCAGGTTCTATTTGCCTCTCAATCAGAAAACTTAATTGTAGCTTAGACAGCACCTTTCTTAGCTCCTCTAATAATGACTCTGTCCTTTGTTCTAGGCCCTGTCTAGTGCACTTGGGCCTCATTCCTTTGTAATCATAACCTCTACTCTACCACCAATGGCTCTACTCCCAACATGTGTGTACTGATGGTCCTCTTCCCCACTTAATGCTGTATAATTGTTCAAACCTGGTAAATGCCACTCTTAGGATCATTGGTTACTATCCTCACTCTGTCTTTTATGACCTTGTCTAAATATGATTAGAGTCGGTGAACTTGGAAGGCTTCCATAGCCTTGGCAACTCATGACGACAGCCTAGGATGGTTACTGGCGCCATAAACTAGAGTGTCAATTTGTTGGGTCAACAACAGGAGCCACTGTGCACTTGCTCCTCATGTGGGATCTCTGTCCTTAATGTGCTGTACATTGTGATTTAATGCTATAACTAGTACTCAAACAGTATGTTTCACTTTGTGTTTCTATGTGGGTGCAAACTGTTGAAATCTTTATACTAAATTGATCTTCTGTATATAAAGAGAATTGAAAATGAATCTTGATGCAAATGGAAGGGGAGAGGGAGCGGGAGGGGGGAGGGTTGCGGGTGGGAGGGAAGTTATTGGGGGGGGGAAGCCATTGTAATCCATAAGCTGTACACTGGAAATTTATATTCATTAAATAAAAGTTAAAAAAAAAAAGTTTCAAGATTTCAAGACAAGCAAGTAATCACTTGGTTGGAATGTCACAAAAAGTCAAAAAACAAATGATGATTGGACTTGGCAAGACAGAGGTCACCAGTGCTTTAAAAACAGTTATTTTCATGGAACTGCAAAGATTAAAATCATTTTGGTTTTCTCTTCCCTTCCTTATTGGTTTCTTTACTTCTTCCATGAACAGTTATGTTATTTCCTGGGAGGCTGTTAAGGTTAATAACATAGATGTAAAGATGCCAGTTACACTATGCATACAAGCTGCAAGCCAGGAGAATGTAACCACAAACGGTGGTAACATAAATACGTAGTCTAAAAGAGGAAATAAGGGTCAGCACTGTGGTGCAGCGAGTTAAGCCATTGTCTGCAGCGCTGGAATCCCATAGGGGTGCAGGTTCAAGTCTCAGATGCTCCACTTTCGATCCAACTCCTTGCTAATACTGCTGGAAAAGCAGCAGCAGATGGCCCAAGTACTTGGATTCCTGCACCCACATGGGAAACCTGGAAGAAGCTCCTGGCTTCTGGCTTCAGATCAGCCCAGCTCTGGCCACTGCAGCCATATGGGGAGTGAACCAATGCATGGAAGATCTCTGTCTCTCTCCCCCTGTCTGTTCCTCTCTCTGTAACCCTGCCTTTCAAATAAATACATAAATCTTAAAAAAAAAAAATGGAAATAAAATGCCCTTTTCAACAAGGCCCCAAACTGTAATAAATTATTTGAAAATAACTCACTCATAGAAAAATGAATGGGCTCCTGATGCCTCTTTTGAATATGAAAGACAGCAAAAAGTAATATGTCTACAATTCACAGGCAAGAAAAAAACAAGTGTATATATATTCCCATTATCTGGTATAAATAATTCTCTTATCTTTTAGATGTTTCAAGACACCAGTATCTTGCTTATTAAAACTTGTAAGTTGGTTTCAACTGGAAGCATGCATTAAGAGCACATGTACCATAAAATGATTCTCCCAACAGTGCAAATCCATTACTTAAGACTATAAAGTCATGTTCAATATGTCAAATCCATATGGTAGAGTTCAGAAACAATACTGATTTGAAACTGTGCAAAATGTTTCAGACTTTTTAACTAATCATGAGAGAATTCTGACCCACATAGTCCATGTAACATTCCCAAGGGAGTTTCTGACTGTTTTGAAACTGTGCAGCTTTAGCATATGCCAAGGCTTGCTAAATATCACACAGCCTGGCAGGCAAAGGTTGCACTTCCCATCCAATGTCACTCAGTTTAAGCTCTCTTTTAGCGGATGCCCTCCCACGATTTGTTACAGGGAGTGCTTGTCACTTATCTGCCATAAAATTATGAACAAACAGGCAAATGAAAATGACTTCTCAAAGAATGACTTGTGCAGAGAGAAAAATTCTTGGAATTAACAATGCTTTGACATGCCATTCAAGCATAGAGATTTTATTCTTCCAATTTCTTAAAAAAAAAAGTCATACTTTAATGAAGTCTTATTTATAGTCAAGTGTCCCCTGCCAGGTGCCATGGTTTGCTGATGTCAAACGTTGGTATACTGCCCACACATGGTATGCATTAGGCAAAGTAACTTATTTTATATTAGAAACTAGACTAGGGAAAAGGGCTCCTTGTGTCATCATGTAGATCTCACACACTGAATTCTCAGCTCAGCTTTTCTGAAACTAATCAGATAAAATGAGGAGGGATGATGAGGTTGGTGGGGTGGGGAGGATAAGGAAAGGCAATTTGTGAACAGGGTGATCTTATACCAAATCAGTTGGCACAGAAATGCTATTTGTTATCACTGGCATGTTTACCTAGTAACTTGTGTGGTTCATTTGGAGAACAACCTAACTCTCTCAAGTTTATTTTTTATAGGAAGTCACGCAGTGTTACTTTTTTCCATAATCCACAAACTACAAATGTTCAGAGTATTAGAGAAAAAGGAAGCTTCTGAGGACATTTTTTCAAAGAAAAACTTTGTCAAGAGTTCTTTTGCTCATGAGTTGTTAAAAGAGGAAAATTAATATCTTTATTGGATAAAGAGTGTTTTTTTATACTTGAATTTGAATGCTGGCTCTGCCATTAATGCATTTGAGCAATAATAAGAAGACCACTGGTAAGCATCTTAAACCCTAAGAGCCTTATTGTCTTACATAAAAAATGAGATCATAATGCCTGTGTCTCAGTATCATTGCATGGATTAAGTGAAATAACGGGCAATGCTCACACATGGCAGAGGGTCAGGACATGTTAATTTCCAACCCAATCCCCTATAAGACCAACCTAATTTAAGCGAGCAAAGAACATAAGGGAAAATCAAGAGGTAGAATTTCTGAAACGAATTAACTCGCCATGCAGATATTCCAGAACATGTTCTGTCTGCAGAGCCTGGGGTTTTCCAGCTTATAGCCCCCAGCTCACCCAGGGTATTTTTCAGTGGTTTGATGTTAAATTTCACTCTATTCAAAGGCAATCCCCACCTTCCTAGAGTCAACCGTATTCACAAAGGATTGGATAGGCACCGCTCTAGACAGATACAGAAATAGAAACATGGCTAGACATCAGTCAGAAAGATAAGTGATGCTTGCAGATCAAATTTTCAAAGGTCCACCCAGCAGGGGTTTGGCTGTGCTTGGTAATATCATTTAGGTCATTGCCATGAGCTAAGGTAAAATGCAGTTAGCACCAGCTCGATCATAGAGGAAAGGGGCATTTTATGGCAATCATTTATTTAGGCTTTGTTTTGCTGGGATGATGTGGCTGGGCTAGCAGGTATGATATGTATCTTGTGGCCCATGGTCCAGCCAGGGCAGCAAAGGCAGCTTGGCCCAGGGGCCACAGGAGTGACCTTCTTATTCTACTCCATAATCAGGTATCATCTATGTACAGTTTTAATTTATCCAAGAAAAATCCATTAAAAAAGCACAGTGTTGATTTTCCATTTCTGAAGAGCCTCTGGTTGAGACCAAAGTGGCCACGTAAAGGTCGCTGCATCACCCAGTGATTACTGAATTGGGAACTCCGGCAAATGCATGCTTGTCCTTTAGTGCTCGGCAGGCTGTAATTCACCCGCCCGGGGCCAGAAAAACGACTTATGCTGCTCAGAGTTCAAAGCCAAGTCCTTGCTTATCGCTCCAGTCAAACAATTTCATTTCTATCACTTGGTGGTTGTACTTCAGATTTTATGGATCCAATGGGTCTAGTGAAATTTTATTGCCCTGCAATACAACAAGAAGAAAAAAGCTCTGGGAAAAAAATCAATATAATGTTTAAGGTCTTTGTTACCTTTATAACCTCCAGCGTTCTTTTACATATAAACTAATAAATCAACCTTTTAACAGAAGATGCCTTCTCCAGTGCTTGCTCAATACTGGGTGCTAAGTCCGATCACAAAAACTATCAAGAAGTAGCTAATGGTTTTCCTACCTGAACAAGCACAGTTAAAGTGGAATCAATCTCACGATGAGAATATTATTTGCTTGTAGGAGTTTCCTTCTAGTTAGCACAAAGTAATCCGTTGTTATCAAAGAAGGCAGCAACTAAAAAAAAATTACTCATCTTCCAGAAACTATATTGTGTTTCCCAGATACTGCAAATACATGTAAATTAGATGAAATTTTTCAAACATCCCATTCTTTACTACTGGCCATTTCATAACCACATGAGATATTCTCACTATAGCATTTCCAGTTGAGTCAGCAGAGCTGTAAGACAATCTTTCCCCCAACCTGCAAAATATGGCTTTTTCTTATGTCAAAATCTTAGAAATAAGAGCTAAGTAGATTTTTCCTAGCGATCTTTCCTGTGAAGATGCTAAATATTAGAATAAAATCAAAATTAAACCTTTCTGCTCATTCTAAATGATAAATCTGCCTTTTCCCATAAACCCCTTTGGCCTGGCATACTCTGAGTACTGGTAATCCAAATTCAGAACCTTTTAAACATGAATTAGCATCATGCAGCCAATTTGAATATTCTGCATTAAATTAAATTAAATGAGAAACAGGTTTGGGAAAGCAGCTCACCTATTTATTATGAACAGAACTTTATAGCTCACCATATAACATTGTAAGTACCATTCAACAGCTGAGACAAATTGATATGGAGCCCATTCCAACCAAGTGCCTAACAGAAAATACTAAGGCTTTCTCTGCAAGAGAAAATACGATCCAGGGAAAAGAACAAATCTCACTGCTGCCGCTTGTGCACATGGCTTTGAAGAGGCCAAAGACCTCTAATGTCCGATGCGAAAAAGCACAGCAAAGTCAGGGGCTACCCTCATGACACTATTAACAAGGGAGCTAATTGCTTACTTGATGGCCACTAATGAATGAAAGAAACAAGCTCCCAAAGGACTGCCCTTCCAGGCTCCTGCATTTCCACACAGAGGCAAGGCATGAAGAGTGACTTAAGACAAATCCCTGGGGCCAGCATTGTGGCATAGTGGGTAAAGCAGCCACCTGCAGTGCCAGCGTCCCATACCGGCACCGATTCAAATCCCAGCTGCTCTACTTCTGATCCAGCTCTCTGCTATGGTCTGGGAAAGCAGTAGAAGATGGTTCAAGTCCTTGGGCCACTGTACCTGCATGGGAGGTCTGGAAGAAGCTCCTGGCTCCTGGCTTTGGATCCGCACAGGTCCGGCTAATTGGGGAGTGAACCAGAGGATGGAAGACCTCTCTCTCTCTCTCTCTCTCTCTCTCTCTCTCCTTCTCTGTGTAACTCTTTCAAATAAATAAATCTTTATTTAAAAAAAAGACAAATCCCCTTTTACCACTGAAACAGGAGATGTAAAATGGCAATCAATTCATGACAATCTCCCCTTTTCCCTCGAATGATATTAATAATGAGACAGATTGCAGTGTTAAAATTCTCCCAGCTATATTATAAATTTCTCATTAACATATTTTTGATAGAATTATTGGAGTAGTAGATGGTGTGGAGACAAGTTTCTCTATGTATGTTTCTCATTAAAAAATACTATTTAACAAATATGTCCTGACTACAGCTAGAAATGTGCCAGGGGATTCCAAATCAATATCATCAAGTTGGCATGTACCAATTCCTTTTTACTCGTCAAACTGATCAGTTTAAGTTCATAATTGATCATGATAGGATTAAGTGTCAAAGGGATCACATAAACAAGACTAGTGTCTGCTAATAATAACTGATAGAATTAAAAAGGAGAGAATGATCCAACATGGGAAGCAGGATACACAGCAGACTCATAGAATGGCAGATACCCTAAAGAGCACTCGGGCCTCAGAATCAGCCCTTAAGGCGTTTGGATCCGGCTAAAAAGCCCATGAGAGTTTCTCAGGCATGGAAAGCCAAGACACTGTGGCAAAAAAAATGACCTAAATTAAAGATCTCTGTGAGTCAGATCCCAGCAGAAAAAATGGGCCATCAAAGAAGGAGGTACCTTTCTCTGAAGGGAGGAGAGAACTTCCACTTTAAATATGGCCTTGTCTAAATAAGGTCAGAGTTTGTGAACTCAAGAGGCTTCCATAGCCTTGGCAGCTCATGACAAGAGCCTCAGGTGATTACTGACGTCATAAATAAGAGTGTCAATTGTTAAATCAACATTGGGAGTCACTGTGCACTTACTTCCCATGTAGGATCTCTGTCCTTAATGTGTTGTACTATGCGAATTAACGGTAAAACTAGTACTCAAACAGTACTTTATACTTTGTGTATCTGTGTGGGTACAAACTGTTGAAATCTTTACTTAGTATATACTAAGTTGATCTGTATATAAAGATAATTGAAAATGAATCTTGATGAAGCATGGGAGAAGGAGTGGGAGATAGGATGGTTGTAGATGGAAGGGAGGTTATGGGGGGAAAAGTCACCATAATACAAAAGTTGTACTTTTGAAATTTATATTCATTAAATGAAAGTTAAAAAAAAATATGTCCTGACTGTATAGCTGATTAGATAAACAGCAGATGATGATACAGTTGGGTAGGGTCAGAATGGCACTGATTTACACGTCACTGCCAACTGTTAGAGAAGTGCTGAATATCAAACTTTGGACTTTCATCAGCATCACGCCATGGCCAATACCTGTATGAGGAACTTGGCGACTTGATACCACCCTGAACACATTCATGAGTGGAAGAATCGTCCACAGAAACCTAATATATTACAAAGTGGAAGCATGACTGAGCATATGCTCCTCATCCTGGAATGGACACATCTTATGGAAAAGAAGGTAAAAATGAAATCAGTGTTCCACACAGTGTACTGGCATTCTCTTGTCTTAAAACAAATTACCATAAACTCAGTAACTTAAAACAACTCAAATTTATTGTCTTGCATTTTCATAAATCTGTAAGACATGCATCTCACTAGACTAAAATAAAGGTGTAGGCAGGCCAGCATTCCTTCCTGGACACTTTGGGCAAAAACTTATTCCTTGAATTTTCCAGCTTCTATATCCCTAGGTTCATGGCTCCCTTCCCCCATCTTCAGGGGCAACAGTAGGGAGCTGAGTTCCCCTGTGGCATCACTCTAGGCTTCTCTTCTAAGTCCTGCACTTTTAAGAACATCTGTGGATAACCCGGGGCAATATTCTCACCTCAAGGTCCTACTTGAATCACAGCTGCAAAATCTCTTTAACCACATCAGTTTTCTCTAACATATTCACAGGTTCTAGGGAGCAGGATTGTGGGTATTTTTGGGGAGAGAAGTATTATCTTGCCTAACACACAAGGTTAAAATGGGAAAAAAATATTTGTAGAGAAACATTGATGGACATAAGAAAGGGAAAAAAATAGCGAACTCCTTTCTGGTGAGAAAATACCTGGAATATTGAGTGAAGGAAAAAGTGAATGATTGTCAACTGTTATGTTACAAAAAGAGTGAATACAATGGAGGGAGTCTTACAATCAAGTCATAAGATTAATGTTTAATGCAATTCAGATTGATGAGCTCCTGGAATAGAAGACCAGGGTGCAATACTGCTGTCATCAAGGGTCTCCGGAGCTGTCAAGGATCACACTTATCTTGTAATAAAAAGAAAGGTAGCATCATGACCAGACTTAAAAACAAGCAAATTTAAGCTGCAGATCAAAAAACTAAAGCTAAATAAACAAGGAATGGGAGGCTTGGTGCAGTAAAATCAAAATGTACCATTTTTATTACTCCTTAGATTTCATAAAATGACTTCAATGCAAGCATTCCTGCATTTAAACTTCTTAAGAAATCAGACAGCCGGCACCATGGCTCAATAGGCTAATCCTCCGCCTGCAGCGCCGGCACCCCAGGGTCTAGTCCGGATAGGGGCGCTGGATTCTGTCCCGGTTGCTCCTCTTCCAGTCCAGCTCTCTGCTGTGGCCTGGGAAGGCAGTGGAGGATGGCCCAAGTGCTTGGGCCCTGCACCCACATGGGAGACCAGGAAAAGCACCTGGCTCCTGGCTTCGGATCGGCACAGCGCACAGGCCGTAGTGGCCATTTGGGGGGTGAACCAACGGCAAAAGGAAGACATTTCTCTCTGTCTCTCTCTCTCACTGTCTAACTGTGCCTATCAAAAAAAAAAAAAAAAAAAAGAAAGAAATCAGACAGAGACCAAGCACTTGATAAGGCAAGGTTCTGGAAGGAACATGAAGCCAGTGCTGGTTGTTCAAGACACTTTGGATGGTGGACAGAGAGGCAAGAGAAAGTTAAGAGAACTGACAGGAATAACTGAGATGTACAGGGACCGGAACAGCTGGAAGGGGAAGTCCTTCTTACTCCCGGTACTAAAAAGGTCAGAGGAAGAAATTCACAGGGCCAGTAAAGAGTTGGTTGACAAGAAACTAAAGCTTTTGGAGACAGGGAAGGATGCAACCAGAATGCACTGCCCAGAAGCAGTCTAGGAGCAGTAAAGAAACATCCTTTTCTCTTTCCCTGTACCTGCTCTGCCTTCTGCTGGTGCCTTACACTGGCTCAACACAACAAAATACTGGTAGGTAGGAGGACATGTAAGAAGTTTTCTGTAGGAGTCAGCCTTCCAGGGCCCAGAGTAGGACAGATAAAGGTAACAATTGTGATTGGTACAAGGGCAGATGGATGATGACTAGCACAGCACTATCATACTAAAAATGAAGATGTCAGGATTTTAAAAGGTTGAATCATTTAATCAGGATGTCATAGCAGAAGGCATGTTGCAGGGCCAGAACTCAGATCTGGCTGCAGGATACAGCCAGCGCTAAGTACTTCCCATGTTGGTGTCTACCTGTCTCTCATTGGCTTTCCTATCAAAGGAATTGATATCAATTATCACTATTTGATTCCTATCAAAGGAGGAGCTAGGGATGTTGATATCAATTATCACTATTTGATTCCTATCAAAGGAGCTAGGGATGTTGAAAGGGGATTGACATTCATATTGGGGATTGCATGAGAGTTTGCCATTTCTCTGCATGGAATTCTCTGATTCTGTGACTCTTCATTTATCATTCTCTACTATATCTATCTGATTTTTCTATTTCCTTTCAATTACAACTTAGACAGTTCCAAATGTTGCAAAAACACAAGTTCTAATGGCAAAACTACTCAAGATTCTGTAGACCTTCTGGGTAAGACGTCGTATTACTCATTCTGTCTTTGTAATAGCTATCTTTATCTGTCTGCCCTTTAGTCCATGAAGGTGGCCAAAGGAACATTCTGATGTATGCACTGAAACTGGATGATGGAGGTGCCTAAGAAACCTTTGATAGTACAGAAAAAATGAGTTTGATACTTTCTCACTGCTAAAGCTTAATGCTAATGAATTTCATGTGCATTATTAAGTCCTTGGAAGTTAGCAACAATGTTGAAATCATCTTCCATGATTGTTTTTTGCCCAGATTTCTAAACAAAGAAACACTTTATACTGCATAAAGGTATGAATGTAAAAAATGCTTGAAAGCCCTCTCCCTGATTTGAGTTCATTTTCCCATTAGCTTCATAGGTATGTTGTCTGTTCAATTTATTTATTTTGTTTATTTGAAATGTGTATATACAACGAGAAATCTTTCTTCTACTACATCATATCTCAAATGTCTGCAACTGCCAGGACTGAGCGAGGCCAAAGCCAGGAGACATGAGTCAAGCAGAGACCCAATTACTCGAACCATCACCTGCTGCCTACCAGGGTGTATATCAGCAAGAAGCTGGAATCAAGAGTCAGACCAGTACTCACATCTCAGCCCTCTGAGACGGGATGCATGTGTCCCAAACAGCATCTTAACTACCGCACCATATGCCCAGCCCAGTGTGTTGACTTTAAACATAAATATTGTCCAAAGGTATGATCAGGTCATGTTTATAATAACACAAATCATAACTATTCTGTTAAAAGGAAAATATCTTATGTGAGACTAAAACACATTAAACAATAAAATATAAATGTAAACTGATTAAAGCAGAGCAACATTTCAAGCAAAGTTTTCTGGAATCTCTAAGTATACAACACATGAGAGTTGAGGCTGCTCTGGATGACAGGAGGTAAGGGAACAGAGAGGCCCCCGTTCAACCACTCCTTGGCTTCTTGTGTGGGCCCTAAGGCTTGTGTGTTTCACGAGCTGAAACCATTATTCCTGATTCCACATTCATTCATTAGATGAATCCTAGTCACTAGACTACCACGGAGATGTTTATTCATTAGATGAAATTTATGCAGCACCGGTAACTGCGAATCAGAATAGCATATGCTGTTACACTGGCAACCTGGTGAGGGCGCACTTTCCCACAGAAAAGAGGAATGAATGCTCTCCAGCATGGGAGGCAAGAGATGATGGATGGCCTGCTGTTCAGCAGCTCCCAGCAAAGGACAGGTAATTCCTTTGGGATCAGCTATGTGGGTGATTCCATGAGATGTCCCCTAAGGGCCTCCTGAAATGTTTGCTGATGATTGCAGGGAGTTTAAAACTTCACTGAGCAAGTGAGAGCCAGAATCAGCCATATTTCAGTTGTTCCTGTTAATGCAGCCTTCTCTACCCTCTGAGCTGAGGAAACAAGGATATGGGTATCACACGGCAACTGGACTTAAATAGCAAATCAGCTCACCCTTCTCTTTCTACGCTTCTCTCAGAACACTGCAAAAACTCATACAGCAGGAAACCCTCCTTGGTTGCTGTAAATTTTTCTGGCTTCTAAAATCTAACATCTCAAACTATATTAGGAGAAGACAGATACTGAATCACAATGAAGAGAAGGCAGAAGAACTGGGGAGTGGGGTATTTACCAGGAAGATGAGATCTAAATGTATAATGCTACTAATATTTAATTTGGCCCCCTACTTTGCAAATTCTGCAAGGGTGAAGCTTCTCAAACATTTACATGCAAATATATACTTTAAACAGATACTCCACAAATGCGGGGAATTTTTCATTTGGACTGAAATGATGTCCAAGAACTGATGACTAATATAGGTTTGAGGCAGCATTCACAGAAACAGCTGGACACCACTGTACTTTTCATTTCATTCAAAGAGAAGGGCATTTTTTTCAGTTGATAGGAAGAACCATTCCCAACCAACTCTGAAACTGCAGATTTCAGGTTAAATATATCAAAAGTGCTCACTCTCTTCTCTGCCTCATAAATCATGTACGTTTCCTGAATAACAACGATAGTGAACAGAGAAAACACGTAGGTTCAATCAAAATAAGATGGTTGAAAATCTGGTGTATACTTTGCATCTTTGCATGATCATCACAGATTTTCAGTTTTAGACACTTGTGGCTCCAAATGTATGGAACCAGTATGGGTGATGAATCTGACTCAAAGGTGTTTCTGTTGTTGCTGTTCCATATCTATTGCCTACTGAATCTTATAATGAAAGAACACATTGAGGTTAACGATTTGCTGCGTCTAATTATGCTCTTTGAAGAGCTTAGATAATTTGTGTGGCAGAAAATTCTGAGCAACAATCAGCTAAGGTCAATGGCTTTACAAATAGGAAGACCTTTATATGACAGCAACATCTATGACATACAGGAATAAAAGAGACTGATGGGGGAATGAATCAAGAAAGAGTGGATTTGGCATCTGTAGTCCAGAGTGGGTGAGCTGAGTTTAAAAAATAGTGGGAATCACTTTTCTAAGCCAATTAGAAATCTGTGAATATTCTATCACTTCTTAAGATTCTGGGAGAATACAATAAATAGGAACATAAAATCTATGGTCATAGGCCTTATTCTAAGTACCTAAGTCAAAAATTAATAATTAAGCATTGAGCTAATAATCAAAGTTGAAATAATAATGGATAACATGTTTTAATATAATTTGATATACACCAAGAAGTATAAATGTACCAAATATCATTTCTTTAATATTCATGACCACCCAAGAACTGGTTTATATTGTTTTCTAATTCTACATCTAAAGAATATAAGGCTGAGTTCACACAAAAGGTGGAGGATATAGGAACCAGAAGCAGACACAAGATGGCAGGACCCACACATCTACCCAATAACTGAATCTGCCTTATGTGTAAGTTACACTTTCCTAGTTGACCTAGAAAAGTACTGTTGACAGGTGAAATTTTGGCAACAGCCCCAAGTAGGCATTCCCTGTTGACAACAGAAGGAAGCAAACATGGGTGAAAACCTGCTATAGATACTGTGGGCATGATGTGAAAGTGGAAGAGAAAGCTGGCTGCTGCTTCACGAGGACAGGACCAGGAGTCAAGGGCACAAAGCATCTCATATCATCTCCACACTGCATTGTCTGCAATAGTACAAAGACCGGGGTGCTCACCTCATGTTTACGGAGTGAAAAATTATGCAAATAACATCCAGCAATGGCACAGTGAGGGAGGTGGCTTCAGTATGAGGCACAAGCGCGAGAGGCTCGGAAAAGTGGGAGCTTTCTCTTCAGCAAAGGATAAGGACATGCTGTCTGGGAAGGGTGACATTCGCCAAGGGCTTGGAAGGATAGATGGGATAAGGTGGGGACAAGTGCCAGTCGAAGGGCCCAGCATGCTCAAAAAACAAACATCTTGCCAAGTTAACAAAAAATTCTTAAGTCATAGGACTTTAATTTTGGCTACATCCTAAGTCATCACAAAAAAAACTTGTGAGCATCACAAAGCCTTTTTTTTTTTTTTTTAAAGAATTCTAGGTCTTCCTGCTGTATAAGTGATACAGGTTAGCAGACTGAAACACCCATTCTTCAGTGGGGGATGGCAAACAGTTTCTATACAGGACCAGACAGCAAACACTTCAATTTCTGTGGGCATATGGTCTCTGCTGCTGCTACTCAACTCTGCCCTAAACATGAAAAAGCAGATTTAGGCACTACATAAAATTTTATTTACAAATACACACACCAGGGCAAATTTTGCAGGCTGTTTTCAGGTTTCACATAATAAATGGCACCACAAACTGTCAGCCCTTAGAACACTCTCAGAGTAGAATTCAATTCTCTTCTTATGTTAATGTTTTACCTTTTGTTTTTGTTTGCTAGGAAAATAGTCAGCATTTTCAATAACGACTTTCATAAGTCTTTTCACCTCACTTTTTCTAAAATCCAGTCGCCAGGGTTTCCTGAGTAGTCACGGAGTTATACAAACACCCATCAGTAATTTTTACTTCCCTTTTTGATCACAATCACTCAACAGGTATTTGTTGAGCATTTTCTATCTGTCTATTCCTGTGCAAGGGGTTTTCTTGCTTTGCTTTGCTTGTTTGGTTTGGCTGTGCTTGGCTTGGAATGGCTAGGTGGAGGGTGTGGCTAATAGGTAGTAGGTAACAGGAGAAATAAACATGACCTGTGTGAAGGAATCAGCGAACAAGCTAAGAAAATAAGCAATGTTCGCAAACAATGGCTATGTTAGGGGACGTGGAGGCCACATACATGGAGTGGGAAGGGGACTCAAAGGAGAGACTTTGGATTGGAAGGATGGTATGCTGCAAGAGTAAAGAGTATATTCCAGAGGGAAGGCAGAGCTATGAGCAAAGGTCTAGAGACTACAAACGTGGCCTATGAGATGAGCGGTAATGCACAGCTCTGATCAGGGATGTATCTAGAACCACAAATGAGACCACCCAGGAAAAGCAGCTCAGAAGCTGCAGAACCTTAGGAAAGGGAGCTTAGAGTTGACAGCACTGGCATCAGAACCACCAGAGGGTGCTGAGGATCCAGAGAGAGTATATCAGGAACACTGAGAGTTGTGGGTAAGACAGTTTGGATGGAGAAACCCAGAAATGGGAAAGGCTTGTGGGTACTGATTTTCAGTGCAGGAGTGAATATAATTACTGGACAGAGATCATTAACCCTGGCTGTACATCTGAACAATCCAAAACCCCCCACACTTTTTCTTTTTAGTCTGGGAAGGTATCCCCAATTCTGGACCTTTAAAAATACGCCTCACAGAGAACTCTACTATGTAGCTGAGTTAAGAATTATTATTGCAGAGGAAAGGAGAGGAAACTTTAAACTCTTGGTGAAATTATAGTTAAATCATGTTATTCTGACTCTTCTTTAAAAATACTATTAATTAAGGAAGACCTTTCTCTGTCTCTCTCTATCACTGCCTGTAACTCTACCTGTCAAATTAAAAAAAAAAAATTCTCTAGTGATTTTTTTTTATGGAGTAGCAAACAAAGAATGATGATCTTAAAGTCAGAGGTGCTGAATAAATTATATAGTATATTTTGACAAGTTCTTAGAATATTACCCTAAATTAAATCCTTAGATCCAAGCAGATTTTAGAGATTTCAAACTTTAGACTTAAACTTCAAATGATGCAGCTTGCTCTGAGTCACATGCATGGTACAACCCAAACACCTGTATGTGTCGGGTAAATGTTAATGTATTCTGTCAACAGCATATTACCTTGCATGGCTAAATTACTCCATGCCATTATCTGCACCAACCATCTGTAAACCCAGTCCCCCAATGCTCTAAAACCCCGAGTGCCTGCTACACTATTTTTATTTTATATTCCTGCATAAATCTGTTAAACTCAATATGTTACCACAAATTCTCAAAAATCAAAGGCAATCTGCTGGCCTATAAAACACTGGTTACTGAAAATCGAAGGGTATAATATGTTAGCAATTCAAGCAGTCAGTAAACAATCTTTACACGAATGGGGCTGAAGCACAAGCTACGCGAACCCCTCAGCAAAGGCCTGCCGTAAAATCAGATATGTTCTTTCAACTCGCAGTGCAGGCTTTGAACCCATTCATGTATTTCATATGTAATAAAAATCTGAACAGTTGGCCTGATTGGATTTTAAGTGATGCAAATTTGAAAATCAAATAGGCAAACTCCCTTTAGACTTCATCTATTTAGAACATAATTGTAAAGAACTACAAATTACATTTATCACACTATTGAATTCCTCGGAGGTTCAATATGAAATTTACAGGAAGGGACAAACACTTGCAGGTGTGGTTTTTTGTTCATAATGAATACAATTTTCTCATGCATAGGATGCTTTCTCCTGCTGTTTCTACATTTTCCGTACTACAAGGACAAAATCATGTTTCCTTTCACAAAATCTTTATTGATCTTAGTTAATAATGCTAATGCTTACATGTAATCCCAAATTATATTTTAGCTGAGATTAAGTTTTTCTTTACTCAGTAATTAGCACACATTTGCTTTTCTATTTACATTTTCAGTTATGTAACTCTGTTGCCTGAAGAGACACCTAGGAATCTATCCTCTCAGAATGATTCTGTAAGTTGAGAAAAACCAATCTCCCTGCAAGTATACTTAACCTATTAAAACATCAGCTCATAGTATTCAATAATCCTGTAATAGGTGGGAAAGAATTTAAAAGTCATCATTTTGGGGTTCCATATTTTTAGCATCAGTAGTTATTTTAGAAGTTAATAGGTTACCTCATTCTTTTTTAATGACCCCCCATTATCATGAAATCTGAGGAAATCTGAGTAGCAGTTCTGAAAGTCACATGGACATCTGTATAAACCACGCAAAAGATTAACATTTCCTGCCAGCGCCGTGGCTCAACAGGCTAATCCTCCGCCTAGTGGCGCCGGCACACCGGGTTCTAGTCCCAGTCGGGGCACCGGATTCTGTACCGGTTGCCACTCTTCCAGGCCAGCTCTCTGCTGTGGCCAGGGAGTGCAGTGGAGGATGGCCCAAGTCCTTGGGCCCTGCACCCCATGGGAGACCAGGAGAAGCACCTGGCTCCTGCCTTCGGAACAGCGCGGTGCGCCGGCCGCAGCACGCCAGCTGCGGCAGCCATTGGAGGGTGAACCAGTGGCAAAAGGAAGACCTTTCTCTCTGCCTCTCTCTCTCACTAGCCACTCTGCCTGTCAAAAAGTAAAAAAAAAAAAAAAAAAAAAGAAAGATTAACATTTCCTGCATAAAGCAATCAGTATAGAACTTTCCTATTCCATTTGAAGTATCTGCAAATATGAAAGAAGTTTACACATTATATAGGCAATAAACTCACCCATGTTATTCCCTCATCAAATCTAAACAAGGCCTTGGGGGTCATAACACACTTGCAAGTTTACAATATGAAAAATAAACGGTATCCTACTGGGACTTGGAATGCAAAGCAAAGATTCGTTAATTGCATATACTGTTTCTCTCAAACACATCTGCAAAGTTTATATGATATCTTCCTTGTTCAGATCAACATCTCTAACTTCTTTGACTCACATAGAAACAGCAGAGATGATCAGACTGACAGATTCAATTAGATATGCTGAACCATCACCCAGTACTTTCCTGGAATGGACATATGGGTTGTTTGTGGTTGGGTGTATTGTTCCCTCATTCTTCTTACTAATTACCAGAGCTTAGCTCTCTCACAACAGTATCTTCTCTAACAAAAGAAAAATTAATAATACGATGGGCCATGCACTGTTTGCAGCACTGCGCTTGCATTAATTCATTTCATGCTCACAAGAACAAAACAGGTCCATCATTATCCCTACTTTACAGGAATAAACTAAATCTTGTGGCCTACCGTGAGCCATTAGGTTATATTGCTATCATAAAGACACTGCATTCCTTCCATTGACATTTCAATTCAAGAGACAGAAACATTTCATTTTCATGACAAAAGTAAACCTCATGGTATACACTGAGATTCAGCAGCTGGCGTGGGCACCCTTTGGGCAAAGCTCCGTGCCAGGAAAGATGAGAGAAGTACAAGGCAGTTCATGGAACTGTCCTCCGCAGGGGTCTTACTCTGGCAAAATTTTTAAAATTGCTAAATTTTAAAGCTAAAAAAATCTTTATTTTCAAAATTAAAAACAAGAAACAACACTTAGGGCTATGGATATGATTACCAACTTCTCTCCCTTTCAGCTCCTAGCGTGCCTAAGGCATTATGGCAGGTGACGAAGGGATCACAGAGACTGCCGCACAGCTCAGCTATCCCTTTCCTGCAGTACGGGACAGGAACACTGGGCACCTCAGTCATCTAGGTGACCTGACATTCCCATTGTCACAAGCTTCCTCAGGTTGCTGCCTTCTTTGCAAACGCCCTCCCAGGTGCCATCTTCAAGTCACATTGCCTGATCCAAGCTGCCTCTTGCAATAACACCCTTTTAATCCTCCTTTCCCTTCTCTCCTCCTCACTTGGGGATACCTGTACTGATGACATGACCTCTGTGTAAGCACGTTCTAGGTGCTGGATTACACAGGGGCTGGCACTGTTGGCGTAGTGGGTAAAGCCACTGCCAGCGACACTAGCTTCCCATAGGGGCACCAGTTTGAGTCCCTGCTGCTCCATTTGTTATTTTTTTAAAGATTTATCTATTTATTTGAAAGTCAGATTGACAGAGAGAGAGGAGGAGAGGCATAGAGAGAGAGAGAGGTCTTCCATCCGCTGGTTCACTCCCCAATTGGCCGCAACGGCCAGACCTGTGCTGAGCCAAAGCCAGAAGCCAGGAGCTTCTTCCAGGTCTCCCATGTAGGCACAGGGGCACAAGGACTTGGGCCATCCTATACTGCTTTCCCAGGCCATAGCAGAGAGCTGGATCGGAAGTGGAGCAGCTGAGACTCAAACTGGCGCCCATATGGGATTCAGGCACTACAGGTGGTGGCTTTACCCGCTATACCACAGTGCCAGCCCCACTACTTCTTCTGATCCAGGTCCCTGCTAATGCACCTGGAAAAGCGGCCAAAGAAAACCCAAGTGCTTGGACCCCTGCACCCACATGGGAGACCAGAATGACGCTCCTGGCTCCTAGGTTCAGTCTGGCCCAGCCCCAGCTGTTGCTGCCATTTGGGGAGTAGACCAGTGAATAGAAGACCTCTCTCTCTCTCTCTCTCTCTCTCTCTCTCTGTGTGTGTGTGTGTATGACTCCACCTTTCAAATAAAAGAAAAATAAATCCAGAAAGGAAAAAAAAGCCAGTGAGCAGAAACTATATGCTATAAAACACACCTGCACCCCCAAAGTACCCAGAACACAGGGAAAACCTACAGTAAGTATTTCCTGACAGAGTAAACACCTTGCAAACACCTATGGTAATCACTTATCTTATTTGAAAGAAATTTATGGGGCCGGTGCCATAGCGCAGTAGGTTAATCCTCCACCTGCAGCACCAGCATCCCATATGGGTGCCGGTTCTAATCCTGGCTGCTCCTCTTCCAATCCAGCTCTCTGCTATGGCCTGGGAAAGCAGTAGAAGATAGCCCACATGCTTGGGTCCCTGCAACCTGGAAGAAGCTCCTGGCTCCTGGCTTCGGATTGGAGCAGCTCCAGCCATTGTGGCCATTTGGGGAGTGAACCAACGGAAGGAAGACCTTTCTCTCTGTCTCTTCCTCTCGCTGTCTGTAACTCTACCTCTCAAATAAATAAATTAAAATCTTTAAAAAAAATTATCTACACCTGAAATTAATCTGAAGACTTTCAAATCTCAAGGCAATGTACATCTTCAATCTCTGTTTTGTTCCTGAGTCTATTTCTTTATAAGGGAGACTACTGTCCCATAACGTTATCTGTTATATCTAATAATTTTTTGAATCATTGCAATGTATAGTACTGTTATTTAAACCTTAAAGTTCAAAGTCTCCAATTTCTGGAAATAATCTTCTAGATCCAACAGGACACAAAAATGACTCAAGAAGTCCATGCTGTGGCATAGTGGGCTAAGCCTCTGCCTGTGGCGCTGGAATCCCATATGGGCGCTGGTTTGTGTCCCGGCTGTTCCACTTCTGATCCAGCTCTCTGCTATGGCCTGGGAAAGCAGTGGAAGATGGCCCAAGTGCTTGGGCCTATGCACCTGCGTGGGAAACCTGGAAGAAGCTCCTGGCTCCTGGTTTTGGCCTGGCCCAGCTCCAGCCATTTTGGCCATTTAGGGAATGATCCAGCAAACAGAAGACCTTTCTCTCTGTCTCTCCCTGTCTCTGTCCGTAACTCTACCTCTCAAATAAATAAAATCTTTATTTTTTTTTAAAAAAAAAAGGCTATTCAAATGTAACCAGGAAATGTGACACATCTATGTGTCAGAGAAACTTCTCCAATCAACATTAATGAAGAGCCTCATTGAAGAAAAGGGAAATGCTCAACAGAAAGATTCTCTACTGGAATGGATGAGAAGTCTTTCAGATGTCACTGCAACTTATTTTACCATATTAAATAGTATCTCAGGATTCTGAGAGTGACTCTGCTTCTGCAGGATCTAAAGGGCAACACGTTCATTCTTTAAGCCCCGAGATAATACAGCTACTATGGAGACCTAACTTACGTGCATAAAAAAAGAAGTGATACATCAGAATTTTTAGGGCATGACATTCTGGATATGTAGTTATTTATATCCAAATTAGTCCCTTTTCCACTGGGTCAACATAACTCTATCTGCCATTGAAGGTTGCTATCTTCCACACTCGAGGGCCATGGCTGTAAATAATAGTTGTGGTGTTTCTGAAGAACAGTGGAAAGTTTGGCTCTTTGTGTGCTGACCCTGGAAGAGACTTTCTGAAATAAATCTCTGTTGATTCACCTCAACGATAAACTCTCAAGGGACTCTGTTCTTTCTGAAAGTAACAAAGAGTTCTTAACATGGCAGGGAACCCACTGTGGGGGCTCAGAGCACGGAGTCAGCTTGTCTGATAACATGCCTCCATCTTATAATTTCCTCTCACAAGGAAAAGCAAGACTAAATTATAATGGAGGGCTGTGGGCTTCTGGTTAATTGCAGTTTTGCTGCATTTGATACTGGATTATACCAGGCATTTAACTGCTATCGTTTAGATATATATTTTGATATGTGACTTTAAGAAAAATAACATTTAAAAAAAAAATCTCTGTTATTGGCCAAAGTAATAGCCTCAAAGTTCAGTTCAAAGCAAGAGACTTTCAATTCAGTCCTCAGGGTATTAACATAGTGAGTCAGGGTCTCAAAATATGTCTATCACTGTAAAGTGTTGATTATGCCTCTCATTTTGTGTTGAATAAGAAATGCAGTGCGGAGACTTCCTTGGCAACCGCTCCCACTCTGATAAGGAAGAGTCAAGAGTCACGGTTAGCACTTCAGCTTTCATTATGTGACTTTCAAAAACCTTATTTATTTATTTATTTGAGAGGCAGATAGGGAGCTCCCATCTGCTGATTCACTCCCCAGATGCCTGCAACAATCCCCTTCTGACGTCAAAACCCCCAGGAGCTGGGAACTCCATCCAAGTCTGCTACATGTGTGGCAGGAACCCAGTTCCTTCAGCCATCCCTGCTGCTTCCCAGCAAGAAACTCTAGCAAGGAGCTGGAGCCAGGTATGGAGCGCAGTCATCCTGGTAAGGGATTTGGGCACCTTAACTGGGGTCTCAGCCATGAAACCCAAAGGCTGCTGCAGTTATGTGATTTGGAGCATGTGGACAGCTCTGTGACTCAGCCCCATACCTGGGAGGTAGGGCATCCTTCTTTGGCCGTGTACTTCTTTCCCCTATTCTAGAATATCCTTTCCTAGATTTTTTTTTTTTTTTTGACAGGCAGAGTGGATAGTGAGAGAGAGACAGAGAAAGGTCTTCCTTTGCCGTTGGTTCACCCTCCAATGGCCACTGCGGCCATCACATCATGCTGATCTGAAGCCAGGAGCCAGGTGCTTCTCCTGGTCTCCCATGCGGGTGCAGGGCCCAACTGGGCCATCCTCCACTGCCTTCCCGGGCCATAGCATAGAGCTGGCCTGGAAGAGGGGCAACTGGGATAGAATCAGTGTCCCCCGTTCCTAGATTTTCATGTAATTGCTTAAAAATCTGGCTGTGATCTAGGTGCCCACTTACCACTCTATACAGCTCTGAGCATAACATCGTAAAGGCATTCCTAGATCACTTAGGGGTTTCCCCCAATAGACTTCCTCAACTATTAGATTCCTGCCTGTAATGAATACTCAACTAAATATCTGAACTAAATTATTTTTTCTAAAATTCCAGAAGATAGAGTTTCTGACTTACTTTTCTATTCATCCCTAGGATCTAGCATGGTACTTGATGCATAGTAGTTACTCAAAGAAGTAAATAGATAGAATTTAATAAACAATTCAGCAAGTGCTTTCCTGAATTCAAATGGAAAGCCAAATTGTTATTTGTATTTTAAAAAAGAGAGAGAAAAAATTGTACACATTAGACAGCATACACACAAAATGCAAACTGGGCATAAAAAGGAAATTAAAAGCTTTACTGAAAAATAAGATTTATATCAAATATTAAAAGCAGTCATGTTTGGATGGTAAGATAATATAATTTTTCATGTTGTGTTAGATTCATATATTCCAACGCAAATAGTATTATTTTAAGATTAAAATGATTAAACAAATCAATTAACATTATTGAGAAAAGATAAAAATATTGAAAAATCACATAAACTTTGCCATTCTGAGAATGGCAACCATGAGTAAATGTTGACACATGAAACACAGCAAACCTGAACAAAATACATACTCATTAAATGTTTTTCTTTTTACAAAAGAACCATTTCATGAATTGTGATAAATATACTGAGATTTTAATAATAGGACAAGTGGGGTGAGGTTATATGGGAACCCACAATTTTTGATTTCTAAATTTAAAAGTATTCTGAAGTAAAATGTTAAAAAAAAAAGAGAGATTTATTTATTGGAAAGACAGAGAGAGAGAGAGGCAGGAAGGAACAATTCTATACATTGATTCACGCCCAAAATGCATGTGATGTGCAGGGACAAGGCCAGGGCTGGAGGAGCCAGGGGCCGGGAACTCAATCAAAGCCTCTCATGGGGATGGCAGGGGGCCACCACTTGAACCATCACCACTGATTTCTACATCTGTAGAAATTGGCTTGAACCAGAGGCAGGACTCAAACCCAGGCACTCCAGAGTGGGTTCATGGGCCTCTTAACTGGCATCCCAACTGCTAGGCTAAATGCCCGCCCCCTCAAACTTTCTTCAATGAATCCTTAACAAGCTTAATATACTATTCAAAACAATGATTAGAGAGCAGTGTTTGAGCCATTTTCTCCTTCCCACATACTAAATATGATAGTTTTTATGATTCATGCATGCAATTATGAAGTATTGCTAAGATGTTCCTTTGTTTTGTTTTGCGATTTTCTTCATCATGGTTAATACTGATGTATTTCAATTGTGCACTCATGTACTTCCCCATGTTAGGCTCATGCTATATTCACGTCCAAGCTTAGAACTTCTAGTTTTCCCCATCCTATACTTTGCTGTGGTCTCTGTTTCTGTCCCATGACCCAAGGTTGGTAGCTCCACACTGTACTGTACTGGAGTGACCTAGCAGCCCGTGTGGGCATGTGTCAGCTATTGAAAGTTTAAATGGAAGAACAGATATTGTGTTTATGTAAACTCCTAGAAAGTCTAAATTCTTCTTTGAGCAACTACTGTAGAGTCAGTTGCCTACGTTTTTTGTTGACTGAATAATGTATGCAGTTGCCTGTTTTTGCATCTTAAGGGAAATAAAAGCAGTTCATTCAAAAACACTGGCTGCATTCAGCAGGCTTTTTCAAGGTATTAAAGAAAGGGTTTGAATGAACTGATTAGATTGTACAATTTTTCAAGGATAAGGTCTGAGTTTGTTTTATTTCCAGCCCCTTACTCTCCCAGTACCCAACCCAGTGCCTCGCCTAAAAATGGAAGGGTTTTCTTTATTTAATTTGTAGATATCAGTTATATTTTTCATTGTTTAATTTTTTAACTTTTATTTTTAAAATATGTATTTAAAAGATATGTTTACATTTTTATTTATTACTTCTCTGAAAGGCAAAGTGACAGAAACAACCAAGAGAAAGAACACTCCCATCCAGGGGTTCCATCAGCAAATGCTTGCAGTCGCCCTGGCTGGGCACAAAGGAAGCATCTGGGAATCCAAGCCGGGGCTCCCATGCGGGCAGCACAAGTCCAGTGACTGGGTCCTCACCCGCTGCCTCCCCAGGTCTGCATTAGAAAGAAGCTGGAGTTGGAAACAGAACCAGAACTCGAACCCAGGGGCTCTGATGTGGGATGCAGGCATCCCACACAGCAGCTTAACCGCTAAGCTGAATGCCTGCCCCAATATATATTTTCATTGTACCAAATATGTAAAGTGTACAACATGATTTTTTAAAAAAGGTTTATTTGGCTATTTATCTGAAAGGCAGAATGAGAAAAGAGAGAAGGAGAGTTGGAAAGAGGGAGAGATCTTTTATCTACTGGTTCATTTCTAAAATTCCCATGGCAGCTGGGGCTGTGCCAGGTCAAAGCCAGGAGCCAGGAAATCCATTCAGCTCTCCCAAGTGAACAGCAAGAACCCAAGTGCCTGGGCCATCATCAGCTGACTCTCAAGCCCATCAGCAGGAAGCCTGACTGGATGTGGAGGGGGCAGGACTCAAAAAGACACTCCAATGTTGGATGCGGGTGTTCCACGCTTCTCCTACTGAGTCACATCATCCACCCCAGCACGACATTCTGATGTACAAGTGTAAAGTGAAATGGTTTACTAGTCAAGCAAATAAGCTGGGTGAGTTCTGAGGACGGAACAGAGGAATGTAGATTTTGAGCACAGAAAAGGGGGCTAAAATCATGGTGAAGAAACAGGGACACCGTGACGGGGAAGGGGATGTCTATGTAGGCAGGAAATGGTGAGAGGTGAGTTCCCATCCAACTGCACAAGGAATAGCAGAAATCTACTAGAATCTGCATATGGACAATGATCAGATGCTTCATAGGGCACTGACTGTTACTTTTTTTCAATGAATCTCAGTGGTATCCCTGGGACCCTCTGGGTTACTTGTTTTTCCCTGGGATCATACAAATAGCCTCCCTGAGAACTGTGTGAAAAGTTGAGAACTGAAACGTAGAAAATCTTCATTGCTACTGGATATGGAGGGAAACAAATGCAAACACTGCGTTGTAGGCCAATGACATTCGTGTGTTTAAAGGAAAAGTGTGCTCATGAAGAAACAGGTGTGGTCACCACTCAAGCTTCAACTTTTCACCAAATGCATATATCCTTCAATTTAAGACTTTGAAAAGTAGCAACTTACTGAGGGGGTGAGTGCTAATAGAAGTGTCCTCTAAACTTTGCCACTAAATGCTTAGTAATTTGCCTAAAGATCAAAGTTGCAGGTTTGGTATTACACTGGATTCAGGACCAGCCATCTGCATTAGATAACTCATCCATCTTCTCTATATTAGTAAAAAAGCAGCCTCTATGCCCAAAACACAGCTGGGCCATTCCACGGTAAGGAGCCATTTTTCGGTGCCTTCTTTGGACATTCACTACTCTTAGGATCTCTCTTCCACCCACACATCTCCTATCAATATGATGTGGGAGGCATTTAGGGGCTGGGAGCTCACAATGACTGAATATCACAGCACTAAGACGAAGCAGAGTCACAAAAAGCACACATGCACACAGATGCATCATGTTGACAGTCCTCTGTTGCTACCCTGCAACACACATTTGCCAGCTGGACGCACTTCTCATCTGTAGCAAGCAACCCATGGAACAGGGGCTGCCTTGAGCCGTTGCATGACAATTGTTTGCAAGTTTCTTCAAAATTGCAAATGAACATTCTTATTTTGTTCTCAGGACTAGAACCTGGGACCAAAGACTAGAGAGCGGCTCACTGAGCAAACTGAGAATTAGCCTGGATCTTGGCCTGATCGTTTAGGCGTTGGAATGAAACAGACCTGCCATACAGATCATTTGAACATACCGACCGGTTTATCCCAGAGACACGGAGCATGACATGGGACAGGGTGTGTCTCAGCAGCCTCACATGCGTCACAGACACCTGCTGCCTTCACCTGCTGCCTGCTCCTGAGCAAAGAAAGAATGAGCTGGAAGGAGGCCCAGGTGAAGGATTTTAATAGGAACAATGAGTGTTCTCATGAAAAAGATAGCACCAAAGGATCAAACTGGAATTCACCTGCAGTGTTAGATTTGTAAGACACATTCTGCAATTATTTTAAAAACAACTCAAAACCAAAGCCTGTATACGAGTTAAAATCTGTTAGGCCAGTCAGTAGGAGGCTCATGTTTATAAGAAAAGCATGGCTTCAAAATCCTGTGAGAAGGAATGTTATTTCTTTATATTTTATAACTGATCATTGCTGACGTAAGAATTTACTGGTCTACCTACATTTAGACACGTTATTAAACTTTTAGTTCCAGTAATTTTCTACTGGAGTTTATTGTCAAATATGTAATTGAAGAATGAAAATTTAGGTTATTTCTAACGAGCAAAACAAACCAGCAGAATAAAAATAAAGCTCTTAAAGCAAACAGCATTTTTTGGAGAAAGTAATTAATGTTTTACAGAAGAATCCACAAACATTAAGGAAAAAAAAAGATTTTTAAAGACTACAGAAAATAAAATGAGTGCAGCATCTATATTTTAGAAGCACCTTAAGAGAACAATTGTTTGAATATACGAATTCTAATATAAACAGGTAAATTATAGGGAAGAAAGCAGAACAGGAAAGAGCAGGAAGGGAACCATTACAAGTCACCAGTCTGGATTTGCAGAGGTTACAAGCTACTTCAGCCTTCCTCGTCTACAGCATCAGGCACTTGATTCATTCAGATATAAACAATCTGCTTCTGTGTATGAAAAATCTGGAATCTCCGTGTGCAAAAACTGCTAACAAAACAGTAATAAACTCTATCTGTGAGAGTCCTCTCAGCTTGGTAAAACTCCATTTCATTCTACATTCAAAATTCTGTAACACTACTGAGCGCCTGGGCGAGTGTTTTCTCCTCTGCTGCAGGGAATACGTTTACAGTGAAACCAGGGCTCAATCCGCCTCTTCATATCAATCTTTCAGGACTACTCCACGGTGTCGTCCATCAGCGACAGCTGCCCGGTTTTTAAGGCAGAGAACCACAGGCTTGGTACATTACTATGTTTCAGACCAATCCTACGTTATCTACTTATTCAACTGGGGTTTAAAACCCAATTAAAATCTAATGTATCCAATCTCTGATTTCTGAGCACTATTTGGCAATGAATCTAAGAGCCTTGTAGTACCTACATTACTGCACATTGTGCCCTAAGGTGTTCTAGGTAATACTTGTAAAAAGTTGGCAAGTGCCATTTAAAGTGCCAGTGAATTTCTTTGGAGCTGCCTCCATCCTACTTCAGGAGCAAATGCTTTGTCCTCATGCAAAAAGCACACACTATGATTTTACACATCACGGTTTATGTGCATAAATGTGCACAGACAACTTTGTTTTTACATTTTGATTCACTTTCTAAAAATGTAGGCTAATAAAATTTGTTGATAACTACAAAACTCTCCAATCACACGCACCCCAAAGTGCCTTCAAATCTTCCAATTTGTAAATCTACAAGGTATCGCTATTACAACGAGAAGTACCTTCATGTATGTCCATTGAAATAAAGTCCCACTATTGTGCTTTCAGTCCTCCATTTGCCACATCTGTATAAAAAAAATCACACATCGCTCTACTAATTGAGTTTCAGAAATCAAGCTCTACTACATGCATGTACGTTCATACCAATTCTATAAAACCAAAGGACTCAGTTGCCTTTGCACAGTGAAACAGATGACAGCAGGCTCGTTCTCTTCTCCTTGCTTCTCAGCTCCTCCTTGGTTGAGAAGGCAGGAAAGCTGAGGGCACTGCCATGTGTGAAGACCAACCACTGTTTTAGTCCCTTTACATGTGTTGTTCTTATTTAACACCTACAATTGACCTGGGAATCACAGGGTTGAGTCTCACCAGTAAAACTACGTAACAAAAAGAAAGTGTGTCACACAGCATCGTGGCTAATTCATCCTGTAATAGGTTAATGGAATGAATCTCAGAAGGCATGCAGACTATTTACAAAATAAAGGCAAGCCAGGCTGGCCTTGTGGCACAGTGGGTTAAGGTTCTTGGCAAGGCAGGCTTCCCATATTGGAGCACCAGTTTGAACCCCGGCTGTTCTACTTCCGATCTACCTCCCTATGTGCCTGGGAAGGCACTGGAAGTTGGCCTGTGTGTTTGGGATCCTGCCACCCACATGGGAGACTTGGATGGAGTTCCTGGCTTCAGCCTGACCCAGTCTCAGCCATTGTGGCTATATGGGGACTGAACGAGGGGATGTCTTTCCCTCTCTGTCACTCTGCCTTTCAAATAAATAGATAGATAGAGAAATAATCTTTTTTTAAAAAAGGAAAGACAAGGACCTTCACCATCAGTGTTTCTCAGTCTTATGAATTTAATCTTTGTGAAAGAGACAGACAAACTAAGATCCAATCCCTTTGGTCACTCTCCAAATACATCCATTAGCCAGGGCCGGGCCAGGCTGGATCTTGAATCAGGAACTCAATCCATAGGCAGAAGGACCCCAAGTACTTGGACCATTGCTCACTGCCTCCCGTGAAGCATATTAGCAGGAAGCCAAAATAAAGACCAGAGCCAGCATGAGAACCATGTGCTCTGAAGAGGAATTCAGGCATCTTAACCACTAGGCCAAACACACTTTCAAAGACAATCTTAGATAGAACATGGATGGGGCTTCAAGTCCGACTGAAACACTCGGAAATGCAGTCCTCTTAATTGTCTTTCTAGTCTTCCAATTAGGTCCAAAATGAAGTCTTTGCTTCTTATCTTTTCTTCAAGGCTCTCCAGCATTCTCTACTCTCCTTTCAGGATAGTAAAAACAGGTTTCAGGCAAGCCTCAGTCGACTTAGTATTTCATTTCATTTTTATGTTGCTGCACTTTTTTTGTGGTTAGCTTCTACCTGACGGCAAATGGTACGGATGTTCCTTTGGAGGCACAGTAATATACCATTAACCTTGTAAACACATATGATGTTAAAAGTGGAGGAATTTAGAGAAATATCTAGTAATGGGAAGCATGTGCAGATATGACCAAAAAAAATCAGAAATGCAAAGACTGCGGAAGGATAGCCAGAACACTGACTCAGACGCCAGACTGCCTCTCAGGTCGTGTAGCGAGGCTGCAGCTCACAAGCAGGATGTGGTCTCAAATTGCATATCTAAGCTTGCTGCTTGGGACACTGATAACAGCCTCCTTTAGACAAGTGCTATATGTGTTGCCAGTTTCTCCAGCCAAGGCAGAAAGCCCCTACTTTGAATACAGCTGAACTTTTATTTTAAAGAAAAACGGACTTTTAAAATAAAGAGCAACTCCATACTATGGCAATGCTGTTAATGAGGTAGAACCGTCAACAAACAGGGTAACACATCATGTGCTTACTTCGAATGTTCATTTTTGGGTGGGGATTGCTTTAATGACAGACAGGAGTGGACATTATAAAAAGATCCCCACCCCAGGTCAATAGCATTATTCAGTAGATCTAACTTCACCTCAAACTCACAGGCCAAGACTTAGCAAACAGAATGACAAGAGTTGGCATTGTAGTGGCTTTTTAATTTTTTCACTAAAATCTTTACTTTGTTTAGCTCCTAGAACAACAAAAAAGGCACATAACAGGAAAGCGGAGGAGGGTGGGTGCAGTGAGTGGTAACAGAGAAAGGAAAGCTCATGGACCTCTGTCTCAAGGCCCTTTAACCTGCACAGTGGTCCTCCAAATCCTAGCATCGAAAGTTTATGCATTATTTTGTTATTTTAAGCAAGAGTCCCTAACCTGTATAAAAAGCTCTATCAGTGGAAAGACTGTGAAACTTTGATAACATAACAAGGAAGGTGTAGAAAGCCAAGGACTATGGTTATGTCGGTACCCAAAAAAACGTCTCCAGATAACTGTCATGAAACAGGTCTGCCACTGAGGTGGGACTAGGGATACGTCAAACGCAGCGGGCTCTGGGAGTTCCCGCAGACGGCCACTAGGTGGTGCCATGAGAAGGGTCAGCGAGGCCCGCGGGCCGGCGGAGCGACAGGAGGAAGGAGCGGGCGGGGTACAGTTCAGGGAGCAGGTTCGCAACTCCGCGTTCCCGTGCCAGCTTGTAGTCGCTGAGCAAATTAAATAATACAGTAGTCTGTACGGAGACATTGCAGTACTCCTCCTTCAGAAACGGTCCCCACGGAACATTCTCTTGGTGATTAATCCAACGGGGGGGGGGGGGGGGGGGACGACGCTCCCGCGAGGCACAAACTTTCCCCAAAAAACGGCCCTCAGAAACACTGGGAAACGGATACTGCCTCACGGGAGAAAACAGGTTTAGACAAACGTGTCTCTGTATGGTATGTGGGCTACGCTGAATCGAGATTATTATCCTCGTAAACATTTTGAATCTCGTGTCCTATGAGGAGTCCTGAACCGGACAAAACGAGAACTTCCGTTTTGTTTAATAGGACATCTCGTCCAGGCCACTGTACCTTTGGAGCAGGCGGACGGCTGAACCGCGCACTACGGCTCCGGCGTGCAAGGCTGCCCTCTGCTGGCGCATCCTCTGACTCCGCTCGTCCGAGGAAAGGAGATGCATTTAATTTAGATCTCAACAATTCAGTAACTAAACGAGCCCCAAACAAACAAGCAAACCAAAACCACTCAAAAAGGAACTCTCCACAACACGGAAGAACACCAGATGCATTATTTACCACCGTCAGGCTTCTGTCAACATTCTCTGGAGAATAATCAGCAAAGCCATTTGGGAAGAGCACTTTTTTTAAAGATTTATTTATTTATTTGAAAATCAGTTACACACAGCGAGGAGAGGCAGAGAGAGAGAGAGAGGTCGAGAGAGGTCGAGAGAGAGAGAGAGAGAGAGAGAGAGAGAGGTCTTCCATCCGATGGTTCACAGCCGGAGCTTCTTCCAGATCTCCCACACAGACGCAGGGGCCCAAGGACTTGGGCCATCTTCTACTGCTTTCCCAGGCCATAGTAGAGAGCTGGACAGGAAGTGGAGCAGCCGGGTCTCGAACTGGCGCCCATATGGAATGCTAGCACTTCAGGCCAGGGTGTTAACCCACTGCGCCACAGTGCTGGCTTGGGAAGAGCAATTTGCAAAAGGTGGTCGTTTCCCGCGGCAGCTGAACTTCCGCAGTCTCATGTAGAGACCTTATCTAACTACAGTGTGACACGGCGTCTGCTATTTCAGACATTGAAACTTGACAGTTTTAGTAGGACACTGAACAAGGTGGGGCTGAAATAAGACATGACCCCTTAAATTTACACAAAAATGTGGCCCCTTAAAGTTCCACAGAAGTGCTACCTGGAGTGCCACATGTGCTACCAGAATTTGGGGTGCCATATGATTTCACCACGGGCTTATTACTAAATCCCCAATATTAATAAGCCCAAGAGGGTTCTTGCCTAATATTTAGAGAAGAATTCTAAATACCAGCACAGATAAATGAGGCAGCATGGTACATTTCAGGCTTTTATTTAGTGTGAGAGGGATCTAGGAAAGTGAGGGTTTAGTTCAGGTTGGAGAGAAGCGAAAGTCTGGGCACTAGGGTAGCGTCCATACCACTAAGAGAGCAGGCCAAAGCCATGTGCAGCAAGCATCTTGAGCTGCTATCCACCACTCATCACCGGCAGCAAAGCAGAGGCAGAGAGCTTTATTTAAGAGAGAGAGGTAAATATAGGTTCATACTGAGCACCAGGAACCAGCCACATGGAGGAGCATATAGGAGCATATAGGAGCAAAGGCCATGCACCCTGGAGACGCAGGGGCTACAGCAAGCCCCCCTGCTGGAGAGGCCAGGCAAAAGAGAGAGGAGGATACACTGTGTCCCAGGCTTTTAACCCACTTCCAAAGGGGAGTGGTTAATTAACCTGATTGGCTGGTGGGCACCCAGGTGTGGCCAGGTAGGGGGATGAGGTCACACAGGGGCATGGTAAAGGCGTAGTCTTCCAGCTCACAAACCTAATCAATTTTAACCTGTATGCCTGCCTACTTCAGGACCACACAGGACTGATCATGAGATCAACTAAATAAATCCAGGCCTCTAAAAATCAAGGATGGACTCTTGGAGGCAGAATAATAGCAGAGTATGAGCCCTGAAATGGGGTGAAGTGTTTACAGGAAAATCTGAGTTAAGTATATACACTCTATGTCATTGTTTTTCTTTAACTCTTTGTAAATTTGGAATTTTTTCCAAATAGAGAGATTTCCAAATAAAAGGAAGGGATTTCCAAATAAGGAGCGCAAGTGAGCAAAAGAGCTAGAGAGCGAGAGAGAGGGTTCTGGGCAAACCAGTGTCTACATTGTTGTTCTGCCTCCGTGTCCTCTGGAGAAGACACTTAGTTTTTCTGGAATTTTGCTTCCTCACTGGTAGAGCCGAGCCAATAATGCTAAGTCCATGGCTGGCAGAGTAGCTGTCCATCATGCACATGTTTTGACTTCCATTATTAAGACAGACTGGCTTCCATCAAGAAGAAGTGCTCACTCTGCTCTTCCACTACGGCAAACGTGAAACAAATGTACCAAGGGCCAATTCCCTGTTGACAAAGGACCTCTGCACTCCATAATCTCCAGCAAATAACCCGTGAGGTCCTTTATATATTCATCTGGAATTCCTCTTAGAAGAACTGCTCCATAATTTATACTCATCTTATTTTTTTTCGGAAAAATTTATGTAATTAAAAGGGAGAGAGAACGAGAGCAAGAGAGCTCTTCTCAAATGCCCACAGTAGTTGGTGGATCAGGTGGAAACCAGGCACTGAGAACTCAGTCTCCATCTCCCGCATGTATGGCAGGGACCAAAATACCTGAGCCATCAGCTGCTGTCTGCCAGGGGGCACATTGGCAGGAAACTAGAATAAGTGGTGTTGGGACTTGAACCCATGCACTCCAATATGGGATACAGGTGTACACCAAATGCCCTTCCCCATTATCTATTAACAAGAAACCTTGCCCCATTTAATCCAGATCTTCCCCTTTTCAGTAATGTGGGATGGGATTTAAACCATGGCTTCGATTCAGTTCCAGCAAAGGGTCGCGTGTCTTCCCTTGGCAACAAGGAGAGTCAGGACACAGCTTTCATGGGGGGAGCACCTGTTGTCATCCACCTGTGCTCCAGGACCTCTGGGGTGGGGCTTGCTTTTGCACTGATGTCAAGAAAATTGGCTTGAAATTCAGGAACACCTGCATTTAAATGCAAGTCTCACCTGTAATAGAACAGCTTATGTGACACCAATCAAATTCATTTATTTGAGCTCAATTTCCTTATTTGTAAAATGAAGGCAACAACTCGGCAACTTGCAGAGTTGTAGTTGCAGATAATATATAACTTTTAAAGCAGGCATGCAATTATTATATGTCTTTGCTCTTGTTTATATTATTATGGAAAAGTGTTATAATCAGGCCAAATTTATTTTAATCTTCATTATTCAAACCTACTCAAAGAGAAGATAGAAGTTCCTTAAAAATGTTTTCTGATAATGGATAAAATTAAAATAGCTCAAGAATGTTTCTAAGCTTTTGTGTAAAGGGTTCAGATCTTTAAAGTTAGACCTTAGGAATGATGCAGCCTGGTTTCTTCTTTTATAGATTAAATAAAATATTTGTCAAAATTTACAGTCATAGTTTATTGTAGACTTGAAACTAAAACACAGACTTCTTCTTTTCTCTTTGTAATATACTTTCTACCATCCTCCTGTGACTTCCTTAAATTCTGTGTTCTATTTATTATTGACCTTTAACTGTTTCACATAAGAAACAAAGACCAAGCTGTCATATTTACTCACAAAATATTAAAAAACTAAAACCACATAAAAACATTAATATAGACAAAACAAAGCACAAAAGTATTCCAAACGTTCTTAACTGCATAGAGGTGAAGGCGTAATAGAAATAATAGGATAAGGTGCCAGAGGCTCAAAGACCTGGATTTGAATTTCAGCCTCACTGTCTGACTCTGCCGTACTGTCTTAGGCCCTAGCTATGAGATTCAATTTTCTCATTTAAAAATGAAGACAGAAAACGCAGCCTAATAGTGCTGTTAGGAAGCATCCGTGTGATAGCTTGTAACATTCCTTGCATGTAACAGACAGGAAATAAATGTTAGGTTTTTCCCCTGCCTCCTTTAATATCAAACCCATGGTTCTATAATGTAAGGAGGTAGCGTCCATCCAATTTACACCGAGTTTGCTCAATAAATACTAATGTGATAGTGGCAATGACGCTAACCTTGAAACAAAAAGCCCTGTAAGCAAGAAAAGACAGCCATAATTATCCAAGATAACCAAAAGCAAAACTCTCCAATTAGAGCCAACTAAATGTATATGCATGAAATCTTTTTTGACAGCAGGAACTAATCTGAGATGACATATGTACATTTAAAATAACAAGTTAATGACCCTTGAAACATACATGTCATCTCAAAGGATCAATGCACATGTTGTAATAGACACATTCAAGATTCCTTTCAGCACCAGTAGGTTCATCTCATGCCTATGACATGAACTATGAAGTGAGATAATAAAAATGATAGGAAGAAGGTAGAGCAGTTTATCAAGTTGTAATTAAATTTATCTAAAGAAAATTTTGAGGATGTGGTTTTTCAACTATCCTGTGAAAAAGAGACTGGTTCCAACTTTCAAAGCAATTCATGAAATGTAAATTATATTTTGTGCATACTTTATATTGAGGATTATTGTATATTGTATAGTCCCTAGTATTCTTCAATAAGTAGCCTGTCCATACAAGCAATTCAAGCTGACAATATTTTAAAAGCAAAAACAAGAACTAGAGCTTTGATTCAATTGCTCTAGAATTAAGCAAACATAAGAAAGGGAAGAGAGAATCTCACACACACAAACATTTTAGCCAAGTGGCTGAGAGCTGGCTAGGGCTAGCTGATACAACCCAGAAGGTTTTAAACTATAGGCTTCCCTAATTCAGGTTCATTTACTCCCTCTTCCATACCACACAACTAGCTTTCTGCCTGATCATCTTTCCCTTTCACCTGTTCATTCTTTTTTTTTTTTCTTTCCATCTTCCTCACTGCAAAACTTTAATAAGGTAATGCCTGCAGGTGCTGGACATAGCAGTGGAAAGGAAGACTGGTGCGGACAGCTTTGCAATCTGAGTGTGAACAAATAAGTCCTTATTCTCCTTGACCCCACCGGTATGGGGCTCATCACAAGGGATGCTCCGGATCGGAACTGACCTCAGGGTCCTCACCTCTGTAAGCAAACTTCACCACATCATCAGAATTCTGGACAGCCTGCATATTAAACAGTGCTTTTCTAGCTACAACTGTCTTCATCTAAAAGATGAGTGGGGGCAACTTTTGGCAGCATGATATGGTAAGGACTGGGGAAATCTGGAGGTCATGATCTATCCAAGGTCCTCAAATCTTTGTCTTCCTGGTTGTCTGTTCCCTCCTCTTTATGAGTAATATCATCTGAAACATATAGCCAGTGTATCTCAAGCTATCTGGGATGCAATGTATTTGCAAAACAAAACAAAAAAAAAAAAAGAAAAGAAAAAACTTCCAATCTTTTGTGGACTGATTAACTTTGGTAACATTCTATGGAATTCTGGTGGCAATACAGAATGGCTACAAAGTTTTCCGTGCTGTGATTATGCTTGTCCTATTTTGAGTTAGTAACAGTTTATAGACTAGCACTGGTCTTCAGATCATACTTTGAGGAATACTGGTACAAACAGGCTAAGAAATACATTCTTGCATGTGATCTCATTTCTACTTGGAATCTAAAAGAAATCATAGTAGTAGAGAATAGAATAGTCAGGGGCCAGGGTAGAGGTGGAGGGACTAGGGAGATAAAAGAAAAAAATATTTCACAAGTAAATTTTGTATTCTAATAGTCACCCAATATTCATAAATAAATACAGCTAATAAAAATTTAATTTAAATTATATAAAACCACAGCTTTGGCCAGCGCCGTGGCTCAATAGGCTAATCCTCCGCCTGCAGTGCCGGCACACCAGGTTCTAGTCCTGGTCGGGGCGCCGGATTCTGTCCCAGTTGCCCCTCTTCCAGTCCAGCTCTCTGCTGTGGCCCGGGAGTGCAGTGGAGGATGGCCCAAGTCCTTGGGCCCTGCATCCCATGGGAGACCAGGAGAAGCACCTGGCTCTTGGCTTCAGATCAGCATGGTGCACCGGCCACAGCAGCATGCTGGCCACAGTGGCCATTGGAAAGTGAACCAACGGTAAATGAAGACCTTTCTCTCTGTCTCTCTCTCTCTCACTGTCCACTCTGCTTGTCAAAAAAACAAAAACAAAAACAAAACCAACAAAAAAACACAGCTTGGGGCTGGCACTGTGGTATAGTGGGTAAAGCTGCCACCTGAGACCTCAGCATCCCATATGGGCAATGGTTCCAGTCTTGGCTGCTCCACTTCAGATCTAGCTCCCTGCTAGTGGGATGAGAAAGCAGCGGAAGATGGCCCAAGGACCCACATGGGAGACCTGGATAAAGCTCCTGGATTCTGGCTTTGGCCTGGTCCAGCCCTGGCTGTTGCACCCTCTGGAGAGTGAGCCTGAGGATGGAAGAGCCCTCTCTCTGTCTTTCTCTCTCTTGCTCTGTAACTCTGACTTTCAAATAAGTAAACAAAGAAATAAACCTTTAAAAAACCCTACAGCTTATTGAAGTGTCAGTTATATACAAGGTCATTTAACAAATAATAAATCTTTGTAGGGTTGCATTCAGGAAACTCAAATTATCTGTTATATTTCATAATTTAAAAATTAAGTGACTAAAATCACTACATACAACAAAATCCTATATTTTTTTTGCAGTTAACATTTCAAACCACATGAAGGTTGAATAAATAGGCAAATTCCAAGTACAACTCCTCTATCAAAAAGCAGGAGCTAGGATTTGCTTTATTCTGATTGGTGGCATTTATTGCTGTGGTTTTTTTTTTTTTTTTTTTTTTTTTTTGACAGGCAGAATGGACAGTGAGAGAGAGAGACAGAGAGAAAGGTCTTCCTTTTGCCGTTGGTTCACCCTCCAATGGCCGCCGCGGTTGGCGCGCTGCGGCCGGCGCACCGCGCTGATCCGATGGCAGGAGCCAGGTGCTTCTCCTGGTCTCCCATGGGGTGCAGGGCCCAAGGACTTGGGCCATCCTCCACTGCACTCCCTGGCCACAGCAGAGAGCTGGCCTGGAAGAGGGGCATCCGGGACAGGACTGGTGCCCCGACTGGGACTAGAACCCGGTGTGCCGGCGCCGCTAGGCGGAGGATTAGCCTAGTGAGCCGCGGCGCCGGCCTGCTGTGGCATTCTTAACAGATCGGGGATATTCCAAAGACCTGCCTAGCTTCTCCTTCAACAGGAGCATATTTGAGTTTTAAAAAAATACATACGTATATATATACATATACATTTATATAGAGAGAGCAACAGTGAGAGCAAGAGAATTTGCCTTCATAAATGAATGAACAATATCTTTGTAGAATAGAATTGATGTGCTGGTGGCAACCCCATAAAATCTAACAGCTAGCAGGGCCTTTGGAGGAAACTTGTCCGGGATCATTATCACTAATCAACAGCCAAATGATCTTTGCCTCTAGGAAGTCTACAATGGTAGCCAAATTCAAAGTACACAGCAGGAATCTGCAATGGTTGTCCAGATGTCACAGTGAAATCCCTATTTGAAAACAATCCCATGCACCACCAGATGCGCCGAAGCCTTGCAGCCTTTCCTGTCTCCAGGAATAAAGGCAAAGTTAGGAGAACTCAAGGTCTTTTTTCAAAGGTAAAACCAAAAAGTTTTAGAGGTAACCAGAATCCTATCACTCCTTATGGCAAGCAGATATGATCCTCATCTTTGCCAAATTATAGCCAGTTTCCTTCTACCTAAACTCAAGAAGTAACAAATAAGGAACTCGTGGAGCCGATTACCATTTCCATTTCGATCATCTCAGAGCCCAAAGTTTTCTCTCCTCTTTCCCATGGCATTTGAAGGACATTTTTCCTTGATGATGGTGGAGCCACCCTATATTCCATATATGTATTTCTACAAAATTATGGAAGTGATAACATCGGGGTTCAGAGAAACCTTAAAGGTAAACCCCATCCCTCCAGCATCACATAGCAGCACACAGCCTCCTAAGTCAACCCACTAGCCAACAAGGCAACTCATGGTGCCCCAGATGATAGAACTTATTGGAAAGCACTGGATATTCAAAAGTTTTTTGCCTCTTATTTAACCCAAATATTTCTTTTTAAAAATATTTATTTATTTATTTGAGTTACAGAGCAAGAGGGAGAAGGAGCGATTTTCGATCTGCGTGTTCACTTCCCAAACAGCTGCGACAGCCAGGGTTGGGTCAGGCTGAAGTCAGGTGCCTAAAATTCCATCCAGGCTTTCCAATGGGTGGCAGAGACCCATGTACTTGGGGCCACTTCTGTTGCTTTCCCAGGCACATTAGCAGGGAGCTGGATCAGAATAGAGCAACAGGGAAACGAACTGACACTCATATGGGATGCCAGCATTACAGGTGATGGCTTAACCCGCTATACCACAATGTCAACCCCAAACCTAAGTATTTCTTTGTGCTCTTGCACAAACTTTTAGAATCATAATGAATAATTCCCTCCCTCTCTCTCTACCCCTCTCTTTTTCTCTGCCTGAGTGTTCTTCATATATTTGAAAACAGTTGACCAGCGCCACGGCTCACTTAGCTAATCCTCTGCTTGCGGTGCCGGCACACCGGGTTCTAGTCCCGGTTACTCCTCTTCCAGGACAGCTCTCTGCTATGGCCCGGGAAGGCAGTGGAGGATGGCCCAAGTGCTTGGGCCCTGCACCTGCATGGGAGACCAGGAGAAGCACCTGGCTCCTGGCTTCGGATCAGCGCGGTGCGCTGGCCGCAGCGGCCATTGGGGGGTGAACCAGCAGAAGGAAGACCTTTCTCTGTCTCTCTCACAGTCCACTCTGCCTGTCAAAAGAAAGAAAGAAAAAAGAAAGAAAGAAAAAGAAAAAGAAAAGAAAAGAAAACAGTTACCTTGTTCCCATTGTCTTTCCTATTCAAAACTTCTCCAGTTTGCTAAGTCTCTCTGAGTAGCATCCTTGTCACTTTCTGAAGATTACTGCATCAATCTTCCTTTGGAATCAAATTACTACCTACCTTTGGATTTGATGATTTGACCAGTGACCAACCCACTGAAATGCCCCAAGAGCTAACCAGAGAGACATTAAAAATGTTTAAATGCTTTGCTGGAACCCCAATACCTATTATATCTCCCAGTCAAAGGAAGAAATTAGGTTATCCTTACAAGCTTATATTGAATTACCACTTATAGAGTTGTAGGGATTATAGACTTTGCATCTTGAAATTCAAGTCATCTCTTTAACAACGTGTTCCACGATTTTCTGTTGTTATGGAAGAGACAATATATATTCAGGGGTCAGGAATATTGTAACTATTGCCATATATTTTTTTCAGCATTAAGTTGAACTCTATCATCTGATAATGCATCAAAAGAAAAGAAGCATTGCTCAGTGGGATTTCAAACCAAACAAAGAAGGGCTGACCCTATCAAAGAAGTCTGCATTTACATGAAGCCGCTGTAGGATCCACCTCTATCACCTATGCTTAATGAAATGGCCTCAGGCTCATTGGAAATTGTGCAGACACATCAATTTTCCTGTGGTAGGTAATAATTCCTTTCTTGGATAATAATGAATCAAATTTCATCTGACTGAGATCCATCTTAATCATCAAAATACTTTATTCCCTGTCATGTCATGAATAACCACAATGTTCAAAATTTGGCTATCTGAAATCAGAGCTAATGAACAGAGTAGCATATCCCTGGGTACTGCTAGGTATGATTTTCTTAAAGGTATAGAAAGTGGCTCCTTTCTTCAATTTTGTATTTCCCATAGTGTCTCAAATGTTGTTTTCAATAGAATGGCTGCCAAATAAATATCTGAACACTTCATTAATAAAATATTACTTTAAGTCAATAAAGTAATTATGATTAAAAACACAGCTGTTAGAGGACACAGTGTAACCTAAAGGAGGGCTCCAGGTAACAGATCGCCCACTGAGCAGATCCTTGACCTTTTTGAGGCTCATACCCTGATAACTTTGTGAAATCTCATGCTCACAGTCTTCTCTCTCTCTCTCTCTTTTTTTTTTTTATTTGACAGAATTAGACAGTGAGAGAGAAAGAGACAGAGAGAAAGGTCTTCCTTCCACTGGTTCACCCCCAAAATGGCTGCAGGTGCCTCCTCCTGGTCTCCCCTGTGGGTGCAGGGCTCAAGCACTTGGGCCATCCTCCACTGCCTTCCTGGGCCACAGCAGAGAGCTGGCCTGGAAGAGGAGCAACTGGGACAGAACCAGCACCCCAACCGGGACTAGAACCTGGGGTACCAGCACCTCAGGCAGAGAATTAGCCTAGTGAGCCACAGCGCCGGCCTCTCACAGTCCTTCTCTAACATGCATCTTAAAAGGTAAAATTAAAGCATGTTAAATGGCCCATGCCTGCAAATTCACTGAACCCCAAACAAATATAAGTATACTCTCTTAAGGCCACAGCTTTCCTATAAAGTAATACTGTCTTGCATTGTAAAAATAACATCTCAGAAGTTATTATGTCCTCTACCTTGGGCTGAGAACAGCCACCAGAAAGGCAGGTGGTGGCCTGCTTACCTTGAAAGTCACTGGCAAAGAGACCCAGGCTGTAAGTGAATCCTGGGATGTGACACTCACACCCAGGCCCGAGAAGGGCTGCAACATGACTCATACCATTAAGTTTTAGCAGCTATAAATATTAAATCAAAGACACTCCTGTTTTACTGGGCAAATATAATAGCCACAAATAAAGACAAATATTTACATAGAAACATAATCAAAACTGACTTTAAAGACTAATAAATGCTTTTATTTGCAAAATAATATCATAAATGAGTTGGATCATTCTCAACTTAAAGACATGCTAGTTAAATGGATACTTAATAAATATGTCTCATAAGAATATAAAAGCAATATTTTTGGCTCCTTCTCCTTTCTCTCATTGCTGTAAAAGAAAAAAAAAAAAAAAAAAACAGGAGGTGACACTGTGGCACAGCGGATTAAGCTGCAGCTTGGGACTCTGGCTTCGCATAAGGAAGCGCCAAATGGAGTCCTGGCTCCTCCCTCTCGATTTAGTTTCCTGCTTATGTGTCTGAGAAGGCAGCGGAAGTTGACCTAAGTGCTTGAGTCCCTGTCACCCATGCAGGAAACCCTGGTGGATTTCCTGGCTCCTGGCTTTAGCCTGGTCCAGCCCTGGCTATTGCAGCCATTTGGGGAGTAAACAAGCAGATGGAAGAATCTCTCTTTCTGTCTCTCCCTCTCTTTCTCTCTCTGATATTTTGCCTTTCAAATAAATAAATAAACAATTTTAAAACAAATAAGTAGGGCCGGCGCCATGGCTCACTTGGTTAATCCTCCATCCCATATGGGCACCGTTTTCTAGTCCCGGTTGCTCCTCTTCCAGTCCAGCTCTCTGCTGTGGCCCAGGAAGGCAGTGGAGGATGGCCCAAGTGCTTGGGCCCTGCACCCGCATGGAAGACCAGGAGGAAGCACCTGGCTCCTGGCTTTGGATCGGCACAGTGCGCCAGCCGTAGCGGCCATTTGGGAAGTGAACCAACAGAAGGAAGACCTTTCTCTCTGTCTCTCTCTGTCTGTAACTCTACCTGTCAAATAAATAAATAAAAATATTTAAAAAAAAAAAACAAATAAGTAATCAACTTCTCTCTAATCCTTCTCCTTGAACATGATTTTTCCCTTTTCATCCCTATTGTCTTCCCCCTACCTTCAGCCTCTATAATTTTCTGTCTTGACTTTAGTAAGGGTCAGCTAACCTCTCCGTGGCCTCCTATTTCTGACAACACCTCTCAGAAGCCATTCTCCATGCCAGGTAGGGCAGCTGACCCTAAACACTGCATATGTCACCTGTTATCACTCTCAAGTTAAATCCAACCAAACCAACGAACAAAAAATGTCCAGTATACAACTGTACCTGAAATTAAAGCATGCATTCTTTAAATTGGATTTACTTCAAAGGCAGAGATAAAGACTGATCTTCCACCCATTGGTTCTGATGTATTCCCCCAAAGCCTGTATCAGTTAGGGCTGGGCCAAGGTGAAGCCAGGAGCTCCTAACTCAATCCTTGTCTCCCACATGGGTGACAGTAAACCAGCTACTTGACCTATTACTTGCTGTATTTCTGGGTGCTCATTGGCAGGAAGCTGGATCTGGGTGTAGAGCTGGAGCTCAAATCCAGGCACTCCAATATCGGATGCAGTGAGAAACGCTGCGCCAAATGCCTAACCCAGGAATAATATACTTGAAAGTGGAATTCTAGCTCTCTATAATCTAACTACAAATTTTCTTTGCAAACTAATTTTTTTCTATTTAAAGTCATTTTTTAAAAGATTTATTTATTTGAAAGGCAGAGTTACACAGAGAGAAGGGGAGAGAGAGAGAGAGAGAGAGCGCGAGAGAAAGAGAGAGAAAGGTCTTCCATCAGTTGATCCACTCCCCAGATGGCCACAGTGGTCGGAGCTGCACAGATCCAAAGCCAGGAGCCAGGAGCTTCTTCCTGATCTCCCACACGGGTGCTGGGACCCAAGGACTTGGGCCATCTTCTACTGCTTTCCCAGGCCATAGCAGAGAGCTGGATCGGAAGTGGAGCAATCGATTCTTGAACCAGTGCCCATATCGGATGCTGGCACTGCAGGTGGCAGCTTTACCTGCTACACCACAGTACTAGCCCCTTAAAGTAATTTTTTAAAAAAAAAACTAAAATCACACTGTCAGTTCTCCACACTCAGAGTATACTATACACATTTGCATGACAACTTTCACCTGATGTCATTTGTACTACCTAAAGGACATTCTCCATCTTTGACAGTTGACAGTTCAGTGTTACCTCTTTCATTTTGACCCTGCCAATCTGCAGATCTGACTTATACCTCCCTATTTTTATCTTGCTATCTATTTTTCATTATTATTTGAGAAGAACCTAGTAGCCTTATAACACTTAAAAGCTGCAAAACAAGGAATTGTTCTATCATATATCATGTAACACTTTTATATTCTACAATACCTTGTACTGCTAAACACTTAACAAATTGAGATTCTAGTAAAACAAGATTGAAAAAACAAAAAACAAATATTCAATTCTAAATTTAACTCATAAAGAAATAAAACTTCATTTCCCCTTTCCAGCATATGTTTTAGTTACTGCAATAAAATATAAATTAAAATATCTTCAGTTTTATCAATTATCATTTCCTTTTTGCATTAAATGAAATAGATTGATTTAGCATTGGTTCAGCTAAAATGAGTTAATATAATTCAGTTTTTTATTACAGGATAAGAAAGGGCCTCCCATTCACCTATAGCTCTCAGGGAAGAAACTGCTATACAATAATAAAAAACAAGGTGTTTTATGGAGATATTTTAGAACAGTATATCTTATTTCTACTATAAGATGTTTATATTATTTGAAGAGCTAAAAATAGTCAATTAAAAATGGTTGAAATGATACATGCCAAGAGTTCCAATATTACACTTTCTAATCAGAATGCTGCTCTTAGCCTAATGAGCATGGAACAGGTTCACTGGGGAACAACAAGGAAATCCATGGAGTGGCAGATTGGCCAGAGCATATGAAGGCATCAACGTGGAGGGAGGCAGCTGAACTCATTCTTGCTTGTTTGGAGAGGTTTTAGTTTTTTGTTTTGTTTTAGGATTTACTTCTTTATTTGAAAGGCAGAGCTAGGGAGAGGGAGAGACAGAGTGAAATAGAGAACTTCCATCTGTTGGTTCACTTCCCAAATGGCCGCAATGGGTGGAGCAGGGCCGGTCAGAAGCCAGGAGCCAGGAGCTTCCTCCAGGTCTGCCACGTGGGTACAGGGCCCCAAGCACTTGGGCCATCCTCTGCTGTCTTCCTAGGTACATTAGGAGGGAGCTGGATTGGAAGTGGAGCAGCCAGGGCCCACACCGGATCCAGAGCCGCAAGTGGCGGCTTTACCCACTGCACCACAATGCTGGCCCCTGGAGAGGTATTCTGCTAGCCTGGAGAGTGATGAAAAGCTCAGAATATGTAGTCATCTGGAGACTTCAGGACTGGTCTGCCTATCTGCAAAACACTGGGCTTTTCAGTTTTATCATAATCCTCAGATCCAGGAGCACAATCAGATTGGTCAGATATCCAAATAATTATACCTCACAACGAACCTCTCTGCCAATTATCGCACTTTTTCAGCAAAAGTCTTATATAAATAGACTGTGTAATTATTTTCAAAATTGCCTTACCAATAGAATTTGGTTTTTTTTTCTGAATGAAATTGTACATGAAATCAAATATTTAATTAAATTACCATCAAGCCCGCTCAGGGAAAAGTAGAAATGGAGGTAGAATGAAGTAAGAGCCACACTCGCTGCTGTCTCCTTCTCCTCTACCACAGGGGAACCTGAAGGAAATGCAGCATCAGAGCTAACATACCCAACTAAACGACTTTTGCTTTTTCATACCTTTTAAACATGCACCCATATGTCAAATGATTTGTGATTTGCTAGTAAATAATCTTTGGTTTAGTGAGAAGTATTTGCTAAATAGATTAATCTGCTAGGGAAAACTGAATAAGCTATCATGCTAATAATCACAATTTATGAAGAATAGATCACAAGAACTTCCCTAGCAACTGCCCTGAATTTTAAATATCTCATGCCTCTTTTCCTTACCACTATATAGGCAGCTGGGTATGGATTTTAAACGTAAATTGGTAAAAATCTCTAAGTGGCTATTTATAAATGAAACAAACAGGTTATATACCTGATTAAAGTTCTATGGATATGAAAATAAGTGCTGGGGTCACATATAAAATAGTATTGTTGGGAGAAAGATTAATAATTCAGTAATAAAGGACTTGAGTAAATTTCAGAAAACTTTAGGGGTCTGCGATGTGGCACTGCAGATTAAGCGCTGCCTGCAGTGCTGGCAACCCATATGGGTGTTGCTTCAAGTCAGGGCTGCTCCACTTCCAATCCAGCTCCCTGCTAATGTGCCTGGGAAAGCAGCAGAAAGATGAGTCAAATCCTTTGGCCCCTGCACCTCTGTGGGAGACTCAGCTGAAGCTCCTGCCTCCTGGCTTCAGCCTGGCACAGCCCTGTCTGTTGTAGCCATGTGAGGAGTGAGCCAGTGAATGGATGATCTTTCTCTGCTTCTCTCTCTCTCTGTCTATCTCTCTCTCTATTTCTCTCTCTCTCTCTCTCTCTACCTTTCAAATAAATACTTTTTTAAAAAAATTTTTAAAAAAGAATATTTAGAAAATATAAAGGAATATGCATTTACAGGGGCAATGTGCTCTAAATATGTTGGGAGAGATACTGAAAACTATCAAATTCTAATAAAATGATCGAGGTAACAACATTGGACTCAATTCTTCCTTAACAAAGTGCTATGGATCATATTATGATTTCATGTGAGCAACTGTAATCAGTCAATAATTAAGAACCCAGTAGACTCTGAAACAATGTTTCTGAAGAATTAATTTTTATTTTATGATAAATGCTGTTTCTATAGTTCCCTGACATAAAATCAAAGATCAGTCACAACCACACTTCCTTCAGGGTCTACAACAGAACCAACTTTACAATGGATTCATTAGGAATGTTATGGACATCAAAGCCACCAGAATGCTGTGAACAAATTCCTCCATCTACGCTTTATTCTTTTTTTTTTTTTTTTTTGACAGGCAGAGTGGACAGTGAGAGAGAGAGACAGAGAGAAAACGCTTTATTCTAACATGATGTATATCATCTCTATTCCTATCCAAAGTTTTCAATCCGTTTAGAAAATGTGTTATGCTCATCTTCTTGGTTAAATTAGGCTGCAAAACAACATGGCCCTTGAGCACAGGGAAACAAAGAACCTATAGCTTTGATTTAAAAGAAAAGTAAGGTGTAGCTAAAGATGGAAGATTTAATATACACATTTATCACTGCTCTTTTCTGGAAACCCACTGTAATAAACACGAAGCCATTTTCTTTTAAAGGTGTCTGGCTTGAAGACAAAGACAACAGGAAAAAACAACAGCAGTGTTTGAAAGTCAGATATCAGACTAAGGTTTCTAGCCAATAGTGGGGAACCTGAGAATAACCCAATTTACACTGCAAAGCCTCAGGTTCCTGAATCTGAAACTGAGCCATCAGTTCCTCCTGGAGAAAAGGGAAGAGAAAGGTGAGGTTTTACAAAGAAGATTTGTTGAAATCATTTAAAAAGCAATTAGATCTCCAGGTCACAAATGACAGAATTTCCTTTTGCAAGACTGAACAGTACTCCACTGGGTATATGGGAGAGTACTTCAAAGAGTTCATGAAAAAACAGAATTAGAAGTTTATTTTTGTGCCAAAAATTTTGAAATCCTTGCATAGTTCTTTCAGAATACACATTTTTCATAAAGTTTTTGAAGATCCTTGTATGCATGGATTTCAGAAAAGTTTTGCACCAAAATAAACTTATCTTTTAATTCCATTTTCTATGAACTTTTTAAAGTCTCCTCATATTGGCTCATTTTCCAGTACCATAATCTATTTGTCCATTAATAGGCACGTAGGTTGATTCCCACATCTAGGCAATTGTGAATAATTCTGCAATGAACACGGGAGTGCATATGTTCCTGTCTCACACTGATTTCAGCTCCTTTGTACATATGCCAAGAGTGGGATTGCTGGGTCATATAGTACTTCCAATGTTAACATTCTGAGGCACCTCCATAGCGTCTTTCCAAAATGGCTGGAGTATTGTACTTTTCCACCAACATAGAAAGACCAATCCTGGATGAAGTAACTTACATGTGCTACCCAAAAATGTTGATGGCACCGAAACAGAACTAAAAAGTAGTTTCCAGAAGCTGAGAGGGAGTGGGAATAGGGAAAAGGCTGATGCTGGGCAAAGTTTTAAATAGACAGAAGGAATGTAGTTTAGTGAACTATTCCACAGCATACTGAGTATAGTTATCACACGGTATATTTCAAAATTGCTGAGAACATTCTGGCCTCAGAATCAGCCCTTAAGGCATTTGGATCGGGCTAAAAAGCCCATGAGAGTTTCTCAGGCATGGAAAGCTGAGACACTGTGGCAAAAAAAATGACCTAAATGAAAGGATCTTCATAAGTGAGATCCCAGTGGAAAGAATGGGCCATCAAAGAAGGAGGTACCTTTCTCTGAAGGGAAGAGAGAACTTCCACTTTGATTATGGCTTGTATAAATAAGGTTGGAGTTGGCAAACTCAAGAGGCTTCCATAGCCTTGGCAGCTCATGACAAGAGCCTTGGGTGATTACTGACATCATAAATAAGATCAACAACGGGAGTTACTGTGCAACTATTCCCCATGTAGGATTTCTGTCCTTAATGTGTTGTGCTATGCGAATTAACAGTATAGCTAGTATTCAAACAGTATTTTATACTTTGTGTGTCTGTGTGGGTTCAAACTGTTGAAATCTTTACTTAGTATATACTAAGTTGATCTTTTGTATATAAAGATAATTGAAAATGAATCACGATGAAGCATGGGACAGGATAGGGAGTGGGAAATGGGATGGTTGCAGGTGGGAGGGAGGTTATGGGGGGAAAAGTTACTATAATCCAAAAGTTGTACTTTGGAAATTTATATTTATTAAATAAAAGTTAAAAAAAAACAAAATTGCTGAGAAGAGACTTCAAATATTCTAACCACAAAAAATTGATAATCAGGTGAGATGATAGATATTTTAATTAGGTTGATTTAATCTTTCTACAATAAGACATCACAATGAGTACAATTAATTATCAATATATATTTTTAAGTAGACCACCAATTTTTCTTTCCTAGTCCAAGCTCCAGGAAACTAGAGGTTGATTTTCAGAAAAAGGAATTTGGCTAGGTGAGAGTAGAGCCACTAACCCAGCAGATGGGAAGGTACGGGCAAGTTAACATCTTCACACTAACAAATATGCTATTGCCTCTACTATTGCCTCCTGTAAGGCTCACAGCCTTTACCTGCAAACTGACAATCCTAGGGTCTGCATGCTTGGGAAATCTGAGACTCTACCATCTGCTCCATTAACATCCTATTCCTTTCCACGCAGGCTCTCCTTCAGCCCTCAGTGAGGAATTGTGATGGTTGTTCTACAAGGCTTCTGCTGTCTGCCTTCCTTTTGTTTGCTTTTTAAAGATTTATAAGATTTATTTATTGTTTATTAGAATGGCAGAGAGAGAGAGATAGGGAGGTCGGCCTTCAATTTGCTGGTTCACTCCCCAGCAGCCAGGGCTGGACCAGGCTAAAGCCAGAAGCCAGGAATTCCATCTGGTGTCCTACCTGCACAGCAGGAACCCAAATACTTGAGCTGTCATTCGCTGCTTCCCAGACACATTAGCACGGAGCTAGCCCAGAAGCGGAGTAGCCAGGACTGAACTGGTCTGCCCTCCATCTGAGTTTTGCAAGGCTCCTGCTAGTATTGATATATAGATGCTTGCAAAAATAAGATTTGTCTAGAGTCCAACATCTAACTCCAAGAGAACAAAAGGAATAGCACAGAAAAGATGGGAAATATACAGTATAAAACTTTAAATAGGGAAAAAAGAATATAAAAATCCAATACTATGTCTACATACATTAATATACAAAATATGAAACAATGCAAAGAATAAATTGTGACAATAAAGAAAGTAAAAGATCTGGCCTCCAATTTCACTGCTATCTATGTGACCTCAGGATGGACCCCCACCATTTGTTTTTTTGTAGACAGCCTGCCACTTGTTTTCATCCAAATGGCTTGAAATCAGAAAACAGAGCCTTTAGGAAAAATAATGATGATCCTTCCAGAATCTTGGGAGAAAAACACAAAGGTAATGAAATTAGGGAAAGGATATGGTTTTACAGATTTTACAAATGATAGACGATGAACTAATATTGAGGGGAAAGGAGAAAACAGATCAGAAGCACAAAATCAGGCCTAGGGTAAAAAAAAAGGCAACGTTCAGGAGAAGGTGAAATTCGGACAATCTCTTTATTTGTATGTGTGTCACTGATACAGAGAAAAACACATTTCCCAAAGGATTTGCATGTCTATTCTGCATGGACCTCTTCATTGCTTCCTCCCAATACCCAAATGTGCAGACCAAATCATAAAAAGACCAGTGCCTTCTTGTTGTTTTTGTTGTCCCTTGTTTTATTTTTTACTTTTTATTGAGGTGAAATTCATGAAACATGTCATGGTCCTCTTCTTAAGTTACTTCATGGGGGAGAAAAAAAAAAAAAAAGGAAAAATCGCCTGCATGGTTGCACGGTAGACTGTGGGGGAGGATCATTTAGAAGAAACAAGAAATGGAAACTATGACACCTGTCTGAATTCTGAGATGTGATTAAGGCAGGTGATTTCCAGTTCTTGCTAATTCAAGGTTGGTCAGGACCAGAGGCAGGAGGCCCTCCTAGAAAACTTGCTGAAATGCAGTCCCAGGCTCTAACCCAGGAGCTACTGTTGTTTTAGGACTGAGGTAAGGCTCTGCCATACATATTTTTCAGAATCTCCTTATGTGATCTTGATACACAGGCAGATTTAAGAATTTCTAAGGCAGGCAAAGATGTTGCTTCCTCTTGGAAACTGTGTCCTAGGATCGGCACAAAGAACCTAAAGCAGATGCTCAATTCAAAGTGGCAAAGGCAAAGCTCTGGGTTGCCACTATAAATCTCTCTGCCACAGCCAAATCAGAATAGTAGAAACTGAAGTCAGCAACTAAGCTGTTAAGAAAGAGGATTTTTGAATCATCTGTGAGACTGCCTATTTTAGTTCTGGCCTTATTGAGAGCACAGACTTTCAAGGAAGATAAATTGTCTTTCTACAAATGGAGGAGTAGATGTATAGGAAGGGGTGAGTTTGAGAGTGGTGGAAATAGAAAAGTTCGAAGCTTTGACAAAGCACCTAACTCTTCATTTAGTATCTCAAAGGCAAGATGCTGGTGTAGATTTTCTTGTCTATTTCTAACAAATTCAAGGAGTTTAGCCATCCAGTTTCATGAGTTTCCTCCAATATCCTGAATGTCCAGGCTGAGTAATACACAGCTCTAAAAGATTTTCCAGGACATATTTCACCTGATGGTTTCTTACAAAAGTATTTATCACTACTCACATAAAAGAAAGCTCATTTTAAATCCATGCCATATTAAATCAATTCTTGATTTGATCCATCGACTCCTTACTCCAGGGTCTCCTAACTTGGCTGCTGGTTCCTAAGAATCACCTGGTATGCTTGCTAAACTTAAAGATTAAAGACCCTGCTGTGATTCTGTGGTCTAGGCTGGAACCCTAGGGCCCAAGCATCTGATTTTCCAAAGCTGAATTGTGACTTCTGCCTTCTGTTGAGTTCTCTCTTTAGGCACATATACAAGCTCTCTTGTGTTGTTATAAAGTGGTGACTTAGGTAATTTCCAAAGTTCCCAATTCAGCTTACAGAATATCACAGGAACTAAAGATGGCCCAGCTGTCCCTAGCCCCTCAGATACACCCCTAGGGATACTCCTGCCTGCCCTAACAGGTTAGCCTGCAGCGGCAAAAAGCAAAGGGAGCTACTTAGCTGAACATTTCAAACTGAAAAGCAAGCAAGTTATGTGCTTTGTACACTTTTTATCTCCACTAAGAGTTATTGGAATCATTTCAGGCCTTTCTAGAAAGAACTGAAGTGGGTTTCTGCTAAGGTCTTAAATAAACTTTAACTTTAGAGTTCTTCAAAGGGAGGCATGAGGAGGCCAAGGAGAGCTGACCTTAGCTAATTTACTTACTGTTTTAGCAGGTAATGGAGGAGAGAACTCCCTCCTCCCCCTCCCCATCCTGCCCTCTGCCCTACCTCCTCCCCTGATAATAACACCACAAACCAAGAGATGAAGGGGGGTGACAATTATGGAACATGGAAGATGCTACAGCAGATTTAAAATAGGCTGGTGTATTAAGAGCAATATATTTGAATTGAAATTTGGGAAGAAATAGCCATCCACCATGTAAAGTTTAAGAAAAAAGCTTCCAATCAGAGAGATCAGAGCAAAGTCACTGAAGCAGCAAAGTGTTTTGGCATCTGTGAGCCAAGGGGAGATGTTGCCACCTCTGAAACATTCCGCTCCTAGAGTGTAATAAAATCCTAAATCGATCAAGAGAAACTGTTCTCAGGATGCTCAAGGTGGCATCTGACCCAAGCTAGGAGGCCCTTGGGAAATTATCTTTGGAACAAACCGTTCAAAATAACAAGAAACGCAAAGTTCTGGACCACCCATGTTCTTTTGTGAAAAATCAAAGAAAAGCTTTATCCAGGCTCATTGGTTTAAAGGAGGGGTGTAGCATGCTGCTCTCCCTGACAGTTTTGTGAGGTCTTCCTTGAAATGCCAAATAGGTTCTCCAAGAAGATCAATTGATGGATTGTGCTGTCCAGGCTGCATTAAGTAGGATGGCCAAATCTGATGACTCAACAGTCAACGCTACTGACCAAGGTCAAGGCAGCCCCTTCCCGTCTCCTGATGTAATGTGCCCCTTCCTTATCATTAGCAATTGACCTTGTATGATTCAGAACCAACTTTCATGGATTCAGCAAGGAGTTGGTTTGTCACGGAAAGAAAGAGCTAGAATTCTAAGGATGGGACTTAACCTCGCTGTTGAGACGGATTTTCATTTCTATCTCTTATTTTTTTTTCTTTGTCAGAAAGAAGAGTTCTTTACATGAGGGAATTTCCAAGAAGCTGTGGAATATGGAAAAAATAAGTTCATTTTGGTGACCAAAAATGTAAAATTCATGAATAGTTGTTTTCACAATGTCACTCTCAATAAACTTTTTCAAGACCTCTTGTAGAAATCCATTAAGGGGGGCCCAGTGCTGTGGCATGGTGGGTGAAGCCACCACCTGCTTCATTCCTGATCCTGCTCCCTGCTAATGCACCTGGGAAAGCAGCAGAAGATGGCCCATGCGTGTCCCTACGTGGGAGACCTGAAAGATGCTCCTGGCTCCTGGCTTCCATCTGCCACAGCTCTGGCCACTGAAGCCATTTGGGGAGGGTATCGGCAGATTGAACACTTCTCTCTCTCTGCCTCTGCCTCTCCCTCTTTCTAACCATACGTATCAAACAAATAAATAAATCTTTTAAAAAATCCATTAAGGGTAAACTAAATAATATCCAACTATGAGGTTGCTAAGAGATTAGCAAGTCCTGCTTACGAGTTTACATCTGGACAAAGGGTAGACACTCTCAATTACTCTGTTTCATTCTTTCTCATTAGCCCAGGCTTGTTCCAATCAAATAACTCTTGCCCCCACCCCTTCAAGGAAGCCCACAACCATCCAATACAGCTCTCATTCCTGCGTTTAATGTCTACATGGTCAATTCTGACTTTGCCTTCTTCACATTTCCAATGCTCTTTTCAATCAACTTAAAAACTTTATAAACAATGCACACCTGCAGCCCTTATTGGTCTAACACACATGCATACATACACACACATACATATATACACATGTATGTCAACTCCCATTCATAGAGGTTTGTTAGATTTCACTATTAGTGACTCTGGAATGTCAGCTTCTGTTCCTTGTCACTTTATACTTGGAAATATTCTGAAGTCTGGTTTGAAGTGGATTCCTCCGTAAAACACTGGCATTTACTTTTAGCAGGTATCTGGCAACCCACCACTCAGAAAGCCTTTAAAAGAAATTCTGGGTTACCTTTAGACATGATGGAATATAATTTCTGACTCTCAAGCTGAGTGATTGTGGGTTGTAGATAGCAATTCTTGGAGGAGGAGATTCTTTTTCACCTGCTTTTTAAAAGCCAAGACAACATATTTTCCCATTTATACTCTTTGTAAGGGAGTTTTGTTTTCTTAGCTCATTCCCTAATGGTGTTAACATTTGGGAGTCCAGGCTTTATTCTGAGGTCCAAAATTGGACTGGCCATCTAGCTGGGTCACCAGACTTTGTTTCCTGTTCTTTGTACATACGCTCCATTTAACTCCCAAGTGTAGGCCATGAGAAATCCATAGGCATACATTAGTTTACTACTCTCTTCTCGTTTCTCTCCTTTTAGCAACTCTCTTGCACTCATGTGAATTCATCCATGCATCCGAAAAAAATGTGTAAGAATTTCCCCAGGAATGCAGCTGGTAGAAGAATGATGGGGAAGGAAGGAGGGAAAGGCAGAGAGAACACTGAAGGATAGGGGGTAGGAGGGAGAACACTGGGTACTCCATACACTTTGTCCACTGCAAACAAGCAACAGTGTGTGACCTTCATCACTCACACTGAATTCATACAGAACTAAAACCGGGCAACTCTTTTGATGACAAGGCTGCTTTTCCAAAATCTTCCTGCTGAATAGACTGCCAGGCATTGGGCCTTACCTCTGCTGATTGGCCATATCCCAACAGCATCTAATAAATTCATTGCTAGATCCCTGTGAACTTTTAGGAGACTCTCAATAAAAGGAAAATCCCCAGAGCAGATCCTTGAGCTTGCCAAGTGTTTGTCAAGCTTCTAAAGCATACATCCTAGATGATCACACTGATTCATTCAAAGTAAATCTAGGTTCCAAAATAGCCTCTCACTACTAATAGCAGTTCTAACTCTATGACCACTCCTTACAGAATCACACTTCAGAGCTGTAGAAGAAGATCATATAAATATGTTACATCAGGAATTTTCCCCACGGCTTCCTTGACCTACAGGAACTAGACAAGTCCCCATTTGCCTACCTCTACCAGAAACCTCAAGAACCTGCAAAGCTAGGAGATGAGAGGTCTTCCTTTTACTGAACTCAACTTCTAATAACTCATAGGCCTGATTCTCCTATTGTTTAGTCCTCTAGTTTCCCGGGACTGACAATCCCAGTCATTTTCTATCACATTCTCTAATGGTCTTGCAATTTTATAAGGATTCTCATTACATTCTTTTCTGTCTTTGGCAATAATTGTAATTAGAGATTTCTGCAATTCTCCTCTAGGAAGAGTCTCACAACCAAACACTTCTTTGGCCACTTGGGGACCAGAAGAGGAGTACCAGACACATCTAATGAAGCCTTCATTTACTTCATCTATCTGTATTTCTTATCTCCAAAGAGACATCAATGACCTTTCCAGCACAGGGTTTTTACTCAAGGTCAATAATCGGAACAAGAAAATAAGAGAATTGGGAAGGATAAGGTAGCAATTATGAGTTTCTTGGACAAAGAGCTTTCTGAGTGCCATCTCATTTGAGGTTGAAGTACTCTTATGAAGTAGATCCTATTTGACTATTTTACAGCTGAGAGAGTTGAGGCTCAGCTAGGCTTGCTATATTGCTAAGGTCACGTCATATACAAGTGATAAACAAGAATTTGAACCATGATACACACAGCTTCAGAGACATGAAATCCTTGCTAAACTCCTAAGTGGGGAGGAATCAGGTTTCAGAAGGAAAGGCTCTTCTTCCCAAGAAGATGCTGTGTGAAAATATGTGAGGGTTGACCAGATAACACATAGGAAACAAACCCAATGAGATCTGTCTGTCCTAGAACCCTCTGAGCAAGTCATTTAATGTACATCATGAGCTCATAGTAAGTCAACAGCAAATGTGCATGACATGTCATTCTTCCCAAAGCATGCAAGTCTCCCACTTAGATAATCATCCCCCATTTTGGGTCCTTTAAGATCCAAAGATATTGTCCATGTTCCCACAGGGCCTGGATCTTAACACATCTGTGCTCCACAGCTATAGTGGCTTCTGTGTCCAGATTACCCTCTCCTGCCAACTGCCCTCCTGCCTGTCTGGATCTATTCTGGACGCCTTTCAGAGCCAGTGCACATATGCTCTGTGGGACACAATCTCTCTGACACTCTCAGCCTCTTTATTCTCCCCAAGGAACATTTCCCGCCAGCATGGTTGGACATTCTCCCACCACCTGTGCCCAAGTCTCTCAGCTTTCTGATATCCCATGAGAGCAAACGTGGTTGAACACACGAGAAAATGCATAGCATCACAGTAATATAAATAAGAAAGGTAAGGAAAACATGTAAAAATTCTTATTACCCTGGAACAGTCTCAGGTTATCTCTGAGAGTTATACTGAAAACTAAGAGGAAAAATAGGCAAACAAGTTGCAAATGCCATGACTCAAGGAC